>NW_020173782.1:90482-123480 GCF_003031525.2 Neophocaena asiaeorientalis asiaeorientalis
TTTTTGCGGTATGCGGGTCTCTCACTGTTGGGGCCTCTCCCATTGCTCCGGACGCGCAGGCTCAGCGGCCATGGCTCACGGGCCCAGCCGTTCCGCAGCATGTGGGATCTTCCCGGACCGGGGCACGAACCCGTGTCCCCCTGCATCAGCAGGCGGACTCCCAACCACTGCGCCACCAGGGAAGCCCCCTATTGCCGTCTTGACCTCATTGAAATCCATTCTCCACTCCAGTGTTGCTAGAGGGCCTTAGAAACTCCCCTAAATAGAGCCTCAGTTTCCCATTTAATACAGTCGTATACTGAGGAGCGCAGAAGGGAGTATGGATTGTAATTATTATTCTTGAGCAAAGAGCTCCAAGGCTCCTACGTCCTGTATTTGCAATAAGAAAATTGGAATTATACTCAAAGTCACTTTTCCTTGAGAATTCTGCTTGCTTACTTCCTTTTTTAAAATGTGTCAGTTTTGTATCAGTTTTCTATTTCCGCAAGGACAAATTACTGTGAACTTCGAGGCTTAAAACACCCATTTATTCCATAGCTCAGGGGTCTGGGCCCAATGGGGCTCAGCTGGGTCCTCTGCTGAAGACCTCCTAAGGCTGAAATCTGGTTGTCAGCTGGGCTGGACTCTTCTCGGGAGGTGCTGGAGAATGTTTAGCTTCCAGGCTCCTTCAGGTTGTTCGTAGAATTCAGTTCCTTGAGGTTGGAGTTCCCCATTTCCTTGCTAGCAGTCAGCTGGGGGCCAGTCTTTGTTTGTATAGCTGCCCATGTCCCTTCTCATGCTATCTATGTGGCTCCCCCCAGCACTGGTAGATCCAGCGCGTCTCATGCTTTAGATCTCTCTGCATTTCCCTTCTGCTACAGTCTTTCTTCCCCCTGCTGGAGAAAGTTCACTGCTTTTATTGGCTCATGCAATTAGACAGGGCCCCCCTAGATAGTCCTGGATAACCTTCTGACCTTAAAAATCTGTAGCGCGACAGCTGCAGAGTCCCTTTTGCCATTTAATATAGCATATTCAAAGTCTTCAGGCATTAGGGTGTCGACGTCTTTGGGCGACCATTCTTCCTACCACAGTCTGAAGAAGACAAGAGAAACTTGCCCAAGGTAAGATAATTGTATTTTGTCTAGAGCTCGCTATGGGCCCTCAATTTTCACCTTAATGTGATGGAGGAGTGAGAGATGCTTTCCACTCCAGAATACTTAACTCCATCATGCTGGCGAAGGCTTGACTCCAGCTTCCTCTGTGGTCTACCTTCTCTGCCACATAAACTTGTCCTAAACTAGTTTGGGGCTGTGTCTGTTGATAGCTGCAGACTCCCACCTTTGGGCAGATGACCCAGTCTCTGGTCTACGATATTTAGAATGGTGGCTAATTGGTTAAAAAGGAAAAGTGAAACCTCAGCCAGCCCCAGTCTCTTGGTGTCTTTCTGCTTTGGTTTTTTGGGGGTTTTTTGTGTGTTTTTAATTGAAGTATAGTTGATTTACAGTGTTGTGTTAATTTCTGCTGTCCAGCAGAGTGATTCAGTTATATATACATTCCTTTTCATATTCTTTTCCATTATGGTTTATCACAGGATATTGAATATAGTTCCCTGTGCTCTACAGTAGGACCTTGTTGTTTATCCATTCTATATATACTAGTTTGCGTCTGCTAATCCCAAACTCCCAATCCTTCCCTCCCACACCCTCCCTCCCCCTTGGCAATCCCAATTCTGTTCTCTCTGTCTGCCAGAATGCCAGAGTCACCTATCTAAAATACAAAAAACATGTTTTATTTCCTGGTTAAAGTTCTCTTCTGCTGCTGGGTCCGTACTCATGGAATGGAGGCTCCATCCTGGGGGGCAGCACACTGAGCTCGGGGCCCTGGTAATGCGGCATGGGTTCCACACCCGGAGAGCAAGCCGAGGGGACTTCAGGCCACTGCCCCCAGCCCTCCAGCAAGTGCTCAGCTCTTAGGAAGGGTGTCACCCTGAGAGAAGCTTCTATTGTCCCCAGAACATTCATGCCCGAGTCTTTCTGTGGACGTATTTTTTCATTTCTCTTGGATGGATACCTACAAGTGAAATTGCTGAGTCATGTGGTAACTGTACATTTAACTTTTTTTTAAACCCTACTTTATTCTGTGTATATTTCTAGATCTAGTGCTGAGACATATACTAGTTAGATAATCATGCTTTTGAATGTACAGTTTCAAACTTTTAAGAAAATGCCAAGTTGGTTTTTTTTGCCAAATTGGTTGCACCATTTTACACTCCTACCAGCAAGCACTGTATCAGAATTTCAATCCTTCCACATCCTCAACAACCTTGAATTATTAATCTTTTAAAAGTTAGTGTGTAGTGGTATCTTATTGTGATTTTAATTTGCATTTGTCTGATGTCTGTTGATGTTGAACTTATCATGTGCTTAACTACCACTGGTATATTGTCTTTTGTAGGGTTTTAATCTTTTGCCCATTTTTAATTGGATTGTTTTTCTTATTGTTAAATTGGAAGCATTCTTTATACATCTAGATACAAGTCCTTTTTCAGATGTTTCACGAATATTTTCTTCCATTGTGTGACAGCAAATCATATGGAGTGCTTAGGGCAAGAATAAGCTTGGGTATAAATCAATTTAAATTAAGAGTGTAAACTAAATAACAGTGCAGAAGGCAGCTGTGAAGTTGATAAATGAATGACTAACATTCTAGGAAGAGAACTCTGGTGATAGCGTGGGGAGAACATTCTGGAAGGGACAGGTCTGAGAAGCAGGCAGCTAATGACAAATAGGGCCATGATGAGACATCTTTAATTCTGGTACAATGGCAAACACATTCAATAATGCAAATCATCACTGTAGCCATGGACGCAAATACAAACCACACAGGCTTTGTGTAAGCTTGGCTCTTTGGGAGGAACAACCATTTCCGCGTTATAGTACATTTTGTCCATATGTCTCTTAGCAACTGGACACTTGGAGGTAAATCTGAAAATGATGCTGGCAACTCTCTTCCTTGAATTTGAAGAGCTTATGTTCTGACTCAGGATTTTCTAATTAGCCATCATCCTAACCTGTGGTGATCAGAATAGTGAGGGAAGTGTTTTTATTGTAGTGTTTGCTGAGGTGGCCTGTGTTGACTTCATTACAATTCTTATTTCCTCTCATTTCGAACATGCTGAGAAACGCAGTTATTTGTGTTTGGTACAAATAACCCTGGCTTGTAAACATGTCTAAGGGAGAAGCTACTGAAATTCTTAGTAAAATACATTCAGGTGTTTGTTATGCTGAGGATTTCTCACTTTTTGAGCAAGTTAATGTTTTACTAATATAAGAATTGTCACAAGGCAATTCTCAGGATAGCCACATTCTTGCACAGTCTAGAGAAAAAAAATCACAGGAATCATTATACCTCTAGATTTTCCTCATTGCCTTTCACATATTGTCTGGTGTATTTTAATATATATACTTTCATATTTTAAAATCTTGAATTAATTGTTCTAAACCTTCAGTGAGATGGGAGTTCTGTGCAGTAAACCATTAGAAGAAGGGGCATTCTCCCTGTCACCCAGTTAGGAAGTGGCAAAGGCAACCAAATACAGGGTTCCCGGTACTTACTGGGGTTTCAGGAAAAGCACAATGCTGGTCAGATTAGAAAGTGACACGTGAAGATACCACCTGCTCACTCAGTAATGAAGCCACGGAGCTCGGCCCCTTTGTGCTGGACCAGCTGTGGAAAAACTGCTGTTTCCCTGGCACCCCACCATCCCAGCTTGGGCACAGAGGAAGGCCTTACCTGTGTGTGCTGCACAGATGTTCTGTGAGATGGAGGACCATGTTCTTGTGGGAGCTGTTTTCACCCCTAAACATTCTCCATTTTGTCCTCTTGGTCATGAAATCTTAAACAATAATAGCTAATATTTATATAGTTGACAAACCAATTCCAACAGTGCTGCAGGGGTTGCTGGTAAAACGTTTAACAACCAGCTCTTAGAAAAATAAATACATAAAGCCCTGATTTGTAGAATTTGTCCATTTTTGTGGTTTAAGTCCTTTTGCTGCTGTTATCGACCAGGACTCTTAGCCTCCTTAATCAATAGAAATTGATAAGAGGCCAGACGAGAAATTCAGGCAAAGCTTTACTGGGGTTGCTGCTGCAGCAGCGAAGAATGAGAACAAGCCACAGTTTCGCTGGCTTGAGCCCCGAGGCAGGGGCTGAGCTGCTTCCTTCTATGGGGCGAGGGTAGGGCTGTGTCCAGGGGTCTGGCTGGAGGAGCGGCTTAGATGCTTTACCCACTTCTTTGGTGGTGCTGTGTGCAGGGGGCATGCGCAGTGTCCTGCTTTTGTTCCTGGCTCTTCAGAAGTGGCAGTTGATTTTTTTTTGGTCTTTTGGTATCTTGTCCATAATGTGCCTCAACCGCACATGCACACAGTTGTTTTTAGTCCCTTAGAGTTTCTTTGTATTTTGTTGCTTGGGGTGATGTTTGCCCAGCTGCAAGCACTGCAGCAAAGGGTCCCAGGTCCCAGCCTGTCTCACTATGGCCAATGTCAACATGAGGTGACTGAATGTGGAGTTGGGAAGGGATGGGCACTGTTGGCTCTGTCCCGTGGGTAACCATCTCAGGTTACGGGGCAGGCAGGGTGCAAGAACTTCTGACGTGCTTTCACTTAGCACCCTCAGACAAACTCAACGAGGAAGGTATTAAATACTCTGTTTTCTGGATGAGGCTTAAAGAAGCTAAGTGATGGGTCAGAAAGTGGTAGAACCAGGACTGGAATGCAGTTGGTTTGATTAACTTGCCCAAAGTCACACGCTGGTGGGAGCTGTCGCATGGCCTCAGAACCAGGGGTGCCAATAGGGCGTGCTTGCTTCTCCCCAGAGAGCCCTCTGAATTTTGTTTTCTATTCCGTGACATTAGAAAGCTCCACGTTATGGTCATGTCTAGACATTGCCAGAAGCACCTTTATTTCATCTACCCTGGTTTAAAAATTACTCCGAGGTAAGACAGAAAAACAAGGGCTGACCTGGGTGGGGCAGAAGAGTGAGTGTGGAAACGGCTCTATCCCCGATTAGCTAGGTGGCTTTGGGAAATCAACTTCCTCTCTTGGTGCCCTGTTTTTCTCATACATACAGTGGGGATGATAGGTGCCTGAAGCAGAGGACATACTTAATACATATTAGCCACTGATACTATCTCCAAATGTTCTGGGTTTTTATATATTTGATGGAATGAAGGAGCTTAGTTTTTTGGAGGAAAGATCACAAGTTCTTTGTAAGTCCAAAAACATAGGGAGTAATTAATGGGCAATTTACCAACCATTTCTATTTCTCACACCAGCTTTGTGTTATGAATTCTTATAAACACATTTCAGAGTTTTGACCAATATGAGGATTGATATATATAGGTGAGTAATAAAGTAATTTGATGCCAGTCCTTCCATATCTTTTTAATAAAAATCAAATATTTCAGACATATAAAAAGGTGGAGAGAAACTGTCAGGAACAGGCAAGTATTGCCCACCTAACCTGAGGAGCAAAGCACTTATATATTGATGAAGCCTCCTAGGGACCCTTCCGTGATGCCATTTTCCTCAAGATCACTCCCAGGGTTACCATTGTCCTGCATTTTGTGTTTATCTTTCTCTTGCATGTTTCTTATACTTTATCCTCTGTATGTGGTCCTAAGCAATATCCCCGTGCAAAATACAGAATTGTCTTTTATGTTTTTAAACTTTATATGAATGATATTGTATATGGTCTTCTGTTCCTTGCTTTGTTTTAATGGCATTTTTTGAGGGATAAATCCATGTTAAACATGTAGCACTAGTTCCTTCATTTTAACTGTGGTATAGTATTCCATTATTATATGAATATATAACATTAAAAAATTAATTATCCTATTGATGGACATTGAAATTATTTCCACTTTCTAAACCATCCCCAAATGGTTAATATTCTTGTACATGTCACCTTGTACATACATGTGAGAATTTTCTCTGGAATTTTTATCTAGGAGTAGAATTTTTAAGTCACAGATGTGTGTACCTTCCATTTTACTAGAGAAAAAACCCTCTATTTTCAAAATTATTGTGTCAGTTTCCTCGTTCATTACCAGTGTATTAGATTTCTCATACATTCATATCCTTAAAATGCTTTTTATTCTTTGACTTTAGAAATATTCCAGATCTGATGGATACGGAGTGGTCTCAGTGCATCCCCTGATGTGTTGGGCATTTACAAGTTTTCTCTCAGATCTTTCCTTTCTCCTATCCTGGAGGGAGCCCATCTCTAAAAGGACAGTTCCCAGCGTCCCTTGCCTGCTGGCTTCCATTTTCATTCAGCTAATGTGAAGCACTGGTGGAAGGTTAAACAGGAGAGGCCAAGGTCTTTTTCCCCATCCACTCTGCCTCCAATGGGGTCTCCATGGCCCCAGCTCACCTTGGCCAGCTCCTGCCATGGCTCAGCTTGATGGCCCCTTCTCCACTCAGGGCCTGCTGGGCAGCCCCAGGTCCTGGATTCTGAAAACACCATGTCTTGTCTTTCCTTCCCAGCCTAGGTGTTCCTGCAGTTATATCTCTTGGTTGCCTCAACTTTTGGGTTTCCAAAGTCTCTGAATTAAATTTCCTCTGAATTGAAAGACTGGGTGTGAATGTTGTTTTCCAGTCTGAACCCAGCTGATACATCTAACCCAAGTGAGAATTTTTTTTAACATGTTTATTGGAGTATAATTGCTTTACAATGATGTTGAGCTTTTCTTTTTCTTTCTTCTTTCCCTCCATTCCTCTTTCCCTCTCTTCCTTTTTCTTCTGCCATTTAGATCATCTCTGCTGTAAATTATTTGCACGTGTCTTTGTGTATTTTTCTATAAGTTTTTTTCTTATTGATTTATAAGAATTCCTATAAAATTCTGAATGTATATGAGTTGCAAATGTATCCTGGGCTGTGGCTTGTTTTTTCACTTTTTAAGTGATGAATTTTAATGCACAGGAATGTCTATTTTAAATGTAATCAGATGTATCAAGTTTCCCTTTGTGGCTTGTGATTTTCATAACATTTAAGAATCCTTTCCTACCCAGGAGTTAAAAAGACATACTACTGTGTTTTGTTTTGCACTTTTCTAACTTTTGCTTTTCACATTTCACATTCACATCTTTGTTCTTCATGTGTCAGGTATTTAGTTCACCTGAAGTTAAGGTTCATATATGGTGTGGTGTACAGTTCTGATTATTTATTTCTTTCATATGGGTAACCAGTTATCCTAGAATCAGCAGCGTGCTGCAGCTACCTCGTACCAGCTCATGAAAGTTCATTATTAATTCTCAGGCATCGCATTAGCTGGTTGTTAAACACGTTGCTAGCTCATATGGGCCACGGCAGGAATTTTTATACCACAGTTATGGGCAAACGCTACAAATCAACTCCCTCTCCAACTCCTGGGGGACAATACTAGCATGCCCACTGCACAGAACTCTCTATCAAGAACCTGTTGCACAGTGCAGTTTTTCAAATTGAAGGTTGCAACTCTGTAGCGCTTATGGAATCAACTGTATGGGTTGCAACAATTTTGTGTGTGTGTGTGTGTTTTAAATAAAACAGGGCTGAATAGAAAAATACCAGAATGCATTGCACATAGTAATTGTAACTATTTTCCCTGAATCTTCTGTTTTCGTTTTATGTATATATTTACCTACATGACTGTATGGTTTGGGTTGCAGTGTTAAATGCATTTCTCACTGTGGGTAATTGGTAAAACAAAATGTGAAAAACACTGGACTATTCTGTCCTTTCCTTTCTGGTTTCCAAAGCCACTTCTGTCATGTGTCAGGTTTTTGTCTATGAATATGTCAATGCCTGAGTTTCCCATCTGTTCGTAGGTTTCTTTGGCCCTTCCCTGTACCATGTTGCTTCATTCTTCAAGCTTTAGGGAGATCTTCATAGCTGCCAGGATGAGGGTCTTCACCCACCTTGAAGTTCTTCAGAATTGTCATGTCTGTTCTTGGTTCTTTGCTCTTCTACATAAATTTTAAGACAAAGTTGTCAAAGTCCATGAACAATACTGTTGGGATTATAACTGAAGCTTTATAGCTTATTTGCGGGAGATTAACAACCTTATCATATTCACTCTCATCATTGAAGGGGATATATCTCCACTGACATAGAACTTCTTTAATGTCTTTCAATAAATGTTTATAATTTCCTTCATAAAGATATGCACATTTTCATTAGATTTACTTCTAGTACCTTACATTTTGTTGCTATCATATACGATATGCTTTAAAATTGTATGCATATGTATACTTTTGTGTGTAGGAATGCAATCTATTTATATATTTTTTTCTTATTCTGATCTCAATTTGTAATTCTAATAATTGGTCTGTTTTTCTCTTGAGTTTTCTCAAGTTTGAGTTAGATAATGAACACTATCTGTGAACAATTGTTTTATTTCTTCCTTTAAAATAATTTTTAAATTATTTAAAACTAATATTTCACCATTAAGTAGGATATTTGCTATAGTTTTACAAATTTTACCAGGTTAAGGAAGTGCCTTTTTATTCCTAGTTTGCACAGCACTTTTGTTTTGTTGTTTCTTTTAATTTATTGAATTATAGTTGATTTACAATGTTGTGTAATTTTATCAGTGTTTGTGAGTGAGATTAGTGTTGTTATTTTCATTCTTTAAATCATTCTAACCTGGTTTTGATATTGGAGTAATACTGGTCATGTAATGTGTGTTTTGGGGTGGACAATTCTTCCTCTTTTTCTATTTTATGGTAAAATTCCTACATGGCAGGGATCTGTTCCTTCAATAGTTGGTAGATCTCATTTGTAAAACTGTTTCATCACTTTCCCCCTGATCCCATGGGCAGATTTTTATATTCTTGATCGTCTTTAATATTTTAAAGTCTATTTGGAGTTGTCTTAGTCAGTTTGAGTTGCTGTAACAAAATGCCACAGACTGGGTAGCTTATAAACAACAGAGGGCTTCCAGGGCTTCCCTGGTGGTGCAGTGGTTGGGAGTCCGCCTGCTGATGCAGGGGACACGGGTTCGTGCCCCGGTCCGGGAAGATCCCACATGCCGCGGAGCGGCTGGGCCCGTGGGCCATGGCCGCTGAGCCTGTGCGTCCGGAGCCTGTGCTCCGCAACGGGAGAGGCCACAACAGTGAGAGGCCCGCGTACGGCAAAAAAAAGAAAAGAAAAAGAAAAAACAAACAAACAAACAGAAATTTATTTCCCACAGTCTTGGGGACTGAAAAGCCCAAGATCAAGGTGCCAGCATGGCACTGTTCTGGTGAAAGGCCTCTTCCTGCTTCATAGCTGGCACTTTCTTTCCACGTCATCACATAGTGCCAGGGGCTAGAGATCTTTCTTTTATGGCACTAATGTTATTCATGAGGGCTCCACTCCCATGGCTTAAGCATCCCCCAAAGTCCCCACCTACTAATACCATCACCTTTAGGGGTTAGGATTTCAATATATGAGTTTGAGGGGACATAAACATTTAGACTACAGCTGGGATTCTGTGCTTTTTTTCCCCTTTCAGTCAGTTTGCTAACATATTCATCTAGAAAATGGTTTGTTTTATCTAACTTTTCTAATTCACTGGGGAAAATTGTTCATAGTATTTTCTTGTTTTGGGTATTGAATATTCATTTGTAGTTAAAGGCATTTTCTTCATTCCTGTTATTTGCTAGTTATCTCTCTCACCAATCTTTTCAAAGCTTTAGCTATTTTATTAGTGTTTTTAAATAATGAATTTCTGGTTTTATCCATCCTCCCAAATGTATTTTTGTTGTCAGTCTCATTGCTTTGCTCTTCCTTTCTTCATCTATTAACTGTGGCTGCTTTACCATGACTTCTTTTCTTCCTGGGACTAGGCAGTGGAGCTTAATTGGAGGAAGAAGGAAATGTACTATTCTTGAAATGAAATTAAGCCGAGAAAAACTGAGGCTGGCATTTCTTCTGAAATGTGCTAGCCTCAAGCTGTTCTTTACAGGCAAAGTTTTGAAACCCTTCTTCTGAGCTATTTGGAAAGCCCTAGAAGGTATGTTCTAGGGGAACATTTTCAGAGAATGTTAGTGCTCTTTTTATTGCATAACAAATGTCTATGCAATCTTAGAGGCAAACTGAAAAGGATCACTATTTTCTTTCTTGTTGTGATTCATTGCAGAGCTCATAAATGATATGTTACAGCATGGTAGGCAAGGGAGGAGAATATAAGAAAGCGATGACTATCTATATAATTTATTTCTAAGTCAGAGTTCTCAGGCTAAGCTCTGGCATTTTGCCTTGCTGATGCATGCCTACCCACATGGAACCAAGGCCCACACAAACGGCAGGAGTTTCCCTATACTCCCAGCATCTGCAAGTACCCAAGTGATACGCAATTGTTAGGAAGTTTGTTCGTCTAGAGCATTATTGTCACCCACCCATCCTGTCCCTTTGTTAACTCAGAATTTCTGATGTCCTCTGAGTCCACTTTGGGCAGACACTTCCATCTCTCAATATAACAGAATTTTTTTTTAAATCCAGATGCTCCTAATTTATTGGGTACAAATAAGTAAACAAACAACTGTGGTGCGTTACAATAAATGCTGCATTAGAAATATGCAAAGGGTACCACGAGAGCTAGAGACAGAATCCTTCCCTAGTCTTAAGGAATCATAACAGGTTTCCTGGAGGAAGGCTGGTGGAATCCCTTTCAGAATGGGCATGGAGGGGTAAGAGCAGTTAAGGCCAGAGGGATGAAGGGATTGGTGGACCGTATAAAGGCAGTGAGGCTAGGCCACAGAGGAGCCAGTGTCGCATCTTCTGAAACGCTCCAGGAATAAGAAAGGAGGGAGGAGTGGAGGAGGGAGTGGTGGAGCATCCCTTTCTTATTGGATCGGTGGTGGTGCTGTCCAGCACAGAAGATGGGTACCAACTCTCTGGTTTCACCTAAAGGAGGACGGTGCCACTCACTCAACTAGAGCCCCTCCAAGGCTGAGCTATGGGCTCCCATCTCACCTGGCTGGTCTGCCACCTGCATGTGCCCTCAGATGACTAGACCCTGCCACTTGCTGACCTTTTCTCCTACCTTGTCATTTCTAGAAGAGAGTATCAGCTAAGCCAGCCAAGGGTGGTCAGGAATTGGGGCACAGCTTGATCCAGGCAGTAAAAGCCATGCCTTAGGACATGAAAGCTGGATGAAGACCATGCTGGTTGACCAGTAGGCTTACCCCACCATGTGGGAAGGGGCAGCAAATAGGGGACCTAAACATTCTTAGAGAATGTTCTGTTTCAAAAATAACTTCAAAGTTATTGCCATAAGAAACATAAGAAAATTGTGTTCGAATTTCTTACACTTACATCAGTTGACATAAAGATCTTAATCTTTATATCCAGCTCTTGGGTCTATGTGGAAGAATGTCAGATAAGACTGTAGGGGCCATCAAGTTGTTAGGGGTGGAATGCACATAACTGACACTATCTTGGGCCCTTCCTGTTTCGCTTGTCCTTCTGCTGACCCTACCCAGGACTATACTGTGCAGTAAATCACTTCTCTGTCATCAAGAGCTTTGTAATTAATAGGTATTATTTAATAGTCATTAGGACCAGGTAACCTGTATGCTGAGTTAGTCCCCAAACAATGATGAAAAGCTTTGGTGACGTATGAAACTTGTTACCCATTCATGAATCTTGACTTAAGAATGTACTTCCTGTTTCTAAGCACCTACCCCCGCTCCCCCATACCCTAGGTTAACTATAAAATTGTCCCAATGGCCCCTTGGCGGTGCAGAATGCAGCTGCAAATGCCACATTCTTCCAGATCATTTTCTTCCCCTCGCTTTTCTGTCTTAAGAGGTCTTCTCAATTCAGTGAGCATTTTTCCTTCCCTCTGTCCTCCCACATGACCCCACGTGAAAGGGTGGTAAATTGGGGTAAGTCCCTGATCCAAAGTGTTTCCAGGGCAGAGGGGCTGTGATGACCCCCAATCAAGGGAATAACTGAGATCTGTAGCAAATGTTGCAGAGCATTTTCATGAGCTGCATCTCATCTATTCCTCACCAAACCCTGCGCCCTGCACATTGCACTGTATCAATAATGCTCACTTTGCAGATGGGGAAGAGGTGCTGGGGGAAGTTACATAACTAACCAAGCTGGTGAGTGGAGCATTCAGGACTCACACCCAGGTCTCTAGACTCAGCCCACGCTCCGCTCCTTAACCACAGCTGCGGCCTTGGGTAACTCTTGGTTAGTTATGAGAGGATGGACATGGGCAGGAGTCTAGTCCTTTAAGATCTGGCGGACTGAGTGGGTGTCAGTCCTGGGGAAGCACAGTGGGAGTCTGAAGTGAGAGCAGGGTCAGCGATTAGAGGAATTGATCTCGTACGCCTTACACTCCTTCCTCCAAGGCCATGGTCGGGGCAGCTGGAGTGTACAGGTGGGGCTGAAGTGACCTCAGAGGGCAGTGTGCAGGAGGAGGGAGAGGGCAGGTAGTTACAGCATGACTTTGCTTTTTTCAGCTCAAAGTGAAGATTATTCTCGTGCTGCTCGGTAACCTTGAGAACATTGTTCTACTCCCTTATCTCTCAGACTCTGAAATTATTTGGGTCTCTGAACGCATGTTCTGTGAGGATGTCAAGGTCATCCTTGTCCTCAGGATGCTTACATTCCAAAGGGATATAGTGAATTTGAAAGGTCTCTGTAGAAGGCAGAACATTAAAAATAAAAGTTTTAAAGAACCAATTCTGGGGGACCTCCCTTGTGGTCCAGTGGTTAAGGCTCCACGCTTCCACTGCAGGGGGCGTGGTTCCATCCCTGGTCGGGGAACTAAAATCCCATATGCCACATGGCCAAAAAAAAAAAAGAAAAAAAAACAGGACCTATATTTTGAAAACATAGAAAACGGAGATTTTTTCAATTGAGCAACAAATAAGATTTTTGAATGGATTTGGTCTTTGAGCTGACATTTCTCAGGCAGTAGGATTTTGATGGGCAGGGCTGGGGGCAGCCTAGGGAGCAAGTACCAGAGCCTGGAAGAGCCAGGGGTACAGGTTGGCTGCCTGCATGGGGGTGAGTGATGGCAGGTGATGTGTGTGGCCAGGTCATAGGTTTTATGTGTCAGAATAAGGAGCTTGTATGTAACTATAGTGGTAGTGGAGACCCTCTGAACATTTTCCCACAGGGAAATGGCACAGTGAGAGGATAATTAAGAATCAGTGATACTCTTCCAGAGAGGAACCAGTGATTTAGGGCATAAGGAAGGTAATCAATGCATTAAAAAAAAACAAGTTTGCTAGAGTATGATGCCCAGCTGTTTGATCAAACAGTAATGCAGATGTTGCTGTGAAGGTATTTCTAAGACGTGACTAATCAGTAGACTGTAAGCAATGCAGATGACCCTCCATAATGTGGGTCATCCAGTCAGTTCAAGGCCTTAAAAGTAAAGACTGAGGTTTCCTGAAGAAGGAATTCTGCCTCAAGACATAAAAACCCTGCTGAGTGTCCAGCCTGCCAACTGCCCTGTCCTGCAGGTTTTGGACTCAAGACACGGCATCAACTCTCACCTGACTTTCTAGCCACTGATTTTGGACTTAGAAGTCCCCAACAGCCACGTGAGCGAGTTCCTTAAAATAAATGTTGGCAAAGACAGTGACACGCGCACAGTATTTTCACCCCAATCTGGCGGAATAAGAATGGGCCTTGGGCCTTAGAGATAAAGAACCCATACAGCCTGTGCAGGTTATCACCTAGTGTGGGAATATTTTTCCCAGATGAGTTGTCCCTTTGTTCTGTTTAAGCAGGTATGTCAGCGGCCCTCAGGCACAACCCCAGCTTTCGGTATTTCAGACCCAGTCAGGGTCCTTCTATTGCCGCTGGGGAGGGGTGCTCAGGAGCTTGGGGGTTCATAGGCCAATTGCCTTGCATTGGCCATGGTGGACGTGGACCCACCAGCCGTGAGGACCACGGCATACTATTGGAGCTAATCCTGCTCTGCCCCTTCTCTGTGTGAGTAAAGACTTGTTCTATCTAGTGCTTGACTGCGTAGTGTCTTCCTTGGTCACTCCAATACCAAGATGCAATAGGCATAAGTGTGTGGAGTCCTTTCCTGAGGTTAGTAATCAATACAGCATACTCTGCTTGACAATAAATCTCTCTGTCAATCAATTAATCCTCTCTCTATATATATTCCTATATATAGATCGATGTATCTAACTACCTACCTATCTGTTATATATATCTTCTGTACCCTAAGGTTGGGAACGGGTACCCTCCCTGTAACAAACAAGGAAAATAGCTTTTTAAAACACAGCAAAAATTTAGGCAATATGCGAAAATATAAAGGAAAAAGCAAAAATGGCTAAAATCCCACCACTCAGAGATGATCGCCATTAACATGTCTGTGGCCATTCTTGCATGTATTTTTTATATTTAGATATACACACACATGTATTTTTGTTTAAGTGAGATCATACTGTATACACAATTTTGCAATGCTTTTAAAAGTTTATTGAAAACATATTTGAAAATTTTGAGTTCAATAATTTTATTGTAAAATTTAAAATTATAATATATTTTTCTTACATTTAAAGAAGGGATCTTGGCATAAAAAGGAAAGATTAGAGGATTTGCTTTCTCAACCCACAGCTGTACCATCCATGTCTAAAGATGCTGAAGAATGTGGAAACTGACACAACAGAATTCTGTGACTCTCAAAAGAGACTGTGCAAAACTCTAAATGAAACAAATGAAAAAAGTTCTGTTTCCTTCACTTTGTGGGTGTTGATAATTTGCCAACTGGGTCTTAGGCAATAGAAAATTTTCAGATAATATAGAGTATCAGTTAAATTGTCATTCTATATTGCCAATTTAGATTTGCCAATTTTGAGACCAATAACTCAGAGTTTAAAGAATAAATAATTGAGTATTTTAAACATAGACTTGATGAGCTCTTTAAATGCCAAAAATGATTTGTTCCAACTTTTTGAACTAAAAATGAAAACTCTGTGAAGCATCTTCTAGGATAAGTTACATGATTGAAGGAGCACAAACAACTCAGAGACAAATCCTGTAACGATTTTGTAATCAGACGTTGCTCACTGCCTGCTAGACAGAGAGTAAGTAAAGGAAATCCCAGCAGTACCACTTTCTAAGGTTACAGCAACTCAGTGAATTCAAGATTTAGCTACAAATGTGAAGATGGAGTTCACATCTCTTCTGCAGAATTGCACTTTCACCATACAAATGGATTGGTCTATAGACACGGCTGGACTGACTTTTTTTGCTGACGTTCATCTCCTATCAGCACTAACTCAGCACAAAGAAGAGGTTCCTATACATGAATGTACTGCAATAAGCTCCAGCCGCACTGGAAAATTCAAAGCGTTGAATCACTTTTTCTGAATCTTATGGTTTATCCTTGGGACAAATGTGTTGACGTTTTATTGAAGACGCAAAAGCAGTGGTGGGTAAAAACGCTGGTGCCATAATACAAATTAAGGCAATTTCACTGTACCAGTGGTGTTTGTATTCTTCCAACATCACTCACGCCCTGAAAAAACAAATGCCAGTTTCACTTAACAATGACCTTGATGCAACAGAAAACTATTATGTGAGACAATAACAGTGAGGACACATAAGACATTTCTGCTGTAGACTGAAGACAGTTGTTTCAAGGAAAATCTCTTTGAATTGCAAGCTGAGCTGACTGCTTTATATGTAGAAGACCATTTTTACTTGATAGAACAAATGACATACAAACCATGATTATTCAGACAGGTGGATTTGGCGGGCATTTTTTTTGAAAACTAACAAAGTAGACTGTCACTGCCAGGACTGACATTTTTGGCTAATTTTGTATTTTTTGCTAATGATAAAGTTTTGACTTTCAAGAGATTAGAATTTTGGAAAACCTGTGTCTTCTACTATGAGCTTGACACCTTCCCAATACTTAAAGATATTTTGGGGACTTTCCTGGTGGCCCAGTGGGCAAGACTCCACCCTTCCAATGCAGGGGGCCCGGATCCAATCCCTGGTCAGGGAACTAGATCCCGCATGCCGCAACTAAGAAGTCCACATGCTGCAACTAAGACCCGGTGCAGCCAAATTTTTAAAAATTAAAAAAAGATAATTTTTGATGAGATTGATGGAGATATTGATAAATGTGATTTTTTTGGATATTGTACAATTTGTTGATATGAACATTTGGAAGATCTGCACAGTGTTATGAGCGGCTATTTACCAAAATGTGATCTAGTAAAAAAATATATGCATAAGTAAGAGATCAACTTGAAGTACAAGATAGACCAGTGGATTTTAATGTTACAAAGTACAAAAGGTTCATTGATATTTCAGGTTCCACAATGCAGTTTACCTGTAAGAAAGTACTCCTGTTGAGTTTGGGTATTGTACCAAAGAAAGTTATCCGCAGTTATTTAAAGGCTATTTAAACGTTCCTCTCATGTGGAGAAAAGGGAATCCTTGTGCATTGCTGGTAGGAATGGAAATTGGTACAGCCATTGTGGAAAACAGTATGGAGGGTCCTCAAAAAATTAAAAATAGAACTTCCATATGATCCATGAGCACCATTTCAGAGTAAATATCCAAAGGAAACAAAAAACTGGATGTTGAAGAGGTATCTGCATTCTCATATTTATTGTAGTATTATTCACAAGAGCCAAGATACGAAAACAACCTAAGTGTCAGCAAATAAAGATGTGTCATACACACACACACACACACACACACACACACACACACACAGTGGAATATTATTCAGCCATGAGAAAGAAAGAAATCCTGCTGTTTTAACAATGGGAATGGAATTTGAGGACATTATACTAAGTTAATTAACTAGATGGGAAGAATCTTTCACAATCTATTCATGTATCTGGTCACCAGGATGTACACTTTAAATATTTTAAAATTCTATTTGTCAATTATACCTCAATAGTAAAGCTTTTAAAAATGCTCCTCTCCTTTCCAACTGAATATCTCTGTGAAGTTTGATTTTTTTTCTACCAAAACTGTGTATTGCAACAGATTGAATGCAAAAGAAAATATGAGAATCTCTTAAGCTAGACAGTAGAGATGTGCAAAAAATGTCAAACAATGCCACTCTTGTCCCTAAACATTACTGTAGAAAATATATTTTCCATAAATATGTTAATATGAAATGGGTTTATTGTTATCTTTAAATCAATTAATATATATTTTAATTCTTAACTTTAATTTCTAAAATGATAAATATTGATAACTATCCATAAAAACAAAAGCTCTTTAGGGTCTTCAATGATTTTTAAGTGCATAAAGGAATTCTGAGGGCAAAATACTTGAGAACCACTGGTCTAAAGTAAACTCTGGTTCACCCAATTTATTTAATTAATGCCTTAATTGAAATGGCCTATTATATTTACATTGTTTATTGAAAAGCTATACTCTGTTAATGAAATAAAATTTAGCTTATGCCTTATAAAATTGTTCATAAAAGAACAGCTGCTCAAACAATAACATTGATTTAGCATTTAAATGTATGGTTCAATAGTACCTATAGTTTTTTTTTCTTTTTAGTGAATTTGAAGTCAAAACTTATATTTTCACCTCCTATTACCCCTTCTTTAATTTTAGTATTAGCTTAGCCAAAGGGGGAAAATGGATTCATTTGACCAAAATGGTTCAATGACTAGGATCCACGTTAAATGTGTACTACTGTTGACTCATGGGCAAACTTATTCCTTTCTATCTCAATTTAAATTAGCCTTCATTTTTAAATAAGTCTAAATGTAAATTATTCCCAAAGCTTCTCAAGCAGAGATTATTTTAATTTAGGGATATTATTAAATCTTAAATTAATTAGTGTACAGTCTGTGATTTATTGCTATGTTTTCTCCTTTGCATTTAGCAAAGTTCCTGGCAATATGACACATTCAGTAAATGTTCTTTGAATGACTGACTGATTGAACAAATAAATGATGAATAGATGAGTGAATGAATGTGCAAATGGATGAATGAATAGATTCCTTAATCAAACCATCAGGTTTAGCTATAAGACAAATTAGAAGCAAGGCTGAGGCTTTAAATGCGGGTGCCACATTTGGCATTTCTGGTTCAGAGCTTCCTTCCTCACCCACATGTGGGCTGGTCTGAGAATCCTGGCTCTGTAGTCCCACAGACTTCCTTTATACCCTCCCTTGGCCTGGAGTCCTGAGTGCCACCTGCTCCCATCTGACTCTTCCATGACTGCTGCCATGGCCCATTGTCCATGTCGGGCTTTTCTTGGAAGCAACACAGGTAGGGATAAAGGGAGTGGACTCAGACACCCACTGTCAGGCTCTACCACCTCCTGGCTTTGGGGTGACTTTGGGGTCAAGCTTCTTAACCTGCCAGTGACTTTGTTCCTTCCTCTGTATAGTGAGGATCAAAACAGTATCACCCTCACAGAGCAATAATGAACATTTCATGAGTGAGTCTGTGTAAAGTGGTTAGGATGATGCCTGGCCACAGTAAGCTCTTTATAAATGTATAAGTGCAGTAGGGCTTGGTCAACCTTTAGAAGTGAGTCAGACTCATGATGGGGGTGGGGGTCTCCAGTTCCAGAGCCTCTTCCCCTAGCACCCGCCTGCCCCAGTGAGAAGTTCTCTGGACCCAAGTCCTGGCTCGTGACAGACTGCCTCACCCTCCCCTACTGGGTCATTTCTGGCTGCATCTTGAGACAGACCATCCTACCCACAGAATAAAATTTCCACATCTAGGACAAGTGAAAGGATTATCTTTCAAACACAACTGTTTCACGAGGTACCCTTCTGCTGTGTATAAATATCAAATTCCATCAGAAGGAGGTGGAGAAGAGCATTCTCTCAGAGCAGAAATTACTCAGAGGGGGAAAAAAAAACAGAGGAAGGGAAGAAAAATAAGTTCCCACTGGGAATAAACATCTCTGGATTATGTTACAAATCCTGTGTAGTTGGAAAAAGCCATCCTGACTAAAAGGATCAATAAAACTTCCTTTCACAGAAATGGAAATATAGATCAATGGGACAGGATAGAAAGCCCAGAGATAAACCCACGCACATATGGTCACCTTAACTTTGATAAAGGAGGCAAGAATATACAATGGAGAAAAGACAGCCTCTTCAATAAGTGATGCTGGGAAAACTGGACAACTACATGTAAAAGAATGAAATTAGAACACTCCCTAACATAATATGCTAATACATATAGTATCTAGAAAAAAATATGGTTCTGATGAATCTAGGAGCAGGACAGGAATAAATACGTAGACGTAGAGAATGGACTTGAGGACACGGGGAGGGGGAAGGGTAAGCTGGGACTAAGTGAGAGAGTAACACTGACATATATACACTACCAAATGTAAAACAGATAGCTAGTGGGAAGCAGCCGCATAGCACATGGAGATCAGCTCGGTGCTTTGTGACCACCTAGAGGGGTGGGATAGGGATGGTGGGAGGGAGACGCAAGAGGGAGGAGATATGGGGACATATGTGTACGTATAGCTGATTTACTTTGTTATACAGCAGAAACTAACACAACATTGTAAAGCAATTATACTCCAATAAATGTAAAGAAAATAAACCTTTCTAGTTTATGCTTTTTCAGACACTGGGAAGGCGACTGGAGAAGACTTGTCTCCTGGAAGCACAGAATCTTTGTCTGCAGTTTGTTCAGGAGAAGCAGGTCATTATTATACATTTGAATTAGTCACATCATGTTGGCCGAGCCTTCAAATCACTTCAAATTGGATCAGTTGCACACGGGATTGCTGGTGGTGCCTCTATTGATACCACACACCAGTGAGTGATTACAGTCAGTTTTTTTCAGGTTGATGGACCGGTACTTATGTTATCTATTGGCAAACGCAGCGATACTAGGCTCTCCTCAAATGCTCGTTGAAGACCACCCATTTTCTCAAGGCTAATTTAGTGACTGGCCTTTTCCTATGTACAAACAATATGGTGGACAAAGCATGTGCATTTTACGATATTTCTTATAAAATGACTGGGCCCTGTCTCTAGGGCATAATAGTTCCATGAGATTCTCTGGCCTTCAGGTTCTGTTTTAAGACAATTTTTTCTTTATTCTGTACGCAGATGGGCTTCAGTGAACTCTTGTTGGACTGGTACTGTGTTCGATTAGGTTGGCGGTCTTATCCACTTACCCCAGCCCACAGCCATGTAAGGCTGTTGTGCAGACAGGGTGACATCGTGAAAAACCAAAACAAAATGAAAACCAAAATGTTGGTTTTGTAGTCAGACATACATAGTTTAATTTGAAGCCTTGCTACAGAAGGCTCTGTAGCCTTCAGCAAGTTGCTATAAAATCAGGGTAACAACGGCTAACTCTTATGACTGAGTGTGAGACAAGAATAAGGAAATATGAGGGGGCCTCTAGCCCAGTACCTGTTTCTAGCAGATGCCCTTCCTGTCTCCCCTGCCCACGGTCTGCCCTGGACCCAGCCCTCCACTCTTGACCCTGACATCACCTTGGGGCATTGACTCACAGCTGCGGGAAGTCCTAGGCTTTCCTCTGGCTCTTCTTACATGGGGCTGAGTGGGCAGTGGGCATGCCACACCCAGGCTGCTGGAAGATTTGATTCCTCTAATTAACAGGCATCTTAAAGGACTATGAGGATGAAAAGAAAAGCCATAGGCTAGGAGAAGCTATTTGCAAATCATACAATTGATGAAGAACTTATATCCAGAATGTTAAAAAAAAAAACTCTTAAAACTCAAAAGTTAAAAAAAATGCTATTAAAAAAAGGGCAAATGATTTCAACAAACATATTACCAAAGAGGGTATATGGATGACAAATAAGCACATGAAAAGATGCTCAACATTGTAAGTCATTAGAGAAATGTGAATTAAAATCACAATGAGATACGACTACACATTTATTGGAATGGCTAAAATTAGAAAGACCTACCATACCAGGTGTTGGTGAGGATGTGGAAGAACCAGAGCTTCAAACACTGTTGATGGGAGTGCAAGATGGTACCACCACTTTGGAAAACTGTTTGGCAGTTTCTTAAACATAAAAGACTGCATCAATTAAATGACCCTACCATTCCTCCCCTAGGTATTTACCTAAGAGAAATAAAAGCATATATCTCACAAAGATTTGTAAACAATTTTTCATAGCAGCTTTATTCATAATGGCTCCAAACTAGAAACCACCCAAAAGGAAACTTATGCATAGTCCATTATGTTGATGGTTAGTTGAGTATAGTTTCCTGTGCCATAAAGTAGGTCCTTGTTGATTATCCGTTTTATATATAGTAGTGTTGATTTGTTAATCCCAAACTCCTAATTTATCAGCAAAGACAGAAAGAGGACGCTGAAGCAGTTAGGTCTGAGTGGTGCCTTAAGCATTCCCAGTAACTAAACAGGCCACTGTTTTCATCTGATTACAAAAATGGAATTACTTTTTTCCCCAATATTTCAAGTATTTTTTAAAAATTGTTTTCAAAACAAACAACTTTTTGTTGAAATATAGTTGATTTACAATGTTGTGTTAGTTTTATCTATATCTGTGAGTCTATTTCTGTTTTGTAAAGAAGTTAATTCGTATCATTTTTTAAGATTCCACATATGTGATATCATGATATTTGTCTTTCTCTGACTTCACTTAATGTGATAATCTCTAGTCTAATAATCTCTAATCTAATGAAATATGGCATTATTTCATTCTTTTTTATGGTTGAGTAATATTCCATTATATATATATGTTGCTTCCATGTGTTGGCTATTGTAAATAGTGCTGCTATGAACATTGGGGTACATGTATCTTTTAAAATTAGAGCTTTTGTCTTTTCCAAATACATGCCCAGGAGTGGCGTTACTGGGTCATATAGTAGCTCTATTTTTAGTTTTTTAAGGAACCGCCATACTGTTCTCCATGTGGCTGCACCAATTTACATTCCCACCAACAGTGCAGGAGGGTTCCCTTTTCTCCACACCCTCTCCAGCATTTATTATTTGTAGGCTCTTTGATGATGGCCATTCTGATTGGGGTGAGGTGATACCTCATTGTAGTCTTGATTTGCATTTCTCTAATAATTAGTGATGTTGAGCATCTTTTCGTGTGCCTGTTGGCCATCTGTCTTCTTTGGAGAAATGTCTGTTTAGGTCTTCTGCCCATTTTTTGATTGGGTTGTTTGTTTTATTGATGTTGAGCTGTTAGTATATTTTGGAAACTAATCCCTTGTTGGTCACATCTTTTGCAAATAGTTTCTCCCATCCCATAGGTTGTTTTTTGTTTTGTTTATGGTTTCATTTGTTGTGAAAAAGCTTTTAAGTTTAATTAGGTTCCATTTGTTTATTTTTTCCATTACTCTAGGAGATGAATCCAAAAAACATTATTGCTGAGATTTATGTCAAAGAGTGTTATACCTATGTTTTTCTCTAGGAGTTTTATAGTATCTGGTCTTATATTTAGGTCTTTAATCCATTTTGAGTTTATTTTTGTATATGGCATTAGGGAATGTTCTAATTTCATCTTTTACAAGTAGTTGTCCAGTTTTCCCAGCACCACTTATTAAAGAGACTATCTATTCTCCACCGTATATTCTTGCCTCCTTTGTTGTAGGTTAATTGACCATAAGTGTGTGAGTTTAGTTCTGGGCTCCATTGTTCTATGTGTCTGTTTTTGTGCCAGTACCATATTGTTTTGATTACTATAACTTTGTAGTATAGTCTGAAATCAGGGAGCATGATTCTTCCAGCTCTGTTCTTCTTTCTCAAGATTGTTTTGGCTATTCAAGGTCTTTTGTGTTTCCATACAAATTTCAAAAAATTTGTTCTAGTTCTGTGAAAAATGTCATTGGTGCTTTGAATAGGAATTGCATTGAATCTGTGGATTGCCTTGGGTAGTATGGTCATTTTAATAATACTGATTTTTTCCAATTCAACAACATGGTATATCAAAAATGCAATTACTTTTTAAGAACAGTTCCTGGTTTGTTTTCCCTATCCATTTGAACTACTCATGATCCATTGCTCTGGAGCTCAGAGACTGCCCAGAACCAAATAACCCTTTAGGATGGTGGCCACACTGAAAATCAGGCTTGGCTTGCCCACCATCAAGTTCTTTTTTCCACCTTTGAATTTGAATGAGAAATGACATATAATGTCCATTAATTTAGGATAAGACCAACTTCATCTCCTCCCCACTCCCACCTCACCCAGACCTCCCCATGTCCTTTTCTAACCCTGACACAATCCTTTCTTTGATGTACTGCAGCCCCAGGCAATATGTACACACAGAAAGTAGCTTTCTGAAGATTGTTTTTTTACAAACTTTCTCCAGCAAATTTCAAAATTAGTTTACAAGCTCAGGAGTTCAGCCTGACCTGGAATTTTCATGTGAACATTAGATATAGTTAGAAAAAAAAAAAGATCAAGAACACCTAAGACCAAAGCATCTTTGTTGAAGCTGCTCAGAGGGAGATTCTGTGATGTTCATTCTAGCCTCTTGGCAGTAATAAATAATTCCGAGTTCTCCGTTATGACATAGAGGTGAATTCCACAAGGTCACTGGGGTTGAACCTGATGGTATGAAACTTCAGGTGTTCTGATGAAGAAGTGAATTTTGAATAAAGTGTGAGCATCAGACCAAGAATTTTAAAAATGAAAACCTAAAAAGGTTTTGGTCAAAAAAACATTTTACAAAATGAAGAGGAATGTATTTAATGACCTTGAATACTAAGTCCTGATTCCAAACATCACAAAACCACATAGAAGAGAATCTCTCCAGTGTAGTACAGGAGGGAAGACACTCCATTCTGGTGCTTGCCTGGTGTGTAAAGAGAGACAGGCTGGTCCCCTGGGAAAGAACAGGGACCTTTAACTCCTAGGACTTGAGTTCAGTACTTACGAGCTATATGACCTCAAATTACTTTGCTAAGTCTCATTTTCCTCCTGCATAAAATAGCAGCGAGAATACCACTTAACCTCCTAAGATCATCTTGAGATGAGCTATCATTGGAAAACATTCAGCAGAGTGGTAAGGATGCAATAACTGGCAGATTTACTCTTATAGTTTAACTAGGATGTGCTTTGCAAATCGCCTCCTATCAGAGTTCCCCAAACTTGCCCCACCAGAGGAATCACTTGGAATATTTATTAAGCATACAGATTCCAGGGCCCTGCCCCAGACCTACTGAACCTGCATCACCAGGGAAGTGGTCTGGGATCTGTTTAAAAAGATCATCATGGCTCCAGGCACATTTGGGAAACATTGATATGTTAGTAAATCCCCATATTCTCTACGTGGGTGGGTTTCAAATTTGGGGATCTGGTTAAAATAAACACTGCCAGCATCCCCACCCTCCAGAGCTTCTGATTTGGCTCTGAGATGGAGTCTACAAAATTATGTTTTTAAATAATCCGCCCTGGTGATTTATGGAGAAAAGGGCTCTCAGCCCACACTGGGGGAAACACTGCCCAATGTTGTCATACCCACATTTAGACCAAAAAGAGAACTCTAATAAGAGTCTGTTATCTGGGGGAGTGTCCTATAGCTTTACTTCTGCTACCAGTTCACGGAATATAGGAATTAGAGGGAATCACTTTGCCGACTATTGTTCTTTCTCACAGATTAAAATTGGTCCCTTCTGTGCCAAGTTCTTTGGCTTGGGGTTAAAAAGTAACAGTCTATTATGCATTTGATGTGTCTGTTCAGGGTTTGCACGGTTGTGCTTATACAGGCCTTTTTATCTGCTCTCATCACCTAATCTGATTTCATGCCTTGTAGGCACCCTGAATGGCAGGATGTACTTGCTTAACTTGTATGTGATGCTGAGCACTGCTGAGGCATTGCTGATAAGCAGAGGGCCCAAGGGGAGTATGAACAAAGGAGCTGAAAGCTGGCCTGCTCGTAGAAGCACTCAGGTCAGAGTGAGGCTCTGTAGTGCTGCACTTACCAGCTGCTCCAGTGTGCCCCTCCTCGGGGTTCTGGATTCACCCAATGTGCTGAGAGAAGCAGCAGACAGATCCTTATAGTAGAGTCAGGATACATGGACATTATATGTATAGACTTGATTGCACAGCACTTGATGGGTCGAAGATAAACACACACTCATGTAAGCAGCTGAAAGAAAGGTCTGGAAAGACATGCCAGGATGTCTGGGCTGGGGAGTGTGGAGGGTTGGAAGAGAAGCACAGCCCAGCAGAGGAGAGCAGGGAGCTGCTCTGCTAATCCCATAGACCTCAACCATGCACAAAGAAATCATTTTATTGGGACAAGTGTGCAGTCGCCCACACAAAGTTAAGAGCCAAGACAAAACAGAATTTAGGGCATACACATAACCAAGTGTGTCACTAACACGGGGGAGCATCTTGCTAAATAACTGACATTTCTAAGTGTGTATGAGCGTGTGGGATCAGTGGACCTGGGGCTTGGGTCATTTCATCCACCTCCTTTGGAAATGGATTCACTCTATTCTTAGAAGCCAACCCAGGAAGTCAGTCTTATTTTTCATAATGTTTCAATTCCAACCTCTACAGTTCTTGAAATTCATTTAAAGTAATCATTCAGGGCGTTTTTATTTCTGTAGCTGTCTCTTTTATCTATGACAATACAAAAGCTTGAAATTTGCCTCTGATAAGCAGCATCATTTAGAGAGTTAGCATGAAGAATAAAAACTGGGGAAGCAGTAAAGTCTATTCCTCTCTCCATTCCTTGTTTGCTGGGAGAATCCTGGCAAGTGTGTTAAACTCCTAGCTCCTGAATTTCTTCCCCCTAGGTCCACAGTCAGTCACTAGCTGAGCCATGCTCACACAGCTCTCCTCAGGATGGAGATGAAAGTGTCTTTCCACAACTCCACAGGGAGCATGCCCACTGAATAATAAAGAGGATGAATAGCTTAAAATTATAGGTGATGTTGGAAATTGTCAGAATGCAGGTCTTCTTATTAAAGTTCTAGGAATCTCAGTGTACTGATTGAAGCAGGTCTCTAGTTTGTTTTTTAATGGTCACACTGGTATCCACCAATAACAGAAAATCTCATCAGTATCCTTTCTTTCCCCACATACCTGCTTCATATAGCCTAGAGGCAAAGGAGGGCTTAACTTGTTTGTGTCATGAGCAGGGAGGTATTCAGAAAATTAAACCATGGATAAATCTGAAGCAGACACAGTCAGAAGGGATCTCATCATGAAGTTCTACGTATGAATTTCCCATATTCACAGAACTCAAGCCAGTTTGTAAACCTCATGTGTTTCTTTCCTCCCAACTTTCCATCTATCGCTACTGACCTAAATATTTGTTAGAAATGTTTTTAGCTGCAAGTAATAAAGCCCAGCTATGAGTAGCTTAAATATCATGAGGATATTTATGGTTTACTGAGTGAAACAACTCAGGGTTGCTTGGCATCTCAACAACGCCATTAAGGACCCAGACTATTTATTCCTCTGTTTCACTGTCCTTAGAGTGTGGGCCTGTTTTCCTCTTGCCTGTTTTCCAGTGCTCGTAAGAAGGCTGGCGTGACTCCAGCGTCACATCCTTATGTCATTTTCTTTTTCTTTTTTTAATTTTTGAAAATTATTTTTTTGTTTTTTTTACTGAAGTATAGTTGATTTACAATGTTATGTTAGTTTCAGGTGTACAGCAAAGTGATTCAGTTATTCATACATATATACGCATATGTATACATATATATGAACACATAAATTTATATACAATATATAAATACATATAATACATACATATATATTCATATATATGAATACATATGTATAGCAAAGTGATTCAGTTATACATACATATATATGTTCATATATGTATACGTATATATATATTCTTTTTCAGATTTTTTTCCCTTATAGGTTATAACAAGATATTGAGTAGAGTTCCCTGTGCTATACAGTAGGTCCTCGTTGATTATGTATTTTATATAGTGTGTGTATGTTAATCCCAAACTCCTTACGTCATTTTCAATACCAGAAAGCAGAAAGAGAAGGGGCAGGTGCAAAAAAAGGGTAGTTAGGCCCTGACTAGTGACACAAGGAAGGCAAAGGAGAAGACTAGCCTCTCAGCAGGGTATAATTTAGGAAAAGTTAGAAACAAAGAACAATAATAATATTGGGCACTTTGTGCCAGGCCTTGTGCTTTGCATTTCTTATCTTACTTAATTTTCACAGCAACGCTATGAGATGGATACTATTGAAAGCCCCATTCTATAGAAATAAACATTTGACGTAGCAAAATTAAAAGGGATTTTTACACACAAAAAATGTTTTCGAATGACATTTTATCCTGCCATTCTATACAAAATGTTTTCATTTTTGTCCCAGTTATGGACATATATATATGAATATATATGTATAACTGAATCACTTTGCTGTACATATGAATTCATATTATATGTGTGTATGTGTGGCTCAGAGCCCCCTTCAAGGAAGAAATTGTTGGCTCAGCTGCTAGAAGTGTTGTCATCAGACAGCCTTCAGATGGAGGCCCATGCAGCAGAGAAGTGCCTCTCCCGAGGCCACCACTCCCTGGAGTGGCCCACATCCAGTGACTGATTGCGGGGGCACCATGCAGGACAGTGATTCTGGCCCAGCGGGGACAACTGCCAGGAACCAGTTCAGCTACACTTCTCCCTGCCCTCCCTGCTTCCTCCTCCTCCTTCCCACAGATCTTGATCCTAAGGGCTCCCTGATAAACATATCGAACCCAACTCTGTCTCAGAGTCTGCTTCCCATAAAAATCAAACTGGGACCATTTTTAACACTTTTCCACCCCTTGTCTACATACACGGTTTTCCTCCATAGCCAAAATAGAGGGGCTTCCCTGGTGGTGTAGTGGTTAAGAATTCGTCTGCCAATGCAGGGGATACGGGTTCGAGCCCTGGTCCGGGAATATCCCACGTGCCGCAGATCAATTAAACCCATGCACCACAACTACTGAGTCTGCACTCTAGAGCCCACAAGACACAACTACTGAAGCCCGCATGCCTAAAGCCTGTGCTCTGCAACAAGAGAAGCCACTGCAATGAGAAGCCCATGCACCACAACGAAGAGTAGCCCCTAATTGCCCTAACTAGAGAAAGTCCACATGCAGCAACAAAGACCCAACGCGGCCAAAAATTAATTAATTTTAAAAAAGAAACAAAATAGAGCATTCCTACAAAACCTTTTGTAAATCAAAACGGCGTAAAGTGAAGAAGCAGTTACCCTAGAACACATCTAACTAAGCGATGCACAAAACAAATTGAGATTAAAGCGCAGATGCTCACAGACACAGTTAAAGCTAAGGCAACTTGATGATGAGATGCTGAGTGTAGTTCCAGGGAAGGAGCTGGTGGTGCCACTCTCTCTGCTCAGGGTGCGCTGCCACTAACAGCTCACTGCAAAACACTACTGTTGCTTTTCACCTTCTTTCGCAAAAACAAAAATCCTTTTAGGATTTCTTTCCATTAGCGGAAACAGGTGCTAATGTAAGCCTTTCATAAACGTGAAGTGGTATAAAGTGAGCTTTCAGAGTGGAGGATACCTGTACTGTATTTTTATTTTACATTATTGCAGACATACCACAGTACTACTTTTATTCTATTTAAAAAATACACTCTATCATGAACAGTTCCTCACGTTATTATATAGCCTTCATAATCACTTATTTAAAATGTAAAGCAAGAGTAATATAACCATATTACAGAACATTTGAAAAAGAGAAAATTTATACATAATTCCACTACCAGACAGTTGATCTTTTGGTATATTTAATTTTTTTCATATAAATAGTTTTTACAAAGTTATAGTCACAATGTATAAAGTGTCTTGTTCACATTTTAAAATTTTTGTTTGTTTGTTTTTATGCCTTGGGCCAGGAAGTGTTAAAGGCAGGTTATAAAATTACATAAATTTACTAAAATGTATGCTAGGCATCACCCAGGGCCTCCTTCAGATAGTCAAACATGACAAATGAGAGTCCAGAGCCCTTCTGTGTTTTTGAGAATTTCTTACTACTCATATATTCATAGTTTTCCCCTCAGCTCCCTGTCTGTCTCAGGAAGACAAACTGGCTGCCTGAGGCCTGCCATGTCAACCTGGATGACAAGCACAGCACTTTCACCAATTGCCCCACACAGATACAAACCCCACAAAATAAACAAAACCAAAATCTAAGTAAGATCAGGCATTTTGTGACTTTGATCACTTCCCTAAAGTTTTCAGGGACCCTGGGGTACAAAGCCTCTGTCATCTCGCTGGTTCCCACGTCTTTCCTCTTCTACCCTCTTCTGCTGAGTAACAGACAAATCCTTCCCCTCACCTCAACCACAATAGTTCCACCCACTTTCAGGCCCTCTAGCCTCTACCCAAAAGCAGCTGATTCTGATTCAGATCATTTCCTCAACACGGGCAGGTCTTGCTTTACAAGCATTTCTCTGATTTTTCAAGGCTGAGAAAAGAAAAATCTTTTTGGACTTCTACATTATAGTACAAGGGTTAGGAAATAGGTCAGAGAGAAAGAATATGATGCCAGGAGAGAGGTTAGCACACGAATCGTAAGTCACGAAGTTTCGCATTTGGAAAGTTGCTGCGGAGGGCGGAAGAAGGGATGAAGTCCAGCGACACCACAAAGAAGTATCTGAAAAACTTAGCAGCTGGTGTGGCCTGAGGATCGGAAGTAAAACGTGACACCAGAATTATGAATCTGAGACCAGGGAAAAGTGGCCACACCTTGATAAGAAATGAGGAACTTGGGAAAGTAGATCAGTTTGGAGGGGGAGGGGATGCATTCACTTTCACAGGTAAGGATCTAGCAGGGCTTGTTTGGACTTGGAGGGTGCATGAATTGGGAACTGGGGTTTGTTACTGGGTCTGTCCTGGCTTCTGGCTGCCTGTGAACGTTTGTGAAAAACTACAAAATGACACTATCACTATCAAATCCGTCCAAAGAGAAGGGAGAGTTGTGATAAGGGGAAGGATGAATCAAAAAAAATTTTTTTGGTAGGGATCAGGTGATGGGGTGGGGTAGGGAGATGGGTGGAGTGGAGCAAGGAAGAGACAGTATCTGTGCATTCTAGAGTTTTCACAGTTAGGGCTTTTCTTTTTTGTTACTTTGCCTGAGTGCTGGTGTTATTTTGTGAAAGGGGAAGGCATCGTGCTGGGGATGGAAAATGGTTTTCTGCCACTTGCTGCTTTCACCTGTTACCACGGCAACGGATTTCATCAGCCAGGAGGGAGGATTTTACTACAGAGCCATGCTCTATTGGACTGTTGTGATTTAGAAGGGAAATATTTACAGCTCTGTCGGTAGAGCTGTTCCAGTTGAGACTGTGACCGTGTGGCCCATTAAACTCGATTTCAATGATTTCTAAAGAGTTTTTCCGTTATTGACTCCAGGTAACATCACTGTTTTTGATCAGTTCCCAGAAGCAAACTCCTGCAGGATGTATAATCCCTATGCTGGTTGGAGTTACTTTATCTTTTTCTTTCAGCTCTGTCAGTGATGAAATTAGTTGCTCACTTTGGGGTTTTGAATCAAACCAAAAGACTAAAATAATTGTGTGAGACAGATGTGGCTGGATCCTGGGGATAGCTTTTGTCCTCACTCTGTGACTGTCTGGGAGCAGAACTCAGAGGGTCTCCTTATTCTTCAAATAAAAAGCCCTTCCTTCAAGCATTGGTGAGAAATGGACATTTTAATGAAGGCTTGGTCGGGAAGCTGGTTTCTATTACAGAGATCAGACCCTTTCACCTCCTCCCCATGGTGGAATCCTTCTTCCTTAGATAATAAGGGGTACTTATAAATAAAAAATCTTTCTCTGTGTTAAAAACTCTGTGAGTTATTTTAGATTTCTGCATACTTTTGGTTTGAAAAACCAGGTTTCTTGGCTTTTGAAGTAGAGTATCTCTGTAGATTCCAACAATAACAAAATCTGGATATACTGTCCTACACCAAAAGTATAGAGAGTAAGAGTCTGAGCCTTTCAGACTCCTAGTGTAAGATTCCTCCAACTTAATTAGCAAGGTGTGGTTCTAATTCTGATTGAGTGCTTGATTATAGCATTCAAATGATTGCTTCACTTTCAATAGTGGTATTTTCCATCTTGAAAAATGATCTTGTTAATTACATTAATCTTAACTGATGAAACATATCCATGTGGAGAGGGATTTGAAGGAAATGTTGAGATTCTTACATATTTCCTGCCCTGCCCTGAAACCAGTATTACTCCACCCTCAGACATAGTTCATCAGGGAATTAAATATATAGAATAGCTGATAAACACTCATCACTGAAACTTTTTAACCTTTCTCCCAAAGGTTAAAATGAGAGACCCTGTGTTTTAGGTTTGTTGAGACATTATTATGGACTTTGGACATTATGGACCTACATTGTGGACATTGTCCATGTTGTGCTTGAATTTGCTTCAGCAGAGTTGCCATTTTATTTTACTTATATGGCAAAGAAAGCACTAGATTCAAAACCTAAGATTCTCTAGATTAACAAAAAAAGGTACTACTATTTTATTTTTTGAGAAGAGTAATGACTAATTCAGGACTTAGAACATTTTAAGTATTTACCATAATAGGAAATTTCATCTTGAGTTCTTAATCAAAATCTTATTAATACCTACAGGGTCTTTAATTCCAGCTATTTGAATAAAAGCATTTTAAGAGCTCTTATTTTTATTTCCCTTCTAAATGCAGACATGGTGTTAGAGGGTACAAAGATACCACAGATCAAGACACAATCTCTCTTCCCAAGGAACTTACACTAAAGTGGGGGACAGATGAGTAAATAAATATTACATAGCAGTATAACAAGGGTAATGCAGAAGTAAGCAGAATATTCAAGGATGACTAACCTGGCCTAGAAAAGTTGGAAGGAATCAGGAAGTTTTCTCAGGGAAGTTGACACTGGTATTTAAGCACCAAGATGAGTTTGCCTGATTAGGGTAAGGTAGGGGGATGGCACAGGTGCTCCAGACTGAGGAAACTACAATAAGTCAAAGAAAATACTGATTAACACATGGAACCATGATTTAGAAAAAAAACAAAACTTAATTGAGAACCTATTAATTGCCAGGTACTACATGCAACACGTTTCTAATACAAAGCTCTCTAAGATATGTTGTTATTATTGTTCCTCTTTTATAAGGGAGGAAACAAAAGTTCAATGAGGATGAGTACTTGCCCACGGTCCAACCGTAGTGATGGAATGGCAAGTCCAACCCAACTCAGCCTAACTTCAGGGGAGAGTGTTTCCACTTCTTTTGTGTAGATTCAATATAAAATTGGACTGAAAGAAGGCATAGGTAGTTCTGCTTGATTCAACTTCCTGATAAGTGATATGATCATATATGATAATTATGAATAATTTACTCAGTTACGATAAGTAAATGATTGCACAGGGACTCGGGTGTTTGAATAAGACTTTGGCTGTAAAATATGAACCTGAGATTGAATTTGCTGATTGGAAACTTTTTATAAATTGAAATGTATTTTTCTGACATGTAAAAAACCCATTTTTAAAACCAAGGCTTCTTAAAGAGGACCTATTTCTGTTTATTTTGTGATGGGAGATGTGGAAACGGGTGCTGGTAAGGTCAAGGCAGAAGCATTTGTGGGCTTTTTTTTCTTTTTCTCCTTAAGGAAAAGAACTAAAATAAATTAGTGGTACATTAAGTTTGGAAGTTTTAAGTACACATGTTATCAGAAAATACACACCCAAATGATCATCCTTTTCAAGTAATGACGTACAACAGATGGTGCTTCACTTTCAGAGCACGTTTTTGCACATTTATATTCCCCATTGTACAACTGCATTGATGTCAAACCCACTGTGCATCTTTTGAAATGGAATATATTCCAGTATGCTCAGGATCTGTTTAGTACATCCCACAGATTGCCTTGGATTCTGTTTCTGAAGTTGTAAACATAGGAGAGCAAACCAGTAATCATTCCATCAAAGTGTTTGAAATATATAAGCACAGAGTGAGTGCCTAAATTTTCTTATTCTCAAATACATTTTTTTTTACACCTCACTCTCCATACAGTAAGCATGATTTGAGGCCAGGTC
>NW_020173783.1:0-48526 GCF_003031525.2 Neophocaena asiaeorientalis asiaeorientalis
TCTGTGGGGAGGAAGGTGATCTCCGCGTCTTACTGTTCCACATCTTCCCAGCACCTGTATTTGTTTATTAGTTCTAACAGCTTTTTTGTGGCATTATTATGATTTTCTATATAAAAGATCATGTCATTTGCAAACAGAAATAATTTTATTTCTTCCTTTCCACTTTGGAAAACAGTTTGGCAGTTCCTAAGAAAATCAAGCATAGAATTACCATATGACCCTGAAATTCTATTCCTAGGTACATACCCTAAAGAATAAAAATAAGTACTTAAATACATGCCATGCATGTACATGGCAGTCCTATTCACAATAGACAACGGGTGGACATGGCCTAAATGTCCAAATGGATGAATGGGTAAAGAAATTGTAGTATATACCTACAATGGAATATTGTTTAGCCATGAAAATGAAGTAGTTACATGTTACAATGTAGATGAACCTCAAACATACTGTTAAGTAAAAGAAATCAAGCACAAAATGTTACATATTGTATGATTCCATTTATATTAAATATAAAAAATAGATAAAGCAATAGTAAGAGAATGCAGACTGGTGGTTGCCAAGGGCTATGGGATAGAGGAATGGGGGCAAAGCTGCTTAATGGTTAAGGGTTTTTACTTTGGAATGATGGAAATGTTTTGGAACTATATACAGGCGTTGTTGTACAACATTGTAAATGTATTAAATGTCACTGGATTGCTCATTTAAATAGGTAAATTTCATGTTATATGAATCTTAGCTCAAAAATATTTTTACAAATAACCCTCTTGTGATGCTGTATATTTCCCTAGCAATTGTCCTATTGCTCCTTCTCTTCTTAGACTTTTCAAAAAGTAGTTTTCACACACTCTTTTAATCCTCACTTTGCATCACTTCTCAATACACAGCAATCTAACTTCCACTTCAACAACAACGCTACCGAGAACTGCTCTTGAAAAGGTTTCAAGTGACTGCCTTGTTGCCTAAGTGGACATTTTCCATTGTCTTGCTAGACTTCTCTTGCATTTTATATTCTCCTTCTCTATTCTCATTAGCTTTCCATTTCCCTGTTTCTTCTTGTACTTTTCTAGTTGTTTCATGTTGTTCACCTTCATGGGTTTCTCTCCACTTAACCATGGGACCTGCCCAGGGCTTCATACATAACAATGCTTTTCTCTCTCATTTTTATTTACTTCCATAATTTTAAAGAGAATTTGAATGGACAACCCCTTAAATCTATATCTCCAGCATTAATCTTCTTCTTGAGCTCAAATATATATAACCTATTGCCTACTGGTGATATGTACTTTAATATATGCTATGGGTTCCTCAAATTCCAAATATCCAAAACTGAAATTCTCACATCACTACTTAAAAATATTCCTGCTTCTGCATTCTAGGCCACTGTAAATAGCATCCTTATCCACATAATTATTGACACCAGAAACCCTGGGTTCATTCTAGTCTTCTCCTTGACATCCAATTAATAACCAGTCTGGTTGAGTTTTCTACTCAGTGTATTTCAGATTCTTCTCATCCTCTTCACCCTTACTTCCATTAGCATAATTCAGTTGTTTCTCTTATGGACTATTACAATAACCTACTAACTATGTTTCCCTCTTCCTCTCCAATCCATCCATCATAACACATCATTCATATGAATATAGGTGAATACAAAACTGATCATACTACTGTATGGGGTTGTTCTGGGGTTGTTCATTGCTTACTAAATAAAAATTCACATTCTTTGCTTGCTACTCCAGGTTGTTCAAAGTCTGGTTCTTGTTTCTCCAATCTTATCTCTCACTCTTCCCTGTCTTATTTTGATGATCTAATTTCAAAGTGCTTATAGTTCTTAAACATGTTATGCTGTTTCTCACTTCCTTTGTTTTGCTCATACTCCTTCCTGTCCCTGTAAATGTGCTTTCTATCTTTCAGTTAGTTTCTGGATAACTCTTACTCAGCTTTCAAGATTCAACTAAGGTATCACCTACTCCAGAAAGCTTTCCCTAGACTGCCAAGTCAGGGAGAAATGTCCTTTTTTTGTGTTCCTAAGGACCATATACATACATCTATCTTAGCGCTTATTTTCTTTGAAACAATGTAATTTTGATCATCTTCTCTCATTTGTAAAATCCTTGAGGCATACACCATAGCTCACTCATCTGTATCCCAAGTGCCTTATCCATTCAGTGAATATTTGTTGTATCAGAGAGGGAAAAAGTCTCTTAAAGACAGAGGTGATACCCTTAAATATGTAAAATGCAGACCTTACATGGATTTGTTATTTGTTGTCCCCCAGCTTTATTTAGCCTCTTGCCTTTCTTGCCGGCATTCTTTTTGTTGGCTGTGTTTTCTGACTTATGTTTTAGACATAGAAATGTTCCTTTGCTAACTTTCTTTGATGGGAAGTTATTTCCATATGAAGACCCTGACAAAAGTTAAGTCTTTAATTTTGCAGCATGATTATGTCAATTTACTGTGCAACATCATCCCTCTGGCAGAAGTATTAACTAAGGAGCACTAATGTGGATCTGTTATTTTCCCCCTATTTTGTAGGCTATATAGAGAGGTTATATGCTACCATTTTGATTTAGAAGATATCTAGTAAAAATATCAAGACAGGAATAAAGGAGCGACTTTGTATGATTGATGTGCACTCTTTATTCATTAGCTTATATAGTAGATAGGAATGCAGAAGTAGTGTAAAATGATATTGGTATAAAGGATGCATATAAATAGAAAAGAACTATTTTAATAATAGAACTAAGCCTATCTAGGTCCTATTAGATATATTTGATAACCCAGCAGAACGGTAAGAGGTAGATCCCCTATTTTATCTAGTCTTTTTTTTTTTTTTGGCTGCGCTCTACTGTATGAGGGGATCTTAGTTCCCCAACCAGGGATCGAACCCACACCCCCTGCAGTGGAAGCTTAGAGTCTTAACCACTGGGTCACCAGAGAAGTCCTGATCCCCTATTTTAAACACAGGTATCAGAAAGTCAGGGGAAAAAGATCTCAAACTTAGATTAGATATCGCTCTTCTGGTTTATATACTTCCTTTGTGGAAAAATCAAAGCATGCCACTGAATTTTGCCTTCCACCAAATATTTAGACCTTTTCTTTTGATCAGTTCCTTTTGGTGATGTGCAAATGTCTCTATCATCTTACTGTTGCTAAGTATGGAGCAGGACAATTAGGGCTTTCTTTGATCAAATTATGCGTTGTGCTTTTCCATCCATTAGTAATGTAATTGGCTGGATTTCAGTTGTTATTTTAACAACAATAGTAAAATAGGCATTATATTACCTCTTGAGCTGTATAACTTTATATAAATCATTTGCTTTTCAACAGTTTTGCACTGTTAAGTACATGATATTTTTGGTTTTTGTTAATAATTCTGGCAATTTGCACTAGAGAGACTTAATAAACAATCATTTGGATTCTAATTATTACTTTTAAAGCATCATATCTAATTGTAGGAAAATACCAGAGCTATTGAATTCCAGATAATCTTTTAATGTAGTTTGCATTTTGTTCAGAAAGTATTACTTCTTAAGGTTTCTTTTCTTTGCATATTTTTCTTCAAGGATAGTTCAATCTGGTCCAGAATGGATAAGAAATGCTTAAGAATATAATAATTTAAATAGTTTGATAGTGCTAAAATTCTTATATTTTAATTTTAAATCTAGTTCCAAACATGTTTGGCAAAAATATATTAGTTGTAAGCAGATATGGTAAGGGGTAAAAATCTCTCCCGTTGTGGAGCACAGGCTCCGGACGCGCAGGCTCAGCGGCCATGACTCATGGGCCCAGCTGCTCCGCGGCATGTGGGATCCTCCCGGACCGGGGCACGAACCCGTGTCCCCTGCATCGGCAGGTGGACTCTCAACCACTGCGCCACCAGGGAAGCCCAAGGACATTTCTTAAGTATATATTTGTTTAGTTTCACTGATGGAAGTACTAACATCTTTATCTACTATGCTATATCAAGAAAGATGAGTTATTAGTTTAAAAAAAACTCAACCAACTAACTAATCAAACAGAAAACCTTAGAAACTCATGAATTTAATCTCTAAAGGTTTTTTACTATATCTGACAATTTACTGTAGTTATTTGCATATATTAAATTCTATCTTTGATCTCACTGCCTCCCTCGGTACTCGTCTTGACAGTTTTTGGTAAAAAATTAGATTAAGGAGTAAACCCTTCCTCTGATGTTCCTGTAAGAAGGTGATGTGGGCTGTTAATTTTGGCCTAAACATGACTTTTTTTTCCCCTAAACATGGTTATTTCAGAGTCTATTGTTAGCAACAGCAAAATTAAACCAGTTTAAACATTATAGTTAGATATGTGTGTATAGAACCAAACTAGGATGGTCAATTGTACTTCTTGGAAAATTGCCCTTAACTCTCAGGGTCAAAGTATGTATCATATAACATACACTTCATCTTCTTTGTAGAAATCCCTTTTCAACTTTATCTCCTTATCATAAGGAGGTATAATGACAGGAGGAGGGGATCCATAGTGTGGGATGATTTTTTAATAGTTTTCTAAATTATTGTTTTTCTTGCTGTGTTCTGGAGTCTGTTTCCTGAATGTGAATGCAGCACTCTCCAAAGCAGAGCATTCTTTGAAGATGGTGGTTGTTTACCTCTTACATTGAATGTTAGTTGGATATGGTGGATTTCCAGTGGAAATCTGATAGAAGAGGAGTGTATATGGGATTAAGTTCTCATTTTTGAACGCATAAGAAACATTGCCTGGGAACTCTCAGAAATGCTTGTGGAGCACAGGCAGATTATGTGGTGAACTGGAGTAAGAATCTGAATAAGTAAGAACCTAAAGGCAAGAAAAATTGAGTCATGATGTTAATGTGACTTTGCTTATTCCAGTTGGCTTTTGGAGCCTAGGGAAATTCAGGTTAAATCTGGATACTGAAAAGGCTTGAAGCTTTACAGCATGCAGTACCAATTTATGATATCATCTCACTACATCTTCAGGAGCACTGAGCAATAGCAATTATTTTCACCTTTAAGAATTGTATAAGTAAATCATGGTAAATTTGAGTTGCTATAATTATTAACTTGAATGAATATATTTTCTTATGTTTCTTGTCAGCTGTATTTCTTCTTTTGGTAATTGTCCTTTCATGTCCTTTGCCTATTTTATTAGAGTGTTGTTAAAAGATCTTCATATGACAATTATATATATTCTTTGTCTTTTTAAGAAGATATTACTATAATTTCCCATTTGACTTTTAATTTTATTCAAAAGACATTGAATTAAGACATACACAGCTCTGTGAAGCTTTGTATGTGTGACGTCTTCCATTGAGATTATCTAAGAATATTCTACTTGATTCAGAGTTCAGTTAAAATTTATTTCATTACAGATGTTTAAAAATAGTTGTTTAAAAATCTATTTTAGAAAACATGGTTTGCATTCTTAAATAATCTGAGTGGGGAAAAACTTTCAACACATGACACAAAGCCATAAGGAGGATTAAAATAGCTAAAGCTACTTTAACTGATCTCATTTGAACAACTCACTGGATTAGACAATTCTCTTCATTCCCTATGTAAGACATACTGATTGATGTCCCTGGCATGCTGAATGCTTATAGCTAAGAGATTACTCTCAAGTATTGGCGAGAATGTGAAGAAATACCACTCATCTGCTGCTGCTGGGAATGTAAATTGGTGTAACATATTTTGGATCACAGTCTGGCAACAAGCATCTTTTTTAAAAATGCATATTTTCCCTCTGTAAGGAATTCATCCTATATATATGCAGGCAAAAGTCTTCTGACATATACATAAAATGATTTTCATCATAGCACTACTATATTAGTAATCGTTAAGAAAAAAAGAAACTAACAAAAGTTGATGTCAATCAATAGAAGATTGATTTAGCAAATTTATGGTACAGGCATACAATGGAATACCATTAAAATGAGTGAAAGTAAATGTATATTTTATGATTTGGATTATGGCCAATAAATATTGCTATTAAGAGTGAAAAGAGCAAGTTGCAGAGCAAGATGCATTGTAGGAATCTATTTGTAAAAATAAAATCTCTGAAAGGATCTGTAAGAGACTTGATAATGGATATTTCTGGGGAGTAGGACTAGAGGCTCAGTGGGGAGAAAATCTTTTCATTTCTATTCTTGTATATTATAGACCAATTGTATTTCATCAGGAGCATGTAGTTTCATTTAGATGTTTGTTTAAGTTAAAAATCCATTATTGTTAAATTCAGGCTCTTTTTATTCTTTATGAAATTCTTCCAAATACAAAGATATGGTAAGATAGAGAAATCAGTCCTCATTCCTGTGTAGTTCTATCCTAGCAATCTCTGTGACTGTACAGGCCTCAATTACACTCATACTTCAAAGAGGAAAATGTGTTTCAAGTTTAACAAGATATTCTGAAAGTAGATTAAATCTGAAATTAGCTTATGGCCTGAATCTGGCTCATGCACAGGCATGTTTAGTTTGACCCAAATACTTGTAGAATTAATCTTAAAATTAATCTTAATTAACCTTAAAATTCAAAAGATTATTATTTTAAATTTTAAAATTGCATTTCCAGCTTTTTTGGAAAAAATAAGATATAATATTGAGACTTGTGGCAACAATCAGCTTGGACTGAGTAGTGTCTGCCATCTTTACATGGTGCTTGTGATTGAATTTATCACAGTCCCACTACTCAAAATTATTACATATCTGGATAACTGAAACCTTGTTGATCTCTGTGGATATGAGTTTGACTCATGTTCTAGAACTTGTGGGACAATCATGTTTTAAAAGGACATTTCCCCTTTCCTTCTTTAGTTAATCTTAGGATAGCAAATCTTTTTTAAAAATTTAAGCACAGGCAATAGCACCTTTTGTGTAAGTACACAATGGTCTACTCTGGATTCTGATCAAAGTGAGATAAACTCACAACAGCCCCTGTCAGCCTCTTAAAATTAACACCACACTTCAAATTGATTTTGGAAAGCAGCAGGGAAAAAATAGATAGAGAAAACACCAGCATATAGTTAGGATAATATAAAGACCCATCTATTTGCACAAAATACAATAAAACTAAGACTGTAGCAAGATTACAAGTTACTTAAGTCTATTCATATCTCTACAGGCTTTATTTTGAGAAGCATTATAGATAGAAAAGCTATGAGGCAGACACTAATTACCAGTTACATGGCATTTGTATTTCCCAGAAGGTTAGAAACAGAATAAAAGTTTCTTGTTCAAGGTTACTAAGATCATTTGCAGAAAGACCAAGAATAGAAACAAAGACTTTCGAATTCTGTGCCATAGTCCAAAGCATGTCATTTTTAATCATAGCCTTGTTAATTGAAAGAAAAAAAATGAATCATAATCAGGTGAATCCTGTAAGGGCTTTAAATATTAAGTAAAGATTATCCAAGAAAGAATGAATAAACTGAGAAAGGAAAATTGAACAAATATGCCAATTATTTTCCTTTTTGTCTATCATAGTTGATATTGAATGACATGAAATACAAAGCTAGAGGTCAAAAGAACAGTAGTGTAGCTTCATTTATAATATGCAAACAGCAAAATAAACAGATGGTAAAACACTATTATTACAAAGCTTTTACTTGGATTTCAAGATTGCCAAGATTTTCTATATTGCCTGATAGAAGACTGCAAACAACTAAACCAAGAGACTGATGATGTATAAGCATCATGATTAAAGTGGTTTATGGTCTCAAAACTGGAAGAAATCAGAAAATAATACTCTCTCTGAATTTTAGGATAAATCATACTAATTTTCCAAAGAAGCCCAAAAAAAAACAGAAAATGAACATAAACTACAGAGAGCACCTGTATGCCACTCTGTTCCTCCCTCAGTGCTCTCTATTATTAATATCTTGTATTAATGTGCTACATTTATTACAACTGATGGGTCAATACTGGTTTATTATTACTAAATGAAGTTCATTGTTTACATTAGGGTTCACTCTTTCTTGTACATTTAATGTATTTGGACAAAAGTATGATGTCATATATCCACCTTTACAGTATAATACAGAATATTTTCATTGCCTTAAAAATCTCCCGTGCTCCATCCCTCCCTCCTTCCCACAAACCCTGGCAACCACTGATATCTCTACTGTATTCACAGTTTTGCTTTTTCCAAAATGCTATATGGTTGGAATCATACAGTATGAAAACTTTCAGGTTCACTTCTTTCACTTAACAATAGGAATTCAAGTTTCTTCCATGTCTTTTTTGTGGCTCGGCAGCTCATTTCTTTTTATTGTGGATGTAGCACAAATTGTTTATCCATTCACTCATTGAAGGATATCTTTGTTGTTCCCAAGTTTTGGCAATTTTTAATAAAGCTGCTATAGACATTTGTATGGAGGTTTTTCTGTGGCTATGTTTTCAACTTATTGAGTAAGTACATACCGAGGAGAGTGACTGCTGGATTACGTGGTAAGAGTATGTTTAATTTTGTAAGAAACTGCTAAATTGTCTTCTAAGTGGCTTGTATGACTTTGTACTCTCACCAGCTATGAATAAGAGTTCCTGTTACACCACAACCTTGCCAATATTTGCTGTTGTCAGTATTTTGGATTTTAGCCATTCTAGTAGGGGTGTAGTGATATCTCATTGCTGTTATAATTTACAATTCCCTAAAGAGGTAAAATTTTGAGCGTCTTTTCATGTTATTTACCATCCGTAGATCTTTGGTGAGATTATGTTCAGATCATTTGCCCATTTTAAAAACTGAGTTGTTTGTTTTCTTACTGTTGAGTTTTTAAGAGTTCTTTGTATATTTTGGATACCAGATCTTTATCAGATGCTTATTTGGCAAATAATTTTCTCCCAGTCCATGGCTTGTATTTTTATTTTCTTAATGGTGTCTTTCATAGGGCAGAATTTTTTAAATTTTGATGAAGTCCAATTCAATTTATCCAATATTTTCTTTCATGGTGTAGTGTCATATCTAAAAAGTCATCACCAAACCCAAGGCAATCTAGATTTTCTCCTATGTTATTTTCTAGTTTTTCATTTTACAGTTATGACGCAATTTGAGTTAATTTTCATGAAAGGTATAAGGTCTGTGTCTAGATTCTTTTTTTTTTTTTTTTGCCTAAGTATTCCCACATATTCTAACACCATTATTTTAAAAGACTACCCTTTCTTCACTGAATTGTGCTTACTCCTTTGTCAAAGATCACTTGGCCACATTTGGGTACATATATGTCTGACTTTCTGTTGCATTGATCTATTTGTCTACTCTTCCACCAATACCACACTTTAGTCATTATTGTAGCTTTATAGTCTTGAAGTTGAGTAGTGTTAGCCTTCTCTCGTAGTCTGTTTGGGCTGCTATAACAAAATACCATACTGGGTAGTTTACAAACAACCAACTTTTATTGCTTACAGGTCTGGAGGCTAGAAGTCCAAGATCAAGGTGCCAGCATGATCAGGTTATAGTGAGCATCCTCTCCAGGTCATAGATTTCTCATTTCATCCTCGCATGGTGAAAGGGGCTATGGAGCTCCATGGGATCTCCATCCTCATGACCTAATCACCTCCCAAAGGCTTCACTTTCTACCACCATCACATTTGGCATTAGGATTCCAACATGTGAATTTCAGGGAGACAAACATTCAGACCATATCACCATTTGATTATTCGCCTTCAATATTGTGCTGGTAATCAGGGTCTTTTGCCTTTCCATATAAAGTTCAGAGGCAATTTGTCAATATTCATACCCACAAAATAACTTAATGAAACTTTGATTAGATTGTGTTGAATCTATAGATTAATTTGGAAACAACTGGAATCTTAACAATATTGAGCGTTTCTCTTCATGAACATGGAATATCTCTCCATTTACTTAGATCTTTGAATTCTGTCATCTGTTTTATAATTTATCTCATGTAGATCTTGTATATATTTTGTTAGATTTATACCTAAGTATTTCAATTTTTTGAGTGCTATTATAAATGGTATCATGTTTTTAATTTCAAATTCCAGTTGTTCATGGTATACAGAAAAATGATTGACCTTAGTATGTTATTCTTGTATTCTGCAACCTTTTCATAATTACTAATGCTAATTAGTTCCAGGAGATTTTTTTGTTGATTCATGGGACTCTTTACACAGATAATCATGTTACCTGCAAAGAAAGACAGTTTTATTTCTTCCTTACTAGTCTGTATACTTTTTCTTTACTTTTCCTGTCTTACTACATTAGCTAAGACTTCCATTATAATGCTGAATAGGAACGGTGAGAGATAACATCCTTGCTTTACTCCTGATCTTAGTAGCCAAATTTTTCAGACTGTGTTGTGCAGCCCACTTTACATTCAACTGAGGAAGTTGTTTTCTTTTTTTTCTTATTGTGGTAAGTATAAATTAAAGTAATATTTACCCTGTTAACAAAAGTTTAAGTGTACAATACATATTGTGAACTATAGGCACAATTTTTTAAAGAAGATTGGTAGAACTCAATTATATTACATAACTGAAACTTTATACCTATTGAACAGCAACTCCCCATTTCCCTCTTCCCCCAGCTCCTGGAAACCACTATTATACTCTCTGCTTTAATGAGGAATTTTAAATTCCTCATACAATATTTGTTCATCTGTGCCTGGATTATTTCACTTAACATAATATTCTTAAGGTTAATCCATGTTGTTGCATATGATAGAATTTCCTTCTTTTATAGGCTGAATAATATTCCATTGTATGTATATATCACATCTTCTTTATCCACTCATCTAAATGGACACTTGTATTGTTTCCATATCTTGGTTATTGTGGATAGTTCTGCAAACAACATCGGAATACAGATATCTCTTCAAGATCCTGATTTCATTTCCTTTAAATATACCTAGAAATGGAATTGCTCTATCATGTGGTAGCACTATTTTTAATTTTTTGAGGAAAAAATTATACTGTTTTTCACAGTGGCTGCACCATTTTACATTCCCACTAACAGTGCACAAGGATTCCAATTTCGACACATCCTCACCAACAACTTTTATCCTTTTTTGTTTGTTCATTTTTGATAATCACCATTCTAACAATGTCAGGTAATGTCTAATTGTGGTTTTCATTTTAATTTCCCTGATGATTAGTGATGTTGAACACTTTTACATATACCTGTTTGCCATTTGTATGTCTTCTTTGAAGAAATGTCAATTCAGGTCCTTTTCCTCTTTAATTTTTGTTGTAGTTGTTTGTTCTTTGCTATTGAGTTATATGAGTTCTTATATATTTTGGATATTAACCCATTATCAGATATATGATTTGCAAATATTTTCTCCCATTTTATAGGATCCCATTACAAACTGTTAGTTTCCTTTGCTCCGCAGACTCATTTTAGATTAATGTTTATTTTTGCTTTTGTTTCTCGTGCTTTAGATGTCATATCCAAGAAATCATTGACAGACCAATGTCAATAAGTTTTCTCCAATGTTTTCTCTAAGAGTTTTACAGTTTCAGGTCTTATATTTAAGTCCTTAATTCATTTTCATTTGATTTTTGTATATTGTAAGATAAGGTTTGAATTCAGTCTTTTGCATCTGGATATCCAGTTTTCCTAGCACCATTTGTTGAAGAGATTGTTCTTTCCTATTGTATATTCATGGTTCTCTTGCTGAATATCAGTTGACTGTATATGCATGGGTTTATTTCTGAAGTCTCTATTCTGTTCCATTGGTGTCTGTCTTTATGTCAGTAATGTATTGTTTAAATTACTGTAGCTTCATAATATATTTCAAAATCGGAAAGTGAGATGCTTCAAACTTTGTTCTTCTTTCTCAAGATTGTTTGGGTTATTCAGGGTCCTTTGTGGTTCTATATGAATTATAGGATTTTTTTTCTATTTCTGTAAAAATGCCATTGGGGTTATGTTATGGATACATAGAATATGTAGATTGTTTTACATAGCATGGACATTTTAACAATATTAAGATTTCCAATCCATGAACACAGGTGTATTTCTATATATTTGTATCTTTTTAAATTTTTTTCACCAGTGTTTTATCATTTTCAGTACACAAGTCTTTCACCTCCTTGGTTAAGTTTACTTCTAAATGTTTTACTATTTTTGATGCTACTGTGAATGGAATTTTTTTTCTTAATTTCCTTTTTAGATAGTTACTTGTTAGTGCATAGTAACACAACTGATTTTTAGGTGTTGATTTTATATCTTGCAAGTTTACTGAATTTGTTTATTAATTCTAACATTTTTTTTTTTGTGTTGTTAGGGTTTTGTACATAAAAGATCAGGTCATCTAGAAAGAGATAATTTTACTTCTTCCTTTCCTGGATAGGATTTCTAATTTCTCTGGCTAAGACTTCCAGTACTATATTCAATAGCAGTGGTGAGAGTGGGCATCCTTGTCTTGTTCCTGATGCTGGGGGGAAAGCTTTCAGATTTTGATCTTTGAGAATGATGTTAGCTGTGATATTTTCATATATGACCTTTAGTATATTAAGGTAATTTCCTTCTATTACTAGTTGAGAGGTTTTATCATGAATGGATGTTGAATTTTGTCAAATGCGTTTTTCTAAATCTATTGAGATGCTGGGGAATAGCCAAGATGGTGGAGTAGGAAGACCCTGAGCTCACCTCCTCCCACAGGCATACAAATTACAAAAATTACAACTATTTACAAAGCACTATTGATGAGAAAGACCTTAAGATTTGGTGGAAAAGGTCTTCTGAAATTAAAGATATAAAGAAAGAACCACAACAAGATGGGTAGCAGGAGCAGAGTCATTATAGAGTCAAGACCCATACCACTGGGTGGGTGACACACAAATAGGAGAAGTTCCAATTGGAGAGGTTCCTCCAAGGAGTGAGGCATCTAAGCCCTACCGTGGGGTCCCCAGTTCAGGGGTCCTGAAACAGGAAGGTGAACCTCCGGAACATTTGGCTTGAAGACCAGTGGGTCTTATTTTCAGGAAAGCCAGGGAACTGTAGTAAATAAAGACTCCACTCTTGAAGAGTACACACAAAATCTCACATACTCTCTGACTCAGAGCAGAAGCAGTCATTTGAAAGGGCCCTGGGTCTTTTGAGAGCCATCCAGAGAGGCAGCAGTCAACTGGAACTCACCGTGGTGACATAGATACTTGTGGCAACCATTTTGGGGAGCTAGTTCTACCATGGGATACTGGTGCTAGCAAGATCCATTTTGGAATGCTCCCTCTAGTTTTTTTAGCAAAAGAACCTGACCTGCCTACCGACCTCCCATAACCATCACTGGAACCCCTCAGGCCAAGCAGCTAGCCAGGCAGCAACACAGCCCCACCCACCAGACAGTCAGCTGCCTTAGGACCCCCAGAATCCACAGCTGCTCCAGATAGCTCCACCTACCAATGAGCTGACACTAGACACTAGCCCATGGACTTCCCGAGCCACAGCCCCACCTACCAGTGGGGTGACACCAGCTTTGGGATACCCCAGGCCCTGTAACCTGCTGTGTCAGGAACCTGCTACTCCCAGCAGCAGGTATACACTATATCTTGGACCCACAACCAGGCACCTTGAGACCTGGCCCCCACCCACCAATAGCCAGTAGCCTCCAAATAAAGCAGGACCAGATGCCAACAATTCTTACTAGACTGCTCACAGTAGTCAGATGCCAAAATTCTTACTAGACTGCTCGCAGTAGCCAGCCTGCCACAACAGAAAGGCCCATGCAGCACACATGGGGGGCACCCTGAGAGCATACAGTTCTGGCAGCCAGAAGGGAGTGCACTACTGGGACACATAGTACATCTCCCGCATAAGGCTACTTCTCCAAGGTTGGGGAACAAAATAACCCCAAAACAATTAACAAAATGACCAAAGTACATACCTATCAATAATCACTGTAAATGTGGATGGACTAAATTCTCCAATCAAAAGACACAGAGTGGCTGAATGGATACAAAAACAAGACCCATATATATGCTACCTACAAGAGACTCACATCAAAAAGACAACAAATAACAAGTATTGGCAAGGATGTGGAGAAAAGGGAACCTTTGTGTACTGTTGGTGGGAATGTGAATTGGTGTAGCCAGTATGGAGATTCCTCAAAAAGTTAAAAATAGAACTACCATACAGATCCAGCATTTCCATTCCTGGGTATTTATATGAAGAAATAAAAAGACTTATTAGAAAAGATATATGCACCTCTATGTTCATTGCAGCATTATTTATAATAGCCAAGGTATGGAAACAACCTAGCCAAGGTATGGAAGCAACCTAAGTGCTCATCAATAGATGAATGTATAAAGAAGTTGCAATGTGTATATGCAATGGAATATTACTCAGCCATAGAAAAAGAGAAATTTTCCTTTTGCAGCATCTATGTTGCCACAAAGGGGCAAACACCTAGAGGGTATTATGTTAAGTGAAATAAGTCAAACAGAGAAAGACAAATTCAGTATGATTTCACTTATATGTGGAATCCAAAAAACAAAATAACTAAACAAACATAAAACACAGAGTCATTGATACAGAGAACAAACAGGTAGTTTCCAGAGGTGAGGAAGGAGGGAAATAAGTGAGGGAGATTAAGAGAAACAAACATCCAGTTGCAAAATAAATGTTATGTGTATAAAATGTACACTGTGGGGAATATAGTCAATAATAATGCAATATCTTTGTACGGAGACAGATGGTAACTAGTCTTATTTTGGTGATAATTTTGAAATGTACAGAAATATCAAATTACTGTGTCTTGTAAGAGGAACTAACATAATGTTGTAGGTCAATATTACTTCAAAAACAAACAAGCAAACTGATAGGAAAAAGGATCAGATTTTTGGTTACCAGAGATGTGGGGTGGGTGGGCAGTAACTGGATGAAGGTAGTCAAAAGATACAAACTTCCAGTTATAAGATAAATAAGTACTAGTGATGTAATGTACAACATGATGACTATAGTTTACACTGTTGTATGTTATATATGAAAGTTGCTAAGAGAGTAAGTACTGAGTTATCATAAGGAAAATATTTTTTCTATTTTTTAAATTTCATATCTATATGAAATGATGGATGCTCACTAAACTTGTGGTAATAATTTAATGATTTATGTTAAGTTAAATCGTGCTGTACACTTCAAACTTTTACAGTGTTATATGTTAATTATATCTCAGTAAAACTGGAAGAAAAAATTAAAAAAAAATAAATCTACTGAGATGATCATGAAATATTATCCTTCATTCTTTTAATGCAGTGTCTCACACTAATTGATTTTCTTATGTTGTGCTATCTTTGCATCCCAGTTATAAATCCCACTTTGTCATTGTGTATAACCTTTTTAATATGCTGTTGAATTTGTCTTGCTAGTATTTTTTTGAGTATTTTTGTATGTATGCTCATTAATGATATTGGCCTGTGGTTTTCTTGTAGTTACTTTGTTTTGGTTTGGTATTATGGAAATTCTTCCTCATAGAATGAATTTTGGAGTGCCCCTCATCTTCAATATTTTTAGAAGATTTTAAAAAGGATTGGTTTTAATAGTTTAAGTGTTTGGTAGAATTCACTAGTGAAGTCATCTGGTTCTGGGCTTTTCTCTGCTGGGAGGTTTTTGAGTACTGATTCAATCTCTTTACAAGTTGCAGATCTGTTCAGATTTTTTATTTCCTCATGATTCAGTCTTGGTAAGTTGTATGTTGTTAGGAATTTATCCATTTCTTTTAGGTTATCCAGTTTATAGGTGTATAATTGTTTGCAGTAGTATGTTATGATCCCTTTTATTTCTTTGACATCAGTTGTAATGTCTCCTCCTTCATTTCTGATTTTATTTACTGGGGTCTTCTGTTTCTTTTTATTTTTCTTGGTATAACTAATGGTTTGCCAACTATGTTTATCTTTTCAAAAACCATCTGTTTGATTTGTGGATTTTTCTATTGTTTTTCTGTTCTATTTATTTCTGCTCTATTCTTTATTTCTTTCCTTCTACTAACTTTGAGCTTAATTTGTTCTTCTTTTGCTAGTTGCTTTTTAAATTTTTTTAAACTTTTTATTTTATATTAGAGTATAGTTGATTAGCAATGTAATAGTTTCAGGTGTACAGCAAAGTGATTCAGTTATACATATACATGTATCTATTCTTTTTCAAATTCTTACCCCATTTAGGTTGTTGCATAATATTAAGCAGAGTTCCCTGTCCTTGTTGGTTATCCATCTTAAATATAGCAGTGTGTACATGTCAATCCCAAACTCCCTAACTATCCTTCCCCCCACTGTTCCCCCTCAGTAACCATAAGTTTGTTCTCTAAGTCTGTGAGTCTGTTTCTGTTTTGTAAATACATTCATTTGCATCATTTTTAAGACTTCACATATAAGTGATATCATATGGTATTTGTCTTTGTGTGACTTGCTTCACTTAGTATGATAATCTGTAGGTCCATCCATGTTGCTGCAAATGGCATTATTTCATTTATTTTTATGGCTGAGTAATATTCCATTGTATATATGTACCACATCTTCATTATCCATTCCTCTGTTGATGGACATTTAGGTTGCTTCTATGTCCTGGCTATTGTAAATAGTGCTGCAATGAACATCAGGGTGCATGCATCTTTTTGAATCATGGTTTTCTCAGGGTATATGCCCAGAAGTGCAATTGCTGGATCATATAGTAGTTCTATTTATAGTTTTATAAGGAACCTCCATACTGTTCTCCATAGTGGTTGTACCAATTTACATTCCCACCAACATTCCCTATTCTTCACACCCTCTCCAGCATTTACTGTTTGTAGACTTTTTGATGATGGCCATTCTGAGTGGTGTGAGGTGACATCTCATTGTAGTTTTGATTTGCATTTCTCTAATAATTAGCAATGTTGAGCATCTTTTCATGTGCTTTTTGACCATCTGTATGTCTTCTTTGGAGAAATATCTATTTAGATCTTCTGCCCATTTTTTGATTGGGTATTTCTTTTTTTTATATTTAGCTGCAAGAGCCGTTTGTATATTTTGGAGCTTAATCCCTTGTCGGTCACTTCATTTGCAAATATTTTCTCCCATTCTTAGGTTGTCTTTTCATTTTCTCTGTACTTTCCTTCACTTTGCAAAAGCTTTTATGCTTAATTAGGTCCCATTTGTTTATTTTTGCTGTTATTTCTTTTGCCTTAGGAGACTGTACAAGAAAATATTGCTATGATGTATGTCAAAGAGTGTTCTGCCTATGTTCTTTTCTGGGAGTTTTATGTTTTCAGGTCTTATATTTAGGTATTTAAACCATTTTGAGTATATTTCTGTATATGTTGTGAGGGAATGATCTAATCTTCTTGTTTTACATGTAACTGTCTAGCTTTTCCGACACCACTTATTGAAGAGACTGTCTTTTCTCCACTGCATGTTCTTGCCTCCTTTTTCATAGATTAATTGACTGTTGGTGCATGGGTTTATTTCTGGGCTCTCTATTCTGTTCCTTTCATCTATGTGTCTGTTTTTGTGCCAATACCATGCCATTTTGATTACTGTAGCTTTGAAGTATAGTCTGATGTCTGGAAGGGTTATACCTCTAGCTTTGTTCTTTTTCCTCATGATTGCTTTGGCAATTCTGGGTCTTTTGTGGTTCCATACACATTTTGGGATTATTTGTTCTAGTTTTGTGAAAAATGCCATGGGAATTTTGATATATATTGCACTAAATCTGTAGATTGTTTTGGAAGGGAAGAGGTAAAACTGTCACTATTTGCAAGTGACATGATTCTCTGTATAGAAAACCCTAGTCTCCAAACAAAAACTATTAGAACTAATAAATGAATTCTGTAAGGTAGCAGGATACAACATTATTATATAGAAATGTGTTGCATTTCTTTACACTAATAATGAAATATCAGAAAGATAACATTAAAAAACCCATTTAAAATCATATAAAAAATAACTAGGAATAAACTAAGCAAAGGAGGTGAAATATCTATATGCTGAAAACTATGAAACATTGATGAAGGAAATTGAATGTGATTCAAAAAAAATGGAAATATGTCACATGCTTTTGGATTGGAAGAATTAATATTGATAAAATGGCCATACTACCCAAAGCTATTTACAGATATTTTATTTTTCTTTATGTAACTTCTATAGGTGTTACCTCTGTGGTTAGCATTGAGCTTACATTAAAAAAAACATATTTATAACAGTGTATTTTAATCTGATATAATTTAACTTCATTCACATACAAAATCTCTACATATTTATTTTTTCATCCCCTACAGTTTATGTTAATTATGTCACAATTTACTTCTTTTTGTATTGCATGTCCACTAGTATATTCTTATAGTCATAGTTGTTTTTAATATTTTGGTATTAAACATTTATACTAAAACTAAAAGTGATTTGCCCACCACCATTATAGTATTATACCTTTATCATTTTTGTAAGGCAAGTCTGATGATGATGAAATCCCTGAGCTTTTGTTTGTCTAGCACATCTTTTTTCTTTCCTTCATTTTTAAAGAAGAGTTTTGTCAGGCATAGTATTCTTAGTTGGCAGTTCTTCCTCTTCCAGCACTTTGAATACATCATCCTATTCATTCTGTTCTGCAATTTTTCTGCTGAGATAACCACTGATATTTATATGGGGGTACACTGGTACAGGAAAATTTGCTTTTTTCAAAATATTTTCTTTGTTTTTGACTTTTGAAAATTTGATTATAATATGTTTCGGTGTAGAGTTCTCTGAATTTATCTTTTTGGGAACCATTCTGCTTCCTGTATCTGAATGTCCATTTTCTTCCCCTGATTTGGGAAGTTTTCATTCATTATTTCTTTGAATATACTTTCTGACCCTTTCTTTCTCTTTTCTTTTTCTGGGAATTTCATAATGTTTTATTGGTCTGCTTGATGGTGTCCCCTAAACACCTTAAAATTTCTTCACTTATTTTTATTCTTTTATTTTTTTCTCCTCTGACTGGATAATTTCCAATGGTCTGTCTTTGAATTTGCTAACCTTTTCCTCTGTTAGATGTACTCTGCTGTTGAATCCCTTTAGTGACTTTTTCAGTTCAATTACTCTTCAGCTCCATAATTTCTGTTTCAGACATTTTTCTATTTCTTTAAATTCTAGTTTGTTCATTCACATATTGTTCTCCTGACCATAGTGAGCATTTTTATGACAGTTATTTTGAATTATCTGGCAGAGAAATCATATATCTCTGTTTCATTGGATTTGTTCTCTGGAGATTTATCTTATTTAATTCTTTGGGACATATTTCCTTGTTTCACCTTTTTCCTTGACTCTTTTTGTTGATATGTGTACCTTAGGAAAAACAGCCACCTCTGCCATTTTTCACTGACAGCTCTCATACAGGAGAAGACCCTCTCCAATCAGCCTGGCCACATTTTCTGGGGACTTCTCAAACCTTCATGCAAGTCCAAGCCACTGTTTTTGTCCTTAGCAGCCTCCAAGGTTCTGTCAGCATTTGACACAGGAGAGGCTGAAGCCAGTGCCTTGGGAAGCCCCCAGAAAATCAGAATATAGGACACAAGGTCCAGTACTTTACTCCCCTCCTCAGGAATAAGCTGGGAGCTGGGATTTTTGTCAGTTTGCTTTAAATGCAACCATGGGGATGGACTGTAGTGACTGCTAGTATGTTAGTTGAAACTGTATTTGTTCTCAGTGACCTACAGGTGTCTAGAGTATGCTTGGTCCTATCAACACTCCAAGTCAGGTGAGACAAAAGCAATGGTTTAGCCAGCACCCAGAAAAATCAGAGTGTTGGATGTATGGTACCTTCCTTTATTTCCTTCTCCAGGGAGAAGCTGGGAGCTATGGGTTTCCTCCTGGTTGTATGGTACTGTACCAGATGTAGGGATTATGACAGCATGTCTCAAATTTTCCTTCCAACTTTTATGTGGCTTGTTTTATGCTTACATGCAGTGTAGATACCTCTCAACTAGATTTTGGATTTCTCACAAAGGGAATTGGTCTGTGTGTAGTTGAATTGTTTGTATATGATGGGAAGGAGGGTCCAGGACTTCCTAATATGCTGTCTTACTGATATTACTCTTTGAAACTTCTTAATAACAGATTCCTAAGCTCATCTTAGGTCACCCATGTGTAACTAGAATTTTATGTTCTAACATTATATGAGGGTGGTAGGAGTTAATCAGCTTTTAAAATAAGCTGTATAGTTGATTCTTAAATATACTAAAGTTTGAGAACCTCTTATCTGAGAGCCAATGAAAACTGGCTGGGAAGTGCCTTTTGATCAATAAAAATAATACTCTTCTATAGTGAATTTTTTAAATTTCTGGGATCAGAGGCCTTTTGCTGTAGCTTTGAGTAAAGAGTAGGTGGACTTCTCTTTGATACCCTAGCACTTCCTACTTAATATGGCCCTAGTATCCTTCCCCAAATACCTTTTCTCTAAGATTCTCACTGTCTCATTTATTAAAATAATGTCTACATTGTTAATTCATAATTTTTGATTTTGAGAAAGGGAATAATTATAAGCAATAATCCTTCAAATTCAAAGAGAATGATTTTATAACAGAGAAGTTTCAGATCCTATGGCAGGCAAACAGAGAGATATTAGGGTGGTTGGAGGCTCTTTCTGGCACATCTCAACCAAACTATCTATATACATTGAGTCTATACTCCAGGGTAGATGTGCTAACTTTTTGTAGCCACTTCTACACAATGTCTTATATTTTAGAAGAGCTCACAGACATTTAAAAGAGAAAAGATTTGGAAGCTCTGAATGTTATGTTGGTCTAAATGAGTCATGAGATTCCCTACAACTGAATGATTTGAAAATATTCTATGATCTTTCTCAGATGTTTTCCCTATGAGCTCGGATAATTCAAGTGCAACTTAGAATAACAGACTAAGCAGAGTTTCACAGATCTCAAATTATATATTTTCATACCTATACAAACATGGAACTAACAAGACAAAAGACAGAAGTATCATACAGACAAATTTCAAGGCTATTTCAGCCAGATGTGAGAGTAAGGATGTGTGGCAATACAAGGTAATGAAGATAAATTTTAAGCTATCAAAATGCCAATAAACATAAAGTTACAATTTGGTAGAGATCCATTTCACTTTATTTAGTAATGATAACCAGCACTAATAAACCTAAAAATATAACCTTTGCAGATATCTTTGACATCCCTTGCTATTAGCATTAAAATTACTTTAAAGGGGCTGTTTCTTGGAGTTCTCATATTCTCTCAAAAGGAACTCACATTAAGTTATGAGGTCTTTATTAATTAGCCTTTAACACTAAATGTTCTCTCCCTCCACTGTATTGCATTGCAGAATTGTGTTATTTGTCTTTTTTTAAGTACAGAGAACAAATATTCTAACCCTCTAATACTGGGTTTCCTTCAAAATTATTTTGACTCCAAGTACTGGAAAACCCAATTCAGAATGCCTTAAATAATAAATTACAGAAGACTTATGCTAAATAAGTGTAAATAATATGGAGATTTATTAACTCACTAAACAAGAAATCTGGAAATATGGTGGTTCCAAGTTTGGTTAATTCAGTGATCTACAATGTCAGCAAGAATCCATATTCTTCCATTTTTTATGATCTGCAATTCTATACCATATTGGCTTTTGTCTTGTCCTTTTAGAATTACAAGATGGCTGCTGCAACTGCAGATATCATTATATCCCCACATTTTCTTATGACTCTTTTTAACAGTGAGAAAAACTTTCCCAAAAGTTACCTGTGTACAATTTTCCTTCTGGCTCATTAGCCATGACTTTTCCAATGACTGACTAAAGGAATTGAATTATGGTAATTGACTTTGGCTGATCAAGATTAGTCTCCTGGGCTCAGGAGACAGTACATCCTCCTCTAATACACATGACTTCCCAGAATCTGACCTAAACCAGGGTGATGTTACTAAAGAACGTGCAGGATTGGGGAGGATAGAAAATGGCTTTTGTGAGACAAAAATGTCTACAGTAGGGAGTTTCAATATGGTATATTAAAAAAGGGCTCAAGTCTCTGTTTTTCAACAAATAGCTGTTTGAGTAAATCATTTCATCTCTTTGGGCCTCTGCTTGTAGTTCAATAAATTAAGGAAGTTGAACTAAATCTTTGATTCTTATATGGAAACTGGCATATAACGACACTTCAGGGGATATATTAGAAGTACCTTGAAGTTTTTCAAAATGCATATCCAAATGGCATTCCCCCTCAGAATCATGGATTCTGATACTTTCCCACCAAAAATATGGGGTTATTTTTGCTATTTAATGTATATATTTTAAATTATGAATTGGCTAAGCATTTATTAAAATCCAATACTTTAGCCAGCTTCTACTACAGATAAAAGATGACAGACATGTGGGGAAGAAGAGAGATAGAGAAATACAGATTTAGCATTTGGGCCATCAATGAGTGTTACTTGCCTGAACAAGCAGACAGGGAAGAGTATTTCAAAATTGTCAAACTAGTCAATAGTTGGCAAAATCAGTGTCATTTTTACTGGGCTGTTGCATTTGAGTCTCTAATTATTTGACAGTCTACTACGGCCTTATCTTTTACTTTGATTGTCATTTTCTCCAGTTTTATTGACATGTAGTTAACATATAACATTGTATTAATTTAAGCTGTACAACATAATGATTTGATATATGTATATATTGTGAAAAGATTACCACAATAAATGTAGTTAACATCCATCACTTCACAAAGTTAGAAATGTTTTTAACTTGTGATGAATGCTTTTAAGATATACTCTCTTAGCAACTTTCAAATTTACAAAACAGTATTGTTAGAAGGCAGACAGCAGAAGCAAGAAGAACTACAATCCTACAGTCTGTGGAATGAAAACTGCTTTCACAGAAAGATAGACAAAACGAAAAGGCAAAGGACTATGTACCAGATGAAGGAACAAGATAAAACCCTGGGAAAACAACTAAAGGAAGTGGAGATAGACAACCTTCTAGAAAAATAATTCAGAATAATGATAGTGAAGATGATCCAGGACTTCAGAAAACGAATGGAGGCAAATATCAGGAAGATGCAAGAAATGTTTAACAAAGACTTAGAAAAATTAAAGAACAAACAAACAGAGATGAACAATACAATAACAGAAATGAAAAATACACTAGAAGGAATCAAAAGCAGAATAACTGAGGCAGAAGAATGGATAAGTGATCTGGAAGACAGAAAGGTAGAAATCACTCCATGGAATAGAATAAAGAAAAAAGAATGAAAAGAAATGAAGACAGCCTAAGAGACCTCTGGGACAACATTAAACACACCAACATTCACAATATAGGGGTCCCAAAAGGAGAAAAGAGAGAGAAAGGACCCAAGAAAATATTTGAAGAGATTATAGTTGAAAACTTCCCTAACATGGGAAACGAAATAGCCACCCAAGTACAGGAAGCACAGAGAGTCCCAGGCACAATAAACCCAAGCAAAAACACACCAAGGCACATAGTAATCAAATTGACAAAAATTAGAGACAAAGAAAAGATTATTAAAAGCAACAAATAACATTCAAGGGAATCACCATAAGGTTATCAGCTGAACTTTCAGCAGAAATTCAGCAGGCCAGAAGGGAGTGGCAAGATATATTTAAAGTGATGAAAGGGAAAAAGTTACAACTAAGATTACTCTACACAGCAAGGATCTCATTCAGATTCGCTGGAGAAAACAAAAGCTTTATAGACAAGCAAAAATTAAGCGAATCCAGCACCACCAAACCAGCTTTACAAAAAATGCTAAAAGAAATACTCTAAGTGGGAAACAAAAGAGAAGAAAATGATACACAAAACAAACCCAAAACAAATAAGAAAATGGTAATAATAACATACATATTGATAATTACCTTGAATGTAAATGAAGTAAATGCTCCAAACAAAAAATATAGATTGGCTGAATGGATACAAAAACAAGACCCTTATATATGCTGTCTACAAGAGACCCACTTCAGACATAGGGACACATACAGACTGAAAGTGAGGGGATGGGAAAAGATATTCCATGCAAATGGAAATCAAAGAAAGCTAGAATAGCAATTTGCATATCAGACAAAATAGACTTTAAAATAAAGAATGTTACAAGAGATAAGGAAGGGCACTACATAATTACCAAGGGATTAATCCAAGAAGAAGACATTAAAAATGTAAATATATATGCACTGACCATAGGTGAACCTCAATATATAAGGCAAAGACTAACAGCCATAAAAGTAACACAGTAATAGTATGGGAATTTAACACTCTACTTTCACCAATGCACAGATCAACAAAAATGAAAATAAATATGGAAACACAAGCTTTAAAAAACACATTAGACCAGATAGACTTAATTGATATTTATAGGACATTCCATCTGAAAGCAGCAGAATACACTTTATTCTCAAGTGTGCTTGGAACATGCTCCAGGACAGATCACAACTTGGGTCACCAATCAAGTCTTGGTCAATTAAAGAAAATTGAAATCATATCAAGCATCTTTTCCAACAACGCTGTGAAGTTAGAAATCAGTTACAGGAAAAAAACTTGTAAAAAGTGCAAACACGTGGAGGCTAAACAATATGTTACTAAATAATCAATGGATCACTGAAGAAGTCAAAGAGGAAAACAAAAAAATACCTAGAGACAAATGACAATGAAAACATGACAACCCATGATCTATGGGATGCAGCAAAAGTGTTTCTAAGAGGGAATTTTATAGCAATAAAATCTTACTTCAAGAAACAAGAAAAAATCTCAAATAACAAACTATCCTTACACCTAAAGGAACTAGAGAAAGAAGAGAAAAAAAAAACAGAAAAAAACAAAGTTAGTAGAAGGAAAGAAATCCTAGAGATCAGAGCAGAAATAAATGAAATAGAGATGAATAAAACAATAGCAAAAATCAATGAAACTAAAAGTTGGTTCTTTGAGAAGATAAACAAATTTGATAAACCTTTAGCCAGATTCATCAAGAAAAAAAAGGAGAGGATTCAAATCAATAAAATAAGAAATGAAAAAGGAGAAGTTAAAACGGACACCAGAGAAATACAAATGATCATAAGAGATTACTACAAGCAACTATATGCCAAAAAAAAGTAGACAATCTAGAGACAATAGACAAATTCTTAGAAAGATACAACCTTCTAAGATTGAACCAGGAAGAAATATAAAATATGAACAGACCAATCACAAGTACTGACATTAAAAATGTGATTAAAAATCTTCCAACAAACAAAAGCGCAGGGCCAAATGGCTTCACAGGTGAATTTTATCAAACATTTACAGAAGAGTTAACAGCTACCCTTCTGAAACTCTTCCAAAAAATTGCAGAGGAAGGAACACTCCCAAACTCATTCTACAAGGCCACAATCACCCTGAAACTAAAACCAGACAAATATATCACAGAAAAAGAAAATTACTGGCCAATATCACTGATGAACATAGATGCAAAAATCCTCAACAAAATACCAGCAAACAGAATCCACAATACATTAAAAGAATCATACACCCTGTTTAAGTGTGATTACCCCAGGGATGGAAGGATTCTTCAATATATGCAAATCAAACAATGTGATACATCACTTTAACAATTTGAAGAATGAAAACGATATGATTATCTCAATAGATGCAGAAAAAGCTTTTGACAAAGTTTAACACCCATTTATGATAAAAAATATTCAGAAAATGGGCTTAGAGGGAAGCTACTTCAACATAATAATGGCCATATATGATAAGCACACAGCTAACATTATACTCAATGGTGAAAAGTTGAAAGCATTTCTGCTAAGATCAGGAACAAGACAAGTGTGTCCACTCTCACCACTATTATTCAACATAGTTTTGGAAGTCCTAGCCACAGCTATCAGAGAAGAAAAAGAAATAAAAGGAATACAAACTGGAATAGAAGAAGTAAAACTGTCACTGTTTGCAGATGACATGATACTATACATAGAAAATCCTAAAGATGCTACTGGAAAACTACTAGAGTTCATCAGTGAATTTGGTATAGTTGAAGGATACAAAATTAATACACAGAAATTTCTTGCATTCCTATACACTAATGATGAAATACCAGCAAGAGAGATTAAGGAAGCAGTCCCATTTGCCATCACATTCAAAGTGATAAAATACCTAGGAGTAAACCTACCTAAAGAGGCAAATTGGGATGAATTGGGAGGCTGGGATTGACATATATACACTAATATGTATAAAATGGATAACTAATAAGAACCTGCTGCATAAAAAATAAATAAAATAAAATTCAATAAAAAAAGAGGCAAAAGACCTGTACTCAAAAAACTATAAGATACTGATGAAAGAAATCAAAGGTGACACAAACAGATGGAGAGATATACCATGTTCTTGGATTGGAAGAATCAATATTGTGAAAATGACTATACTACCAAAGCAATCTACAGATTCAATGCAATCCCTATCAAATTACCAGGGGCATTTTTCACAGAAATAGAACAAAAAATTTTACACTTTGTATGGAAACACATAAGACCCCAAAGAGTGAAAGCAATCTTGAGAAAGAAGAACAAAGCTGGAGAAATAAGGCTCCCTGAATTTAGACTATACTACAAAGCTACAGTAGTCAAAACTGTATTGTACTGGCAGAAAAACAGAAATATAGATCAATGGAACAGGATAGAAAGCCCAGAGATAAAACCACCCACCTATGGCCACCTAATCTATGACAAAAGAGACAAGAATATACAATGAAGAAAAGACAGTCTCTTCAGTAAGTGGTGCTGGGAAAACTGGACAACTACATGTAAAAGAATGAAATTAGAACACTCCTTAAAACCATATACAAAAATAAAATCAAAATGAATTAAAGACCTAAATATAAGGCCAGATGCTATAAAACTCTCAGAGAAAAACATAGGCAGAACACTCTTTGACATAAATCGCAGCAATATCTTTTTTGATCCACCACCTAGAGTAATGAAAATAAAAACAAAAATACACTAATGGGACCTAATGAAACTTAAAAGCTTTTGCACAGTAAAGGAAACCATAAGCAAGATGAAAAGACAACCCTCACAATGGGAGAAAATATTTGCAAATGAAGCAACTGACAAGGGATTAATTTCCAAAATATACAAACAACACATGCAGCTCAATATCAAAAACCAAACAACCCAATCAAAAAATGGGCAGAAGACCTAAATAGACATTTCTCCAAAGAAGACATACAGATGTCCAACAAACACTTGAAAAGATGCTCAACATCACTAATTATTAGAGAAATGCAAATCAAAACTACAATGAGTTATCACCTCACACCAGTCAGAATGGCCATCATCAAAAAATCTAGAAACAATATATGCTGGAGTGGGTATGGAGAAAAGGAACCCTCCTACACTGTTGGAGGGAATGTAAAGTGGTATAGCCACTAGCAAGAACATTATGGAAGTTCCTTAAAAAACTAAAAACAGAGCTACTACATGACCAAGCAATGCCACTCCTAGGGATACATCTGGAGAAAACCATAATTTGAAAGGATGCATGCACCCCAATGTTTATTGCAGCACTATTTACAGTAGCCAGGACATGGAAGCAACCCTAATGTCCATCGACAGAGGAATGGAAAAAGAAGATATGGTACATATATACAATGGAATATTACTCAGCCATAAAAAGGAACAAAATAGTGTCTTTGCAAAAACATGGATGGATCTAGAGATTGGCATACTGAGTGAAGTAAGTCAGAAAGAGAAAAACAAATATCGAAATATCACTTATATGTGGAATCTAGAAAAATGGTACAGATGAACTTATTTGCAAAGCAGAAATAGAGTCACAGATGTAGAGGAAAAACTTATGGTTACCAAGGGGGGAAGGCGAGGTGGGATAAATTGGGAGATTGACACTGACATATGTACACTGCTATGTACAAAATAGACAACTAATGAGAACCTACTGTATAGTACAGGGAACTCTATTCAATGCTCTGTGGTGACCTAAATGGGAAGGAAATCTAAAAAAGAATTGGTATATGTATATGTATGACTGATTAACTTTGCTGTACAGCAAAAAACTAACACATCATTGTAAAGCAACTATACTCCAATAAATATTAATTAAAAAATCTTTTAGCAAATTGAAAAATAAAACTTATATAACTGTGCCTTGATTTCTAACTGGCGGAACAGTGCTCAGAGCTTTCTGAGATGCTCTTCCCAGGTTATAATCCTCATATTTGGCTCTAATAAAATTTTCTAATTCTTTCTTAGATCTACTGATTAATTTTTCAATAACACTATGGTGATTTATATTTTCCTGACCAGATACTAACTGATAATGCTGATGACAAGAGGAATTAGGTATAGTAGCAAGGAAGTATGTTATACATAGTGAGATGCCTCCCACTCTATTTAACTACTGATCTTCAACCTTAAGATCAACACATATGGATATGAGCAGACATATGAAAATTAGAACTATATAGAATGGTGAGCCATAGGGGCCAACACTGGTCCACCTGTTACATTAACATCTAAGAAATATAGAATCTTAGCCAAATCTTAGATTTTGAGAAATTCAAGTTCCATTTTCAAGGACGTATTAGATTATATTGAACTCATCACTTAATATTTGATTTATCTAACTCCTTTTGTTTGATGCAAAGCTCAGAAATCAACCTAATACAATTTAACTTCCAACGTTTGGCAACCTACTAGAGAAAGAATGTTCAGAATATAGGGACATTTTGGGTGGTGAATAAATATAGTATTTTCTGATTTATATTTGTTTCCTGTGTCACTTGGTTACAAGGAGAAAATGCAATGATCAGGTCAACACAAATAATCAGTGTGACAGTTATATTTATCATTGTAAATTAATGATTTGGAATTTAGTTGTTTACCAGGTCTTGTGTGTATATGACAAGTTTGAGTCAGGCTTTAAGGTCCTGAATACATCTGGGCACTGATAAGAGTGAGTATTTGGATTTTAAAGAGACTTCAGATTCTAGAATACGGTACTGCAATGTCACATCCTGCCCAGTTCTAGCCAGATTTCCCCTGGACAACACTGCTGCCATGTCATTGTTTACTTGTTTTATTTAAAAATGAACTAGGACAGGTAGAAAAATGAATTAAGAGGGTCTAGGAAAAATGGGTTAATTGATATGAAGATGTATTTCTTAATTTATGTGCAATATTTTAAGAATGAAAATGATTTTAAATTAAAAAATACAAAGTTAATAGTATCTTTTTCTCCAGAATATGTCAGAGAGGGCAATATGTCCTTGAAAAAAAGTTACAACTGACTATGTATCAGAATGAGTCAGTATGTTGGCCCTGTGTACTGGAGTGCTGCAACTCAATATCTAGAAGCTACACTTATCCAATGATTGGGAAGATGCAAGCTAGTAGATTGTACACATTCACATCAAGAAAACAGTAGAACAGAGGTTCAAGAATACTTGGAATAAAGTTGAGAAAGATAGATAACCCTTTTCATCAAGTAAAGTTGGGTGATCTGCTCTTGGTGTACCAAGATTTCTCTTTCTAGGTATCATACCTATAGATATAGAAATAAGTTGCATATACGTGTAGCAAGTAATCAACCACCACCTATTAAACTTCAGAAGCACAAAGGGGAAAGTTACCACATCGATTATATAATAAAATTTAATGGAAGATCTTGAATATAAGAATTTTGAAAAACAGTATTTCATGTCTATGCTTTTTTTAGGACATTAGAAGAGGCGTTTTAGAAGGAATTGTGGAAAACACCAATTTTAATCTTGATAGAGCCTTATGACAGGTTTATATAAGTGGATTCAGTAATGAGATATAAAGTAGGGACATATATATTTAACTTAGACCACAAAGAAAACATCAAAAAGCAGATGTAATTTGCTATCCCTAAGGAGACTTTATTACAGTTTGGGTTTAATAAAATAAGTGAGAAGCTGAGAAGCTGCTCCATGTAGATTAACTGTCAGAAGTTAGCTGGGAACTTGTTTTCTCATGAATGTAACTGAATCATGTCTTCTTAATATTGAATATGTATGGGATATATATGTGTATTCCTAACATGAATATAACTGAATTACATATTCCTAATAACTTATTGATATGTAGATGGACTACCCAGAATGGAATTCATTCATTTACTTGACTTTTATAGTTACTTACATGTATAACTTGTTATACATGTTATACATATAACTCATTTTATATTACATTTAAAAATAATTTATATAACATAAATCTCTGCATCATCTTTGTATGAAGGTAAGCATAATCAGTTGACTTTTTCAGTTCTGCTACATAGGTGTGGTTAGACATGAATTAAGGATGAAGGTGTCAGAGCATAAGAGAGGGTCCGAAATAGTCACTCAGGTCTTTTGGTGAGGTACTACATTTAAATGGTAATTATTTTCTATTTACTGTTTCTGAGTTAATATATTCCTATTTTATAAAAAAGTGGTCTGTTATGAAGTACAAGAATAAAAAGGAGAAAAAATGACCCAGGGATATCTGGGAATATATTTGCACATATATTCTTTCAGTCTTTTTTTCTACACATGTTTAATATTGTTGAGATTATACCATATTGACTTTGTATCCAGCTTCCCTCCTCAACCCACCCCCCCAACTCCATTAAAATTTTTTCTTCAATGATGCAATGTGTTTCAAGCACATAATAAAATGCCTGGCACATCACAAGCGTGCAATACTTACAATTAGACATTACTCTAATTCTTTTTGCAAGTCACTGTAAATTCTTTGTAAAATATTTTAATAATTATATAATATTCCATAACTTACCTGAACATTCTCTTTTCATTGGATATTTTTGCTGCTTCCAGTGTGTCCCTATTATATATAGTCACTCAAAGAACTTCTTTGAGACATTAATCTTGGTCAGCATCTCTGATGATTTCCTCAGGTTTGTTAATTATTAATTTGGCCATCAAGTATATATACTTCTTTAATATAGACTTCTAGAACAGGGTACAAAATGTCAAACATATGAACATTTTTATGGTTTTTAATGCATATTGATAAATTACCTTGTAGAAAAATTGTTCCAGTTTATACTCCTCGCAAAAGTGTGTATCTACTTTTATTGCATCCTTACTGGGCTTGAATATTTTCATTAGAAAAAAAATGTTAAATTAATAAACTAATATACCCAATTTGCAATTCTTTGATAACTAAAGAGATTGAAAGTGTTTTCTCATCTTCTTTACCCATTTGTATTTTACATTCTATCAAATAATGTTCTTGCTCATTTGTTTATTGGGGTCTTCAGTGCTTTTTGATATATATATATATATATACGAATTTTTATACATATATAAGCTATTTACATATTAAGGATTTTCATTGTTTGTTTTATTATAACATAGTTTTCTCCATCTTGATATTTTAACTTTATGTTCCCTAAGAAGTAGAAATCTTAATTTCTGTATAGTCCAACCTATTCAATTTTCCTTTCTTGCCTTGTTTTTAATCTTAGAAAGAGAAAGCTTTTCCTATTCAGAAGGTGGATTAATGTTCATATTTTCTTTTGTGGCTTGTTTTTCTGTACATTTTATGTTTTCCAATTATAGTTAGATGATTTACATTTAACTATTTAGACCATCTGGATTTTTATTGTGATATACGGTATGAGATGAAAATGTAACATCATTTGTCCTTATAGTTAACCAATCATTACAGTGCCATTCTGAAACAATTATTTCTTTACCCCCAAATTTGTGATGCCTCATTTATCAAGAATTGAATCTTATAAAAAAGTTTTTATTATTCTGCTTCACTATAGCTTTGTGTTTTGATAATGCCCTCGCTTTGCTTTAATTTTATTTTATATTATTTGTTCACTCCATGGATTTTAGAGTCCTTTTGTAAAACTACATAACAATCTCATTTAGATTTTGATTAGGATTGTGTTAAAGCTGCAATTAATTTGGGAAGAAATGACATTTTTGCAATATTAATTCCTCTTGAATAGGAACATAGTATTTCTCTCAAAGAAGCTTCTATTATTTATTTCAATAATTTTTTACATTTTTCCTCACATAGATCCTTTACATTTCTTATTAAGGCTTTCCCTAAGAATTTCAATGACTCTACACTGTAAGCTTCACTGCCACACTGGAAACTCCATGAGAACAGGAACCACACATGTGTCTTTAATATGTTATCCCCATGGCTGGAGTTGCCTAGCAAATAGTAGTCACTCACTAAACAAATATTTGTTGCCTGACTGATTACCTCATCGGCATTTGAGCTGTACTAGAATGTAGCTCTACTCACAATTTCATATTTAGGTAAACTCTTTTGCTGCAAAATAAATAAGAATCCTTATATCCTGAAAGTATTAATAATAATTATTCCTCTCTAGCTGTAGGGTGTCAAACTCAGATGCCTTCAAGGTCCAAGCAGTTAACATTATGGAGAGAAGAAGAGAGAATAAAGTCATAAGATGGGGTGGGGACTGTGATAAATTAGACAGTGCATGCACATCTAAGGGCATTTAAGTTCATCAAAATTTATTGCACAAGGTAAACAAAACATATCTGCAGATCGTGAGTTTTTTTCCTGTGTCTAGAACATTTGGGAAAATAACTTGCTTAAAATACTCTGAATCATAATGCTGAAATGAGTATGTATCTTAAGACTGGATTTTGTTCAAGAATCATATTCTTCACCTTGATTCTCTCATTCTGACTCCATATATCCAAATGGGAACATGCAGAAAATTTGTACCACTCTCTCATCAAAATTCTGAATGTCTCAATCTATGACACTTTTAGTGGAAAGTTGCTCTTCTGAACTTTTGACCTTTAACACCTAGACAGGTTGCATCTACCTGGAGTTCCCCTATAGTCTTATTTCATGGGCAAGTTTATGTTCTTGAACAAAACTAAAGCAGCTGTATCTTTCATCTAACACATAGCAGACAAACTCTTTACAAACTTCTCTATCACATCCTGTAAATTCCTTAACCCTTGAATCTTAGCTAGAGCTCACATTCAGGACTCATGAGATGGACAATTCATAGAACATATTATTCACATTATATTAAATTGACTTTATTTTTTAATATTTTGTACCTTTCTCTAAATTGCCAGGCTTATTTGTCCATGTTTAAAGTAATAGACAGTGAAATTGATTTTTTTGTATTAAAGAAAATGTGTTATTGATTACAAAATATTTACGAAGGTAGAATATTTTGTTCTCTTCTATGTACAGCAAACTAGCTGAGATTAGGAGATGACGATATACTTACAAGTAAAATGAGAGGAGTCAACATCAGAAACAAGGAGGGTACTTAGGGACTGTCCTAGAACTGGTTTCTTAGACTTACCCAACATACAATTTTAACTTTATGCTGTGATAGCTATGGTTTTCAGAAATAATAATGATAATAATAATTTAAAGCAAAAATATCTTTGTGTGAATGACATTGACAGGCAAAGTCCTTAATTATTGTTAAATATTGTTATTTCAAATAAGCCCAAGTATCTTTGTGGCAGAGAAAGCCTCTTTGAAAAAAAGAGTTTTACAGTAAGAGTGCTTAATCTATATGGTCAGGGCATAAATGGGATTTGGAGAGGCTATGAGCTCCTTGTAATGTTACGCAAAATTCTGTATATTTGCATATTTTTCCCCTATGGAAAGAGTCCTTAGTTCTTTGATTCTCAAAAGATTCCATAAGAAAATAAAGATGTGGAATGACTGCTTTAGAAGAACAAGAATCATCCACAAAGCATCTGCAGATGAACTGTAATGCCCACTTTATCACACACCTATCCATCAACACTAGCTCCAGCAGATGTGCTGGACTCTTTAAGTTCATGTTGTATCAATAATTTCATAATTCACATATGAAACAGAACCTTTTATTTATTTTTTTTTGCTCAGCGCTAGCATGTCTTCTAACTGACATAAAAATCAGAATCAGAAGTCTCTGGGTGTATCCAAGGATCTTATGCAACCACTAGATCTATGCTTTCAAACAGTGCTATGAATATTTGTTAAATGAATGAAACACTGGCTACATCACTTTGCAACTACTCTGTGAATAAACATGGTTTTCAAATTAAACACCATGTGTTATCATCATTTTGGGATTTCTTTGATTTATATCAAGCTTATGTAGAATGCTACAGCATGGCATAATTCCAATAATGAAGGCTTTGTGTCCAAACATGGATTCATATCCCCTCTCTGTCAATTAGTAATTGTAAAACAGGGATGATAATGTCCATTTTATAGGACTTTTCTTAAGATTTTAGAAACAAGATGTGGAAAATGCCTAGTGTTTTGCCTGGCACATAGTAAATATTAAATAATTGGTAGTAATTACATCCAGGTAGCAAGAATCTTGTCTCTATGATTAAATTGTCAAAAGTGATTAGTATATGTTGTCTTCCAGTCACACATTTTATTTGGCAATTGCCTGGATTCCTCCAGATAGTGACCAAAACAAGTTAACTAACCTTCAAAAAGGATTATTTATAATTCCTGTGTTAGGAGGACAGAGCTGAACATTTCAATGATATATTAGGCCTAAATTTATTGAAATGTACTTATTTAAATTCTGTAGAACTCGTGAAGTTTTGTGTGGATCTACATTTCAAAAGTGCAGCTTTATGTTCTATAAGCCAGTGTTTATATATTAATATATACACAGTACCTCTTACACTGAAATGAGGATTTGTCTTTCAAGACAAATCAAAAACATGAATTTCAAGTAGTGTTACAAGCCTGACAAACATATTTGTAAATATGCTACTTGTTACAAATGCATGTTGCATAAATAGCCATTTCCTGACTTTTATGATGTGATTTTTGACCCACAGAGTTTAATACCATGCTAGGATGAGCAGGGAATAAATAAGATTTTATATTATAAGACTAAATCTTTTGAATAATAATCTTTCATTTGAGAAAAACTTATGATTATTCCCATCTCAATAATACTCAACCTGTAAGACAAATGTCTGAAGCTATTTTTAAGTATACCGCAGCAATTTTATTATATGGAAAGATTATTTGAGATTTATTATAAACATTGAAAGTTAGAAATTAGTTTACACAGAAAACATAAATTACCTTTATTTAGAGCCCTGAAACTTGGAATGCAATGAAAAAAAATCTAATTAACCAATTTATCACAAATACCAAACAGGCCAATGATTTTTGTAATTATCAAGACAATTCAATTTTTGCCTTACTATGCAAGACCTATTTGCTGAATTGAATTTGAGATCATCAAAATTACTTACAATATACTGGTTACCAAAGCATGACAAAATCAGATGGTTATGACCAATTATTTGAACTTAATAAAACTTAAATTGTTTATTAGCATTCTTTGAGGTTAAATACATTTTTTTTTCTCTTGGCTAGGAGAAATAAGTAGAAATTTTAGAAGAAAATTACATTTCTCTGGTTTGAGAAGACCAACACACCCTAACAGGTAAAAAATAAATTGCTGTTTTGACTTGAATCTGAAAAAAGACAATAAATTAATTTATTTGTACTCTTTGTTAAACATTTTGTCAACCAACACTTTCTGTATGTTAAGTAATTTGTAAATTCGAAGTGTCTGTGTTGATTTGCTTTTCTGCTACTGCTAGGGTGATATATAGACAAAATCCTTGCTTTCTAGACCATTTCAATTTCTTGACTAGGGCAGATACTGCACAGTTTGTTGTATACTCTGTGGTACCTGTAAATGTCATTCTTCTCTCTGAAGAGAAACCTTGCATAATGTCACCTATGAAATGACCTGTTGCTCTTCACTCTTTGACTCACATTTTAAAAGGTGGTTATTTTAGTAAATATATTTCCTATTTCTCAATTATATTTGACAAGAAAGTTATGTGAGTAATTGAGATGTCCTTAGGAATAATTAACTAGATACAAGGGATTTATAAAATGGCATTTACTTGGGTGAATTAATCCCAGTCTATGTTCTGATTTTCAGACTAGTAGGTATAGAATATTGATTTGTTAGTATCCTAGAATTACTGTGTACTCAAAGTCTCAGTATTTAAGCCAGAAAGCCAATATATTGATGATAATTTATAATTGCTTCATAGAGTTGATTGTTCTCATTGACCTGACCAGCATATTCTGGAGACGCTGTGGAGAAGAATGATTAAACTCACAATTCTTTGTGGAGTTAACACCTGGGCTCAAACTTCAAATAGGCGATTTTCTATCTCTGCTATCTCCGGCAAGTTAATCTCTGTAATGTTGTCTCATCTTCTTCAGCTGCAACTGAGAATAATTGTATCTGCCTCATAGGACTGTTGTAAGGTTTGTATAAAATAAAGAATATAAAGAGAATAGCGGGCTTCCCTGGTGGTGCAGTGGTTGAGAGTCCGCCTGCCGATGCAGGGGACATGGGTTCGTGCCCTGGTCCGGGGGGGATCCCATATGCCGTGGAGCGGCTGGGCCTGTGAGCCATGGCCGCTGAGCCTGCGCATTCAGAGCCTGTGCTCTGCAACGGGAGAGGCCACAACAGTGAGAGGCTCACAAAAAAAAAAAAAAAAAAGCAAAGTGCATAGTATATGGTAGGAAGATATTGTTATTCTCTCCCTATAAAAAAATAGGCAAAATTATTAAATGATTACTTGTTAAATTATCAGTTCAATGATCTTTCTATTACACAATAATCCAAAATGTACTTTGTGAAAAAGAAAGCTACATATTACAGAATGTATCTACAAGAAATACTTAAAAGCCAACCTTTATCCAAAATTTGAAGCCATCTTAAAACGTATATCACTTAGGATCCTTTGTATAGTGTTACAGAAACCAACAAACCAACATCTTTGCATCTTCTATTTCTTCCCATCTCCTCTCCCAATGTGTTATACCATCTCATCTATTTTTCCCAGTTGCATTTTTTCCCCAAAATATAGGGCCAATTGGAGGCCAAATACAAAATTATACATCAGCAAAAAATTAAAGATCAAGCAAAAGCACTTAAAGGAACAAAGAATACATACCAAAATATCTTACAATAATGCATCTAAAAAAATCTGAACAACAAATTCTATAAATCTCTCATCTCTGTGAAAGATATAAAAGTCAACAATGACAACAGCAAGTCCAAGGATAGTGTTTTAATGCAAAGAGGACCTCTGAACTAATCCTGAATAAATTATACAGATTAACTCCTTTACAGAAGTCAATGAAGAATTGTTTTTTAAGACTTATCTTTGTTATAACTTATAAGAGTAAAAAATAGAAATAATATTAAAGCCCAAATATCAGGAGATTAAATAAATAAATTATGCATACTATATTATCATGAACTATCAGGACCTTAAAATCATCATAAATATCCCTTTTTGAAAAATGCTTAGTGATATAAGCTGTGTTTATTAAGAGAAAATATGTGGCAAAACAGTGTATAGGTATGATCACAACTGTATTTTTTGAGAATTTGTATACAGTGCATAGAATAAACATTTATGAAGGTACACCAAAATGCTAATAAGTGATATTTCTGTGTCATTTTTATTTTCTCTATTTTTTGGAATTTTCTGCAGTGAACATACATTACTTTTGTGATTAAAAGGTAATAAAAGTAAAAATATATTTTGAATTTGTAGGCAGCAACTTAAATGGGAAAATCAATTAGGACATTATTGGGCCAAGCACTCATGGACAAGGCTTGACATTTGAGTGAATTCATTACTGCTGCAAATTTTGCTCAAAGGTCTAGTTCTAATCATGACACCAAAAACCTTTGTAAATGTATTCTGTAAGATTATACGCCCTTGATTTGATATAATTTTAACTATTAAAGAAAATTATCATTATCAAGTAGCCAAGAAAGTAAGAGGGATATTGTGGTGAGCACAGAAACAATATTTTTTTTAAAATCTCTTCAAATAAAAATATTATCTGAAAACCAGAGTACAGAGGTTTCACATAAGGGCAAGACCTGTTTTTGGAGGAGATTATACTTTAGTGAATAAGAAAGGATCTATGTCCTAAGGATTTGAAAAGTAAACCCAGTGTGTTATAGCTAGTGTTCCCATTTCAAGATGATATTTTAAATAGGCTAGACAAGTAATGTGACCTACAAAAGTTAGACATGACTCTCCAGAAATCTAGGTAAGGAAGGACAAGTAAGATGACTGTCCACATTGAAGCTTTTAAGAACTGGAGGAACTTGATAATGCAGAATCTAAATATCTCATATCTGGCCAATGCTTCCAACCTCTGGTTCAATATCCAACAGAAAAATAGATGACTTACAATATAAATGTCTCAATCCAATATGTATTTCTTAAGCTTGCTAAGATAAAAGGATTTTACAATCTAGTTGAAGAAAATAAGATTTAACATTATTAAGCAGGTAGCTCTTGCAATTGACCTTTTGACTATTTTATTAATCCTAGAAGCCTTATTTCTCAAAATAATGATAGAGATTAGAAAAATCTTCAAAAGTTGCAATGCAGCTTATCCTATTATCTCTTTATAAAATGTATAGAAGCTATGTGTATCCTGTGCTGGTTCACATAGTTGAATCCAAATGTCACATCTCTTGAATTTTATTCTTTACCCTGAATAACTTTGCCCTTGAGTATACATATCCTAAACTATTCAAAATTGTGACAAAGAAATATCTTTGCTTCTGCGACAAAGGCTTTCAATGAGATACTCAAATGGCATGTTGATTTAATTCAATTCAATCAATATTTTTCTGAGTATCTACCATGTGTCTGACACATATTTTAAATATCTGGAAGACCACAGAGTCTAGTGGGAAAGACACATGGGTAAATAGCTAGTAAAATATGAGTGGCAAAGGGGCAAAACCAATAGTCAATTCTCAGTCCCTATCTTAGTCAATGGATCAGAAGTATTTAATCTCCCTCCGTCTGGAAACATTTTTTTTTTTGTTGTTTGGATGATCATCCAATAAAATAGCCATTCCTTCTTTCTAATATCCCATACCCTCCTCACTCTGTATTATACATTTCTGTAGAAACTATCATCAAATGACATATTTATTTATTATCTGTATCTCCATAAGAATAATGAAGAAGGCTTTTTTTTTTTCTGATTAATGCTGCAAACCCAGGCCTTAGAACAGTCCTTGGCATGTAATAAGCACTAAATAAATATTTGTTAAATAAATATTAGAGGAATGTATAAAGTACTATTGCAGAGAATGAAACTAAACTAGCAATTGATTCTGTTTCGGAGTAAGGGTGGAATGAATTAGTTAGGTTTATAGATAGTAGGTAACACTAGAAGTGAATCTTTAAAGATAGGTATTTTCCAGGTGACATTCTAGAAATGTAGATGTTTTAGGGAATTCCCTGGTGGTCCAGTGGTTAGGACTCGGCGCTTTCACTGCCAGGGCCTGTGTTTGATCCCTGGTCCTGGTCCAGACACTAAGATCCCTGCAAGCTGCATGGCCATAGCACAGACAAAAAAAAAAAAAAGAAATGTAGATGTTTTGTTCAATGTGGCTAGACTATAAACTATTCCGTAGCTAGAAATAGACCTGGAATCCATCAGCTGGGTATAGTTTGTGAAAAGTCTTGTGTACCATGATAAGGAAAGTGGACCTAGGCAATGAAGAAACATCAAGAATGTTTAAGCAGGAGCATAATAAGCTCAGATAGGTTTTACTACTGTTATTACTATCACTAGATCATGCATATGCAGCATTTGCTATGTGTCAGGCACTGTTCTAAGTGCTATACATATTTTCATACTTAGAATAATCCAGTGAAATATATATTATTATGATTCTCTTCTTTCAGATAAGGAAAACGAGGTACAGAGAGGTTAAATAATTTTTCCAACATCACATAGCTACTAAGTGAAAGAATGAGGGTAATAAACCCAGGCACTCTCGTTTCAGAGAACACAGTCTTTACTGTTATACTATGAAGGATGAGTTGGTTTGATGGGGTGAGTCTTCAGGTAGGATAGCCAATTAGAGAATCATTGAAGAGATGATAAAGGCCTGCAATAGGACAGTAGTTATAGGGATGAAAGAAAACCAGTCGTTTTGAAAGTGTAATTGACAGGACATTAAAGTGACTGAATGTGAGTGGTGAGAGAAAAATAAGTCTAATTTGGAGGTTTCTAAAGCTTAGGTGATGGTATCATTAACCAGAATAAAGAAGACAGAAAGAAGAACAGGTTTGGATGAAGATGAAAATGATGGATTTATCGACAACTAAATACACACCTAAGTTGCTCTAGTGAAATTGCAGTGTTGAACTTTTATTCAATCGTGTCATCCCCCAGTGACAAAAGTAGAAAATTTATGAGTAAACATCAAGATTCTATATAATCTTATCCTAATTCTTTCTCTGCCAGCTTCATATATGTTAAAATCCTTAGCAATCTGATCAATAGTTCATTCACTGGAGTAGAATAATATGCTGTTAGCTTAATCTTCAAAATTATACTCTTTATTCCTTCCTTTGAGGTTCAGCCTCTTTCTGAATAGGAAACAAAATATTTAGGATACATTCTCCCCTTAAGGAGTCTATGTATTAATCAGTATTTTGTCTTAATGGTATTGGAAAATTAAAAAAACATCATCAGGAAGATAAATCCAATTAAGAAACAATGTGAAATGTAAATAATCACTTAAAACAAGTGATTTTAGTTTAAGAAATACAGAGTGTTAGCCTTTTTGTCTTATTTAGTTGAAACATACATGTGGTTCTTATTTTACTCTCTCAAATAATTATTAAGCTTGTATTATTCACAAACTATTTCACTGGGGTGCGATAGCTACAATGATAGGGGGTTGCAAAGAATGCTATGGGAGTACTTTTGAAGAACACTTATCCTAGTCTTAGAGGTCATGAAAAGTTACCCAGAAGAAGTGACATCTTAGAAGAGAACACTGAATATGTATGAGCTAACCAGATGAAGAGAAGATAGGCATAGAAGTGTACAAGATAGAAGGAATAGCTTAGTCAAAAGTAAGAGCTTATAGAGCATGGAAGGGACTGCATACACTTCAGTGTGGCCAGAGCAAAGTGAGCAAGTGGGGAGTGGTAAGGGATAAAGCTAAAGAGGTAGATAGGTCCAAGCTAGGTAGGATCTTGTAAATCATGTTAGGAGTCTGAATGTAATTCTGTGGATAAAGGGAAGAGTATTGAAATGTTTTAAGCAGAGGCATTTACACAGTTAGACTAAAATTTTAGGAAGCTCTGTCAGGGTGAGGGATGGAAAATGGATTGCAGAGAAACAAGGCTGGAAACAGAGATATAACACTCTGAAAACTGACTTCAAAATAAACAAGATTTTCTTTTTCTTAAAAAAAATGGCATATGAGTAGTTAAATGATAGTTATGCCTAGATAAATGTCAATACATTGATGTGAAAATTAATCAACAGACAACTAAACTCTTTTTATTTATTTATTTAATAAATTAATTTATTTATTTTATAAATTTATTTATTTTTGGCTGCATTGGGTCTTTGTTGCTGCGTGCAGGCTTTCTCTAGTTGTGATGAGTGGGGGCTACTCTTCGTTGCCGTCCACGGGTTTCTCTTTGTGGTGGCTTCTCTTGTTGCAGAGCACGGGCTTTAGGCAGACGGGTTTCGGTAGTGGTGGCATATGGACTCAGTAGTTGAGGCTCGTGGGCTGTAGAGCACAGGCTCAGTAGTTGTGGCGCATAGGCTTAGCCGCTCCGTGGCATGTGAGATCTTCCCAGACCAGGGCTTGAACCCATGTCCCCTGCACTGGCAGGTGGATTCTTAACCACTGTACCACCAGGGAAGCCTTAAACTCTTTTAAAAAGGACAACTTTATTTAATGTTAGGAAAAGATAATAGTAATAAATTTCCTGAAAGTATGCACCCAAGATACTGAACCAACAAAGAATTGAATGAATCCATTTTCTAACTCAATATTTATTATTTCCTGGCATAAGCATAGTGCAGACTGGCTGGGACATTTTAACCCCTATGGACAAATGATTTAAAGAATAATTGGTACAGCCATCTAGGACATAGGGAATTCATTTTCTATAAAGGAATCACAACCTTTCAAAAAGCAAATTAATTATTTTCAGATTTTTCTAAAACAATACAGCAGAAGCCTAGGATGTCCTAAAATTGGGGTCAAGCTATTTTCGTAATTAGTAGTCCCTGACCTTGAATGTGCCATATTTAATGGATTTTAGGTTACACACACCACCTCTCTCTCTCTCTCTCTGTCCCTCTCTCTCTGTCTCTCTCATCTTTCATTTGCACACGCACACACACACACACACACAATTGCACTGTGGGCCTAGGATAAGTAGGCAGGACAGAAAAGAGATTTTATCAACATCAAAAATTTTCAAACTTGTGTACTGTCAAATACTGTTCTGTAGAAAAAGAGTTGTCAAGTTTCCATAAGTTTAGGAAGCACTCAGTTAAACACTTTTACACAGGTTTCCTTACTGTCAGACATCTGAAAGACTTTAATATACTAATGAACATTGCACTTTCTAAGAGAGAGATATAGAAGGTAGCATACCCCATACGTTTTGACCATGGAACAATTAACACCTTCTAGAAGAATGTTCTGTGGGACTCCAATTTGGGAAAAAATGGCTATACTTTAAAAACCTGCAATTTTATAGATATTTTAACAAGTATTGATGGTACGTATATGAAATAGTCACAGTGAAGTCCAAAATCAAGAAAATGTTAATATTTATATTTGCTCTTTTCTATGTCACGGTAAAGACTAAGAGTCACACAAACCTAAGTATCTCTTCATTCCCAAAAGGAATACAATGTTTCCTTCAAATAAATACTTTGTGCGTCTATTTTCAAGGTACTACCCAAATTTTGAGACTCCCTGAATGTCCTCTCCACCAAAACTCCTCTAAGTATTTTGGTTCATGTGTGTTTACATCTGTTTCCCCCACTAGACTATAAATTGAGTGAAACAACCCTATGTCTTATCCTTCTTGGGACAAAAAAAAATGTTGCCTGCCATTCCAGTATACAAAAAATGTTGCTGGTCATCAAGCTATCAGCCACTGCAGCTGCCTCCGATGGTGTATCCTGAGGGGAATTCAGGATGGAGAAAAACAGGATACTGGCCCTATATAGTTAAGATGCATATCTAAGGAAGAATTTCAATGAGCCCAGACTCTTGCATCTTCTCATATATAGAAAAGAATTAAAATCATTAACTTGAGCTGTCTGGTTTTTGTGATTGGCAGTAATCTTTTGATGTTTGACTACATTTTTTCTTTTTTTTGGTCAGCAAAACTCCTATATATCATGACTCTTCCCTCACCTCTTTGGAACAGTTCCTCAGAGCTATCTGAGAGGCTGTCTCCCAGGTTATAGTCCTCAGTAAGGTCCCTGATTAAAACATAACTAGCGACTTTTAGGTTGTGCATTGTTTTTCAGTTGACACTACCCACCAGCATTTGCTACATACAGTGCCTGACATATAGTGGCTTTCAATAAGTGTTCCTTAATAAATGTTCCTTGAATGGGTAGGGGGTGGGGCTGGGAATAACTTATCTCCAGTGTTGCCTTATTTACATAAATATCATTGATGCAGATTTTTCATTTTCCTAAAAAGAGAACAAATTAAGAATGTGGAGTGACCATTTTAGATCACATCAGGTAATGTCACTTCAGTGCTAAGAGCAAAATATAAAACAAACAAAAATGTGTAATGTCTTCTCATTTACCCAGAATAAAGCTAGGAGTCCCTTACAGTGGCTTACAAAGCCCTTCATTGTCTACCCCTTCTACTCCCACACACTACTCCACTACCCCCAGTTGCAACCCCCCCTTATAAACTTTAATTTTTCTTTTAGCCACACCACAATTATTCTCTTCTAGTTCACTATAAAATAGACTTTTATTATGCTTACTGTTTATTGTCTGTCTCTCCCCACTAGAATGTAAGCTCCACGAAAGCAGAGATCTCTGTCTTTTTGTACACTACACTGTTCCAAGTTCTCAGAAAGGTACCTTGTATAAAGAAGGTGCTCAATAAATATTTGTTGCATGAATGAACAAATGAAGATATGTAAAAAAAAAAAATAGTAACTATCCCATGCCTCCTTCTCTTCCCTCTCTCCTTTACTCAAGAATTGCATTCTGTACTTTCAATAATTTCACTTTTTGCTCTTGCATGTTATCATTTAAAACTGCTTTAGAATGCATGCAGCATGCTGTGAGAAATGAAAGGTACCATTTGGAGAGAAAAAATTAACATTTCCTTTTCTATTCTTGACTTTATAAATCATCAGAATAAAACAATCCACAGGGGGGTAGATTTACCTTGCTTCAAATTTCAAATGTGAACAAGTGGAAATTAGGTTCTTTAGAAGCCACAAGCTTATCTACAGATATTCACATTACAAAGGGGCTCTATCAAAAGCTTTAGGATTCAGCATTCTACACATTGATGGTCTTCAAACTGGGGTACATGTGCCCTTGGATGTATATGAAAACTCTCCAATAGTTTCAAAAGAATCGAATTTCAGATTTCAGCTAACAAATAATCTTCATTAAAATTATTATAACTAAAAGAAAGATGTCATAGAGGCTTTTCTTTCTCACCATCGTTATTGCATTTCCCCTTCTATTTATAGAAGAAAAACATAGTCCTCATCTACCAAGGATCTTGCTTAGGGACAGTGCCTCAGGATATAAAGCACTTGGGGTGCCCAATAAAGGAACCATTTTCAATATTTATGTTGAGAAATTAAGTGATAGTGAAGACTAAGCAGTAAGTTATTTTGAAAATCAAATGGATTTTAATTTTTTGCTCTTAATGAAATTGAAGTTGGACATAATCAAGTTATCAGCTGATCATTAAAAAATTTTTGGTGGTACATCATTATGTAACTTTGAAGAAGTTTAAATAATTGAGTAACAGTTCTATAACAAACTTCTTTCCATCCCTATCTCCTTATTTACGGTAAACAAGCTTTCTCATTGCTTATATTTATAAAGAAAAATGAAAACAGAAATACAATTTATTCTGAACCCTATGCCAGTTTTAGCAATAAGTAATATTCATCCACAAATACATGTGCTAATTGAAAATATTCTCCATTTATTTCTTTAAGAGAGGCAATAAAATTTTACTTTTTATGGTTAATAATTATTCTTAAAAAACTGTTAGATATTTAAGTTGTTTTGACCAATTGCATATATCTAAAAAATGTAATCATAACTCAGTCTAGAAGACAAATTTTAACACTTAGAACCGCATGATCATTTTAAATTGAAATAAATATTAATTTATGTTTATATAAAATAAAGTCAAAAATAAAATACTTTCAAGCATAAAATACATTTCATTAGGATAAAATTCAGCGAATGAAGTGGAAAGGAAATATGAATTCAGGAAGAAAACTAAATGATGTAGGATTTTTACTTTTACAAACTTGTTCGTTTTTCTTTTTTTTTTAAAACATCTTTATTGGGGAATATTTGCTTTACAATGGTGTGTTAGTTTCTGCTTTATAACAAAGAGAATCAGTTATACATATACATATGTTCCCATATGTCTTCCCTCTTGCGTCTCCCTCCCTCCCACTCTCCCTATCGCACCCTTCCAGGCTGTCACAAAGCCCCAAGCTAATATCCCTGTGCCTTGCGGCTGAATCCCCCTAGCTATCTACCTTACTACGTTAGGTTTTTTTTAAAATGTTACTTCGTTCATCTATTTACAGTAAAGGAACGGAAATATTCATTTTCTTTTCATTGGCTCTCTGCCCTTCTAGTTCTGAGAAGATTCAAAAACATTCCAAGGGATGCCTTCTATCTTACCTTTCCACTCCCCTCCAAATAGAATGAAGATACAGAAAAGTAGAGGATTGGGAAATCTTTCCATACATTAACACACACACACACACACACACACACACACACACACACACAGAGGCATATTTGATACCCTCAAATATGACAGAGATAAAAAGCATAAATATAAACTAAATTTAAACCATCTTATCCCTGTAGTTTCTTCAATGAGACATTCTAATTAGATTATTAAAATATTTATTTCTGCTTATAAAAATAATAAGTCCATTGTAGAATATTATGAAAATAGAAACACGATAAACATATAAAAATCTATAGCTTCACCAGAGTTAACTAATATTCACAAGCAATTGTATTTCTAGGCTAGTCATGATGTTTTTAATATCTTATGTACATACACAAAAAAAATCAGAATCAAGTTAAGATCAACTGATATTTTGCACTTCATAAAGTCTTTTTAAAATCATTTAACAGTACATGATGAGCATTTTTAGGTAGACATATTTAAAGGGTGATACAGAGGGAAATGAGTTGAAAATATATTTAAGATCTGGTTCTAAGATTGACAAAGCAGAGAAAACTTAGTTTAGAAGGTTTTCTTTCAATAGCAATATCTGGGTTGTGATAGCTTCTTTATTCTTTTTCATTTATGACACTACATAGTGAAGGATGTTAAAGCTGATTAGCCTTTTCACAAAAAAATTGGTTGTAATTGGTGATCTTATCTGAGGGAATGTAGAAGCACTATTTCAAACTTCCCCTTTCTCTAACATACCCTATACCCAGAGTTGACAATCAGCTGGTAAGTGTCAGAATGATAGAAAATGAAACTAAAGTTCTTTTAAAATGAGTTTAAAATGAAAATGAAACATAAAATTTTATTCATGAAAATAAGTTTACTTAATGTCTCCTTTGGCAAAATTAGGTTTATGGCTTTGTTTATTTTTACTATAATTTTTCTGACAAAATTGTCTGATAACCTAGCATGGTTCACCTTTTAACTGCATTTCAGTTTTAGACAAAAAAAAAACAAAAAATCAGTAGGAATATATTCTTGCAAAAATGATTGATGTTACATAAAATTTCCCAAAGAACTCTATGAGTATTTTGAACATTCTTTTCGCAGCACTTACTGTGTCACAACCTTGTAGATTCTCTCTTCTAACTTGGCCAGATCCTAGTTTCACTCTTGTTTGTCAGGAGTTTTACAATAAGATTTGTGTGGCTCCCCAAAATAGCTTTCAAGAAACTTTGCAAGCTTTGCAAACTCACTGTGCAACCAATTTTTATTATATTTGCACTGTACTATCAGATGTTTTCAATGCCTTACACTTAGCAGGAGAATGATTAATAAAGTACTTGACAATTATACCAAAACATTGTTACCCGAGAATTTGTTATAGATGGGGCCTATATAATGTAGAATCGATTTAGACACTATCCAAATGGTTTTGTAATCGAAATACAAAAATTATATCATTAAAGCATTCTTAGTGTCAAAGAATAGGATTTGAAATTTCAGTACATTCAGTTTTATTTAATGTCTAAACAAATACCTAATTTCTGGGAAAAGTTTATCCATTAATTACAAACAATAGAATAAAAGGTAAAAAAGATTCCTTTTTGGCAAGAGAAACTAAGATCTAAAGTCTAAACAAAGAATGGAAATCTTGCCCTTAAGAACGCAATGTGGTTTTCTTTTTTCAAAATACAGTTAATTTCTAAGAACAAAATTGCACATGTGTAAAATGTTTCCAGTCCATCCCTCTTTTAATAAAATATATCACAAATTTATTCTGAGAAGTTACATATATCTATGAAATCATTAATTAACAGCCCTATGAAAATGCACACACATATCTCAGTTTCACAAATAAAGGAATGGAGAAAGCAATAAAAGGACTTTATTGATGAGTGACATTTTGTGTAAGCCGAGCTCAAATGATTTAATCCTGCAGGTGAGAAAAAAACACAGATAGCCACAGGGGAAGTACAGCAGAGAACAAGACAAATGCTTTACAGCTAAATCAAGCATCTCAAGCATCATAGCAAAACTAACGAAATCAGATTAGCAATTACCATTCAACATGGAAAGCTGCTAAAGAAGCAAAATTTAGAGCTCTGTATTTATTACATTATGTCTTTGTGCCTCATCAGGCTTATTCTACCTCTAAATTTCCATAAATAAGATTGATTGTTATTTTTCAAGTTTAAAAAATCCCTCCTCCTTCATTTAGCTTTATCTTTAGCTATTGAAGGATGCAAGGCATTGCTTATATGAGCTTTAAGAGGGAGTTTAGTGTGGTTATCCTGTTTAAAGTGAAGTAAACAGGTTAATCACAATCTATGGTCAGAGATCTATGCAGGCAATTATTTTGAAATGGTTCTGTTCTCCTATAAGAATACTGTGATGGTTAATGTTAACGTGGCTGGACCACAGGGTGCCCAGCTATTTGATCAAACAGTATTCTGGTTGTTTCCCTGAGGGTTTTGAAGATGAGATTAACATATAAATTGGTGCAATTTGAGTAAAGCAGATTGTCCTCCAAAATGTAGGTGGGGCTCATCCAATTAGTTGAAGGCCTGGAATGGAACAAAAAGACCAGCCTTCCTGGAGCAAGAGAGAATTCTCTAGCTGGCTGCCTTCAGGCTTCATCTGCAGCCTCAGCTGTTTCTGGATCTATAGCAGATGGACTTCAAGTGGAACTCAAATGCCCATTCTCCTAGGTCTCCCGCTTGCTGGTTTCAGACTGGAACTGCAGCATTGCTCCTAATGGGTCTCCAGCCTGTTGATCCACCATTCAGATTTTGGACTTGCCAGCCTCCA
>NW_020173783.1:48723-56602 GCF_003031525.2 Neophocaena asiaeorientalis asiaeorientalis
AGACCTGGGAAACTCCAGTTGGTAGATCAGCCTGGCTTTCATAAGGAAAACAAAGTGAAAATGTCACAGAAAACAAATCTTCCCTCCCCAGTGCTTCCTGTGTCTACTATGCAAAATGAGAGGTTGGACTAAATGTTCTTTAAGGAAACTTTCAAGTCTGACATTCTTTGGTTCCATGATTTTCACTATTCAGATATGTATATATATTATGAATGAAATTAATGTTGTATTAGATATTGCAGGCTTTCTTTCAGAGATTATCATTATTTAAATTTATCCAGATTTTGTGAAGGTATATGCCTGATTGTATGCTGAAAGTAAATATCACAAAGGAGAGAATAGAACTGAAATATAGTAACATGAAATGTACTAGCTCTCAGTTGAAAATTGTTTGCACATCCCTGAGTTGATAAATTCGAGAAACCTCTGTATTATTAAATATGAACAGTTGCATATTTCACAGGAGCAAAATGAACTATTTTCTTCCAAAATATTTTAAGGAGGACATTTTCTAAGTACAATCTGAAATGCCAACTCTGGTTCTAATATGCTACAGGTCATGAGAATATAACTCAATATATAGGCTGATTTTGCACTTTCCATAGTCACAATGATTTTTACACTCAGAATACATTTATTTCCTAAAGGCATTCTACCCACGCTTGCACATCTTCACGATAAACATATATTACTCAAAGAAAGATGCATGACTGATTTTATGTTTTAAGTTCATATATATCACACAGATTACGAACACAATAAAGCTTACTTAATAATTTTTAATTTTGGAGACTTCTCGATGAAAATATATGAAAATGGCATACATTATGTTCATAATTTAGTCTAATCATACACCTCGATTGCAGCAACATTCCCATATATTTTTTCAAATCTTCAGATGCAGAGCATAGCATATGACTCCAAATCTCCTGCCGGTTTACTGCAACCAATAAAGATTAATTACAAACTATGAAAATGAATTTTATGGTAGTGAATAAGTGAAGCTTTGAAAAAAGACTAGACTAATTTTCTCCCCCAGTTACACTTTTGCAATGTGACCTTGAAATCCTAATCCTTAAGGACTCTTTCACACAGAAGTACTAAATTTTGTAGGCACATAGCTTAACTGAGTTTAACATTTCTATCTCATCAATGGAAATTTTTATTATATAAATCAAGGGATGGTGATTTTAATTCTTATGAGAATTAAAAAATATACACATTGACTTGTAAACCAAGCATCTTAAGTAGAAAAATATTATTGCATTTCTAAGATTTCAGAATAAAATATCACATGTACCATGCTAGCAGTGTACACTGGCTGGGTTGAGAAGAGAAGCTGTCTTTTGCTTGATGTTTGCTAAAGACAAAAAATATAGAATATCACACTTTCTCATTTCATCATGGCCAAATCATAAAAATGTATGTCAGTACCTAGGGTTATATATTCATCTACTCTTATTAGTAGCCACTGAAGAAAAATTTAGGATATGGAATCCCAAGTTTTTTCTATGTTTCAGGATTTCTGAGACTTCCATAGCATCTTTATATTCCATCATAGCACTGTGGCAGTTCTTTTCATCTAAGGAAACGTTAATGAATTTTGAGAATGACGCCTTTGTTGAAGTAAATGGTTTAGATATGAAAGTTCTTTTAACTTTGCTATAGAAATATTATGTTTCTGGGATAGAGGTGGTCTTGTTGTTGCTGAGTTTTTTTTTTTGTTTGTTTGTTTGTTTTTGTATGGATTTGCAAAGTGTGGTTTGTTTTTGACTCTGAGGAAGCCATGTTCTTGCTTTAGAAGTGTCTAGATCTGCTCTGAACTAATAGAGATATTTCAAGGTGTCTCTATATTGGTGAATGTCTCATCTTACCCATCTTTACCATGGCTTCTGGACTCTTTAAGAGTGATTAGCATCTAGTTGAAGGTGAGTGAGGAATGCCCCCTAATCGAAATCACTAGTCAGTTCCCTCCACAGAGTGATCAACCACCTACCAGATCAATATGGTGCCTCTGAGTGTGAAATATGAAGTTAATAAAAATAATTATCTCATAACCTATTAATCAACTGTATTTATTTAGATCAGTTGTTCTCAATGAGAAAGAGAGTGGCTTTGCTCCCTAAGGGACATTTGGTAATGTCTGGAGACATACTTGTTTGTCACAACTGGGAAGATTATGCTATTGGCATCTAGTGGGATGCTGCTAAACATCCTGCAATGTACAGGCCAGCCCCCTACAACAAAATATGATGCTTCCCAAAGCATCAATTGTGCTGAGGCTGAGAAACCCTTCCTTAGAAAAATGCTCACATTACCTATTTAATGTGTCTGCTGTATTTTCCTTAATATTTATTGAACATATATTAAGTACTTGGAAATATACTAAGTGATTTACAAAAATCAGTTAATTTAATCCTCACATTTGACCTAGGAGAAAACCCAAGTAGAAGAGTCATATCATTTACCATGTATCACATATTTCATAGGTGGCCTGACTGAATCTGGGTTTGTGAGCTTAACATTGAGCTATTCAAAATTCAAAGTATTGTGGGGGTACTTCTTGTGGCACCTGGCCCCTTTTGAAAATCTGATGAAGGCTATTGAACCTCTGTCCAGAAAATTAACATATGTTCAAACACATAAAGAGTTACATACAATCTCGGGATATTTCATCACACACCCCCACCCATCTATGGGTCTCTGGGTAAGAAATGGTCTAGTAGGAGAGAAAGACAAGCAAACAAACAATTTTAAATAGCCTGGTAAGTGTTATGGATCCTAGCATTATGCCTGACATAGAGTAGACACTCAATAAATATTCAGTCGGTGAATCAAGAAAGGTTTGTCAAGGCTGAGAAGAGTGGAGAGAAGAAGGAGTACACATAACTACTATTACAAAAGGAAATATTAGCAACTTAGATAGTATTGTGCTTTGTTAGGAACTAATACAAAAACAATATTAACTGTACATATGCTAAGAGTTCAAATGCTGGGAAAATCTCTATAAGAGTGACCTCTCTCCTGTGGCATCATATTTTATCTTATTTCCTAGTGATTTGGACTGTGTTTTATTCTTATATTAGACTATGCACTCCTTGTATTAAGACTCTCCTATTCATCTTGATTTTTCTATATTGTGCTACCTTTTAGAATTAGTTCTTGCACATGGTAAGCACTAAATAATATTTGTTGACTTATTTAAGGACTAGAAAAAACCTTAGAGAACATTCAATTTGGTGATGTATCCATCTTTTTCTTAGGTAGTAGAACCTTCTTTAAAAGTGGGACATACCATGGAAGAAAAACATAAGAGATTAAACAAGAGAAAGGAAGAGAAATAAAAGAGACAGAAGAGAGAGGGAGGGAAGAAGGGAAAGAGGCAAGATGGAAGTCAGAAAGAGAGGGAAAGAGAGAGAGAGAAAAGTAAGAACATGAAGATATGAGGATAAAAGTGAGAGGAGATGAAAGTTTGAATCCCAGCTCTGTGGAAGCTTGGGCAAATTATTTAGCATTTCTGTGTTTCAGTTTCCTTAATTTAAGACGGAGATGATAACATTAGTATCTCACAGGACTGTGGAGGGTTTTAAATACATTAATACTTGTCAAGTGCTTAGAACAATGCCTGACCTGCAGGAAGTAGTTGTCATTATTACTTTTATTCAGTTTTTACCCTGCTGTACTCACTTAGATGCTGTGAGTATGAAGTTTAAGACCTGTCTTCTACCCACGAGGAGCTTATGATCTAGCTTGCCAGGGACCTGGCAAGTGAAAAAAACCTAACCCCTCCTAGTCATTCTTCTAATTATTGCCAGTCAGGGGTATGATTTAAATTATAATGAATCCCAGTTTGCCTGGGGCAAGTTCCGGTTTTGCATGTTATCCTACTATAATATTATGATTAATTGAATCTTTTTTCACTCTCAAAAATGTCCCATTTTGGACAATACATTTGGCAATAATTCTACTTATGTGTGTGTTGAAAACTGTGTAAGACTGAACACTTAAAGATAATATTAGCATACTCCCAAAACTCAGAGAAATAAAACCAAAAAACATGTTGAAATAAAGCTGCTGTGGCTTCTTAAACATTTAGGAGAGGTTGATATGCCTTTAAACTAATTCCATTAGGATGTTCCTTTCATATAATTTTCAGAACAGAAGTGATAGTCACAGACCTTTTCCCTGTATTTAAGGACTGTATCTAACGGCAACCCAAAGGGTCATTGAAACATGTACAGCATCTATGAAACATTTGTTATTTTCACTGATACAGTATATTTACTCCAGTCTATGTGCATACACACACACACACACACACACACACACTCACACACACATATACACACTGAGTAAAGGGATTTTAAATCTATTTACTACTTTACCATCACAAGATAAAAATTATTCACTCAACACATGTGGGAATATTGCTGATAAGGCCACCTTTTTGTTTAGCATTCTCTTTCCTGAAATAAATAGCTGCAATTCTCTTCTTTATTCTTGTAGAATTTATTTCCAATCCCTTTAATCATTTTTGCTGTTTTCCTTTGGGCATCTTCCTACACCTTGCTTATGTTGCACAACCCCAAAATAGAGTCCACATTCCAATAGAGGTCTGAGCAATGCTAGAGATAGAGCCAGGATTAACTTGTGGTTCATAAAACAATGAAAATGTTATCAGCATTTCATAAGGTTCTATCTATTTGGTCATGGTGGGCAGGTGGACTAAAGGACACATATAAACTTTATTTCAAGGAATATAAAAGTTTGAGATGGTTTAGATAATGCTGCAAAAACTAATCATTAAAATTACTTAAAAAGCAGTCACCATTTTTAGGTGAACAGATTCTAGGATGGCTCCATGATTCCTGCCTCTTGGTGTCCACATCTTTGTGTAATCCTCTACCCCTGAGTGTGGTGGGACCTGTAACTTGGTTACAATCTTTAGAATATGGCAAAATATACAACATGCCACTTTTGTGATTATTTAGGTTACATAAAAATCTGTTTTGCTAACCAACTTACTCCAGACTTTCTTCATTGATAGCTTTGGAGAAATAACCATTTTAGGAGGCTTACATGGAATAGATTCTAGGATCTGAGAGAGGTTTCAACCCAATATCCAGGAATAAACCTCTACAGCTGCTAAAAAATAAAATAAAATTTTAAAAACTAATGAAATAAAATAAAATATGCCAACAATCTGAATGAGCTTGGAAGCACATTCTTCCCCAGTTGAGGCTCCAGATAATAATGCAGACTTGGACACCTAGATTTACAGTCTTGTGAGAACCTAAGCAAAAGGGACAGCTCAGTCCTTCCCAGGCTGCATGACGCAGAAACTGAAAAAAATACAAGTGCTAGTTTAAGCCTCTTAATTTGTGATTTTTTTTTAAAACTAGGCAATAGATAATAGAGAATGACACTGCCTGGGTCATAGTTATTGGTCACATTTTTAATATCCATCAACAATCAGCAAATTTCTAGATTATCACTGTGTTAGCACTTGTGTCCTGAGTTTTTAATCACACTATTCCTATTAGGAGCCTAAGCACACCTAAAAGATGTTAAGTTTAAGAGAAATGTTGAGCTGGCAAAATGTTGGAAGACATCAGCCATGACACGACATTCTGTCAGTTTGGCTCAAATAGTCATTAGGTGCCAGAGAACATTCTTAATGAGAATTAAGTATTTAAGAATCCTGTAGATAGATATTGCTTTCATTTCTGGTTGGTATATTCCACATGGGTTTCAGTCCTTCGATAGGACTGCTTAGGTTCGTTCAGACCTGCTTCTTATATTATGCTTTGTCTAGATACTAACTAGTCTGCTTTTTCTTTTTTTTGGCTGCACCTCGTGGCTTGCGGGATCTTTGTTCCCTGACCAGGGATTGAACCCAGGTCTGGCAGTGAAAGCGTCCGAGTCCCAAACAACCACTGGACCACCAGGGAATTCTCATCTGCTTCTTTATTCTTGTTGGCTTTTGCCTTGCCCCAGTCTGGCTGCTGATTTAAATGCTATCTCCTCAACTATGTTCTTCCTAACTACCTTGAAGACAAGCACCCAGACATGAGAGAGAGGGCGATTTTTTACTGCTAATCACTGGGGGAAACACAAAAAGTATCGAACTAAGGAAGTGATAATGTTTCCAGAATTAATTCCTCTTCTATAATTTCTGACTGTCCTATTTTTTTGTTTTTGTGCTATAATTCATATGTCATAAAATTCACTCTTTTAAAGTGTACAATTCAGTGGTGTTTTGTATATTCACAAAGTTAAGTAAACATCACCACTAATTCTGAAACATTTTTATCACTCCCCCCAAAAAAACACCATACCTATTAGCAGTAGCTCTCTAAACTTCCCTCCCCTTCACTCAGACCCTGACAATCATGAATCTACTTTCCATCTCTATGAATTTGCCTTTCCAAGCTATTTCATATAAATGGTATTATAAAAAAATGTGACTTTTTCTGTCTGGCTTCTTTCACTCAGTATAGTTTTTCAAGATTCATACATATTGTAGCATGCATTATTACTTAATTCTTTTTTATTGCCAAATAATATCCCATTGTATAGATATGCCACATTTTGCTTATTCATTAATTACTTGATGGACATTTGGACTTTGACTATTATGAACAGTGCTATTATAAACATTGTGTATGGATATTTGTTTAAATACCTGCTTACAATTCTTTTGGGTTTATACCCAGGAGTGGCACTGATAGGCCATATGCTAATACTATATTTAAGGACTCTTTTTGAGGACCTGACAGCTTTCTGAAATGGTAAATGAAAGGACCCTTGGTTTCTCTCCATGTTTATTTAAGGATCCAGCACATTAAATCTTTTTCCACACAGAAGTCTTAATTGAGATCCATGGAGCATCTTCTTCAGAATGCCCACCCCCAATACTAACTTCCCAATGTTGTAAGATAGGAAAAAAAAAATGACATTCTTATTTCTCTCTTGAAACAATTAGCACCGCTGAGAAACTTTGTTTTGGGTGATGCTCATTTCTTTAACATTTTACCTACTATGATCATATAATTTATTACACAAACCAGGACATTTTGAGTGTAAAATTTGAGATATTAAAGTGTTTCTAGGACAATGGCTGTAAACTAGGACTATCCTGAGAAAACAGGAAGTGTGGTAACCCCATTACTGTCTAACAAAAATGAGAATTTGGAACCATTCCCTCAAACCCAAAGAAGTTGAAAAATGTGCTTATTTGCCATGGAAACAAATACTTGCACATTTAGCATAGATTACCAAGAGCAAAGTATTTTAACCTTTTATTTGCTTTACTGCATATGTGCAGTTGTGTTGGAGGAGGTGCTCACTGAGAAAAAGGGAAGCTTTCGGTAATAATTTTCTTACCGAGTCTTAAATGGACTTTTCATGGTGTTTTTCATGTTTCAATTTAGCATTTACTAAGTTTTTAGAGCTGTTCTTGTTCAAAAATAAATTATTCCAGACAAATACTAAGTCAGCTTCATCTTATGCAAGGCAGGGATTGAAAACTGATTTGGTAAAGTAACCATAGATTTCAAGCATCTGGTTTTGTTTTGTTTCGTTTTGTTTTGATACTGGAATCTAGGTTAACCCCTCACATCCTTAAACCGTATTAAAAATAATCTTTTCAGTGCTTTACTAAAATTTAAACCAGGACATTTTCATTTTTGTATAATTTAGTCATATAATTACTACATACATTTATATGCTTGAGCTAACGTGTGTTCGCCCTTAGGAAATACACTTATTATGTATGTATGTATTCCTCATGAAGTTTTGCATTTTAAGACAGAAAAAGTTCACATCGGGCTTCCCTGATGGTGCAGTGGTTGAGAGTCCGCCTGCCGATGCAGGGGAC
>NW_020173783.1:56622-66304 GCF_003031525.2 Neophocaena asiaeorientalis asiaeorientalis
ATATCATCGAGTTTCTGGAGTCTTTACTTAACCCATATGACTAGAAGTGATATATATATATATATATATATATTTCTCCAGGATTATAAAATAATCACCTAAATTCACTGATTTCCACAAAAGATTTCATAGCATTAAGCAAATATTTTCTCTCATTACGGAGGCAGTGAGAATGCTGAATCAGAAAGGAGGAGCATGTTTGATGCCTTTATACAAATCATGTAAGCTTAATATCATCTCTAAGCAGAAAAAAGATTATGGAGGCTATTACTAACATTGTGTACCATGGATCATAGAAACCTTAAGATTTTTGATTGTTTCTATATAAGTTGAATTAGATATTAAGTGACTCCATATGTGAGAAATTACTATATTTCTCTTCTGCAAGCCAGAGGCCCCACTGGTAAACAATCCAGAAAATGCATTTCATCTTACTGCAATCATAGAAACTTTAAGATTTTTGATTGTTTCTATATAAGTTGAATTAGATATTAAGTGACTCCATATGTGAGAAATTACTATATTTCTCTTCTGCAAGCCAGAGGCCCCACTGGTAAACAATCCAGAAAATGCATTTCATCTTACTGCCTCCCCAAATAACAAGAATGTTAGAAAAAGTCACTGCAGCTGACCTCATTTAAAGAAAGAATGTACTCTTCAGAAATATGACAGTATTTCATCATTCTACAACGGATAGGCAGACTCAGAAAGTTCAATTAACAATATATGGAGGGAAAGAAAAATACATATGATTTCTCCCTTATTTTCATTGCCTTGTTTTCTTAGTTATCGCCTCTAAACTGAAGATACTGCTGTCCAATCTGATATAGGTTAATTAAGAATTTAAACCAGTAATAAATACTTTTGGTTAGCTGTTTATCTAAAATATCATTTAACAAAATATTCAGAAAAGAGGAATATGTGTTATTAATGAAGTTGATAATGGTAATAATAATAATAACTAATTTCGCTGACTGCATACCATGTGTTTAATATCATCTGAAGCACTATATATGCATAATTTTATTTAAAACTTACCTCAAGTCTATGAAATGGTATCATTGCATGGATTCATCCATTTTATAGTTTAGGAAATTGACTTGCCATCTTCATCCAGCTTGTTAGTGGCAGAGTTGGGATTCAAATTCAAATCAATTTTACTCCTTTGCATCAGTCCTATACAGTGTACAAGCAGAGATATCTGAGACATTCCATGTAAATATTCCTTCCAGACATGAAAATCAAATATACTAATGTATCCTTTTTCATTTGAGGGGGCCTTGTTTATAAAATTGGAAGATGATTAGGCCAACAGGAAAGAAAACACCAGGGTTAAATTTTGAAGATGAGATCAAGCAAATTTAAAAGTTCTGCTTGAGGTAAATTCACCTCAGACTATGCTAGCTATAGCTTCAGCCAAGACTGGGTTTCAGATGATAAAAAAGAAGGTGAATTTAATTTGTGGTCTAAGAATGAGTGTTTAGTGACTGGTGTAAAACTTAGGAAGCTGGTTTTGGTGCACAATATTGTCAAATCAATCAAAATATATTCACATATTCATGATGATGCCATGCAAGCTCACTATTTTTAACATTCTGGTTCTGTCACCATCTTTGTTTAAAGCTCTTCTTTGCTGACTTTTTAGCTGTTAAAATTGGCAAGATACTTAGACTGCCTAGGGTGTTATTTCAAATCAGTCCTTCCTAGTTTATCAATAGCCTTTATTTATATTATTAGTGAGGACTGCCATCCAGCGTTCAATTTGATTAATAACAACTAGCTCTTCTAGCTTCCAAATACTGCACTTTTTTTTTTTAAAGCATAGTTAACACCAAGGTACTTTTAGTTAACTTGCCTGCTCTACCATGAGAGGAAATATATAGGTGACAATGAGAGATACCAAAGTCTAAAATACAGTCTCCCAAAGTCTTGATAGTGTTGTCTCTTGATGTTACAACTCAGACAGGGCTAAAAAGAGGACTAAGTGAAAAGCAGTGCAAATACAGTGGTATATGTAGCCTACATTTTAATACTTGGATACTCTAGAGAAAATTAAGTTTAATAACACTTCCATGGTTCCAAATAAACACACAGCCAAGATGTTATAAGACTTAAGGCATAAACCAAAGGAAATGTCTTTTCTTGGCAATTGAAAGCCAAGATTTAGCTTCTTTCTTCACTTTCTTCTTTATAACCTTGAGCATTGTTGATCTAGAGAAAGAACAGATTCAAAGATTTAGCATTACAATAAAACCTTTCTAAATCTGAGTAATTGCTGGGTTGAATCACTTTGGATTTTTAAACAAATGTGGTTATTACAATGCACCCTCAGAAATTAAAATTGCTTGAGATTGAATTTAAGCTGCATGCAAGGATATGTAGAGCACTTGGAGGAAGAATCATCTTATGGATTTACCTAAAGAACCTCTCTTTGTATAAAGGGATTTAACAAGATCTCTTCAGGTCTTCTTCAGAGTAAATTCATCTTGCATTTAAATGAGATGTTAGAGATGATTTAAATATAAGGCTTACAATGCAAGGTAGTTTAGTAAATCAGAGTTTCGGATAAGCAGTCATTGTATACAAAAATTTGCACTGTATTTCAAGTTCATATAACAATTTGTTAGCTTTTTATAGTGTTTACAAATACAGGTCTTGCTGTAATGAATAGATAAAACTCATGCATGATAAAACAACAAAAAAGCATCTGCTTTCTGCCTATTTTTTACTAATAGGCTAAATATCTTAAACCACTTGTTTTTTTTTCGAATTGGTTAAAGGTACCCTGTAATATTGTATAATATTTTAATGGATTTGATAAACTTTAATGAAAGACAATGGAGCATGGTGATTAAGAGTGTTAGCTCTAGAGTCAGACACACTGCCAGGGTCCAAATTATGGCTCTACTTCTTACTGTGTAATATTAGAAAAATTACTTAACTCCTATGTGCTTCTGCTTATTCATCTGATATATGAACCTTACCTCATAAAGTTGTTGTGACATTCAGTTAATTCATGTAAAGTTCTTAAAACAGTTGCCAGCATATGGTAAGTGTTTAATAAATGTTATTATCCATTTATGTAGGTCAAAGAACCACTTCAGCCCAAGTCAGAGCATGCAGTGTCACATGAAGTGTAACATGAAGACTATATTAATTGGGTTTTTCTGTTCTGAATACTACGGAACTGAAGGAAATTGATTCATTCTTTCTCAAGACACAAGAGCTGTACAGAGAAGCACATGCATAACACTAGAACCCACATTCACATCCGGAGCCAAATGTTTCTGGAGCATTATTGATGCTTGTTTTACATGTATTGTCTCATTTAATTGTAACAATACCCCATATGAGGTAGATACTACTATATATTATTCTCATTGTACAGAGAAAACAACTGAGGTTCAGGGAGGTTAATTAAAAATTGCCCAAGATCATACACAATAAATGACAGAGCTACAAATTTAAACACTGAAGTCTGACTCCAGAGGCTGCCCTCTTAGCCACTTGGCTTTAAAAGTAGCTATCATCATTATTATCAGTTTTTCCTCATACCATAAACTGAAACATTAAATAGCCATCTTATTGGTTGCTATTTCTCTGCCTTCTAAATCTCAGTGACTTTCCAACATGAATCACAGTTCTAATCAGATAATAAAGGCTTAAGCAATTTCATTACATACTGTTAAAATATGAATCTATCTAGGCATTCCATTAAAATCGACTCTGTCAGAGCATAAAGTGAACTACCTGGAAGTCAGTATTGAACTTTAGTTGAGAACTTTCACTCCCTAATCCAATTCATTTCCTTGCCCAAAATTGTCAGTAGAAGCTACCATATTTTCATTAGATTATTCAACCACAAAAATACTTAAATGTAACTCTTTGTTCTCTTCCTTAAGTGTCTTGTCTTTGGGGATGGTTAGTTGTCTGAAATAGTTTTGCTAGTAGATCTACAGTATATATGTAAGCATAGTACTTGTTGAAAACAGGAATTACTCCTTCAATATTCCTCTTCAAAGCCTCTCCTCTAGTTTTCAGTTTTTCTTTCTTTCTTTTTTATTGTTCACATATCCGTCATTTTATTAGCAACCCTAATCTAAAACCTCAGAATCATTTAGTTTCTCCCCTTCTATTATCTCCTACAGCCGATGAGTTGTCAGAGCATATAGTTTCTACTACCTTAAAATCTCTCAAATGTACCCCACTGCAACCACTCTATTTCATGTGTTTTTATCTGTGGACTAAACTGTCGCCTTAGCTTGCCTACTGGCCCTTTCATTAGGGGTCTCTCTGTGTCAATCAACTTTTTTCATTACTTGTAGATTTAATTGTCCCAAAATACACTTTGAAAACATTTTTCCATTTTTAAAAACAAAACAAACATTTTCAATTGCTTCTCATATCCTTTCCAATCATTATACACTTCTCACTTTGGTTTTCAAAATCTAGCACAAAGTGGTCCCAATCTACTTTCAAAAGGCTACTTCTACAGAACTTTACTACATGATATTGCTGACCATTCACCATGGTTTCACTCCTCCAAGATTTTTCCTCTGTGTGAAATGTCCCTCTCTTTTTCTACATGTTAATTGCCAATGCATCTTTCAAAATTCATCTAAAATGAAACTTCCACTGTGAAATTTTTCTATCCCCCTAACTGGATATTACTTCTCTGTTTTCTCAATCTTAATAGCATACTATATTTATAGAATTTACAGTTCTCATTATATTTTGTCATATGTTTTATCTTTACATTCCTTTCACAAACTGTTCAAGGAATATCTGTTGAATTGAGTAAGTCTCAAACATTAGGCAAAGGTGACCAACTTCTTATAAACAGCAATCTCTACAAATTATGAAAAGACAATTTACTTGTACTTGATATTTACTTTTATTCTGATTATATAAGCATTGTTTTTTAAGAATTAAACTATCTATGACATTTATAAGCTACACTGATGATAATATTTATAATGTTGTAAATATGTATAGATATACATAGTGCAAGTTTAATTAATATGCATCAAGAAACACCAATGTCATCAGATTTAGAGCTTAGAAAACTTTTAATATATCTTTTCCCAAAGGCTTAATTATGGCATTTCCTCCAATGAAAAATAATATGCAAGTTTGTGACAAAATATGAAGCGAAGGTAACTAAATTGTGTGTAATATAGTTCACTGTATTGTGGGAAGCTGTGAAAGATAAAGAAACAGAAGACAAAAAGAGATGACAACAACAAAAAAGAAATGAAACAAACCATTTATTATTAGGGAAAATTCTAGAATTGTATTGATCATATAAGAATTCCAGGCTATTAACCTTTGTCACTAAGCTACCCTTCTCTGTATTTAGCTGAGAATAGGTTTTCTATTCAAAAGATTTCATGAATTAAATCCAGGAGCTCTAATTATTTCTACTGTTTGATTATAATGAGAGCTAGGCAAGCTCTGCAGATCCACATCTGAGATTCCTTCACTGCAATGGCAATCACCAGGTTCTCCCTAGGAGCAAAAGTAGACTGAGTTTGATTGGCTTTTCAAGCTGTGCATAATTACCAGTCTCCTGTCTGAACTTTTCAGTGGTTATACATTCTTGACCAAGGCCAAAGAGGTCTAGAAATGTATATTTCATGCTATTTGAAGAAAACATAAATTTTAACCAGAAACAGGAATACCAGCAACCGTACAAGGATAAAACTGCAGCAGCTTTGCATAGAAGATGTTCACCTTCAGGATTCAAAGGCTATTTCAAGAAGAAAAGTACAATGAAAAATTTAAAATAAATAGATAAGAGCTAACAAAGTTCCGTAAAAATCTGTCTCAGGTTGTGATCTTAACTAGAGATCTTACTTAATACATAAATATAACCAGTATTGTGTTCTTTCTTCTTATAGCAATGAAGAACTCTTCGGCTTCTCACGAAGATCATGTGGGCCAAGATCTTTCTAATTTCAAATTTGGCTGCAACTCAGAAATTCATTCATGAGGAAGTATAATTGACAACTAAAGTGGTGTGGTTCTATTTGTAAACTTCATTGGTCCCTGCTTCTATTGAAGGATCCTTTTGTTTTAATATTCTGTCTTAAGGGGACAGTAGTGAAATTGAATTAAGTTGAGCCATCTGGGACTTGGGATATAAACTGAAGAGAATACCATTTTAGGACTCAGGAATACATCATAAAATCTTATAATATAGTGCTCAGAGAAGTTGTTGCAGAGTAAGCAATGTCCTCTGGATGTGCACAGAAGTCTTATGGAATGTAGCAAACCTGTGGAGTCATATATTAAATATACAGTTTAGGGGAGAATAACACTAAAGAGCTTTACACTATTTAAATCATTGGATTTTCCACCAGTCCTACATAGGGGATATAGACCTGGTTATCAAGCTTAGAGGGCATCAAAGCTAAATAGCTTATCTCAACTTAATGTATTCTGAGGTGGTAAAAAAAAGAATGCATATAAGAAACACTGTTTTATTCAAATATAACCTTCCTGTATAGGAAGGACTTATAGCCCGTTTTGGCTTAAAAAAACACTCTAAAAATGTTTTGGGACTTACCTAGTGGTCCAGAGGTTAAGACTTTGCCTTCCAATGCAGGGGGTGTGCATTCAATCCCTGGTCGGGGAGCTAAGATCCCACATGCCTCGTGGCCAAAAACCAAAACATAAAACAGATGTAATATTGTAACAAATTCAATAAAGACTTTAAAAACGGTCCACATCAAGAAAAATGTTTTTCTCTATCTGAGCACATGATAAAATAATAAAGAACTTCTACTTATTTTTTTAAAGAAATACCAAATCCTCCTGTCACAAAATTTCAGACATAGAATCTTACATTTAGTTCACTTACAAGTAAACTGTAATCATAGTAGCCTTTGGACAATAATGAATTTGAATGTATTTTGATATTCACTTATATGGACTAAAATTCTATTAACAGTACCAAATTCAGTGAAATATGAGATTAGCTTCATATTGAACTGGTGTATTAGTCACTGTAGTATTGTTTAAAGAAGATAGTTAATTGAGATCACCAAAGTAATCATTGACCACAAGGATAAAAGTTCCATATTTATTCATCTTCATTTTAATAAGAAGATAGAATAGTGTAACAAAGCTCATTTAACTCAAAGCCCTATGCACAAAATTAAAAAGACTTAGGTTTAGCTATATTTACTTAGAGCAGGGGACACATACAAATTAAATATTGCATATGATGTGACTTTATCCTCTTTGTGTTTACTTAATAACAACCTACCAGAATCGTGGCAGATTATCTACCTTATGTTCTCCAGTTAATCTTACCTATCTCTAGCATATTTCAAACATCTACTTTAGTATTTGGAGTTACCACAAACATCTATTTTTGTGCAATGCATGTGTTAGACAAACAAAAGAGAAAAGTTATGTCTTTCAAATATAAAAATAATCCCCCTGGAAATAAATTGAGTTTGTTTTATAACAGGCTAAGGGTCTCAACAGATGAGGGGAAGAGGAGGAAGAAAATTATATGGGGGAGAAAAAATACAAGCAAAATTGAAATAGCAAAAATTTGTGACACACCATGCTTTCATTCATCTCTGGGTCTTTGATTAGAACAATGTCCTTACCTGCCCCAACCCCAGCCCCATTCATTTACCTGGAAAACTCTTGCTCATCCTCAATTTAGAAGACACTTGTTGGGAATTTAGAAGACACTTGTTGGGAAGATTTGGTCCTGTCACTTGCTCCTGTGGATGCTTGGTTTCCGCTGTTCATGTTCTTTGCCTAAAGAAATATAATCTATAAATATAATGATTATTACTGTGACTATTAATCAATACAAAATAAAATTGTTAAGAGCTAAAAGTTATTTTTGCATGGTGAAATTTATTATTGAGTATAAACTGAAATTACAACTTCAAATATTGATCCATGAAACTAAAGATAAAATTTTTAAATGAAAAATTAAATTTAATAAATGAAAAATTAAACTTGGTAGAAAGCAAGGCTGAATACCACTAACAAAGATTAATATTGCACAGTTTAATTGCACTATATAAACAATGTATCAATGTCTTAACATAGCTAAGTAGAGTTTATTCTTGAAATTAATTTTTTTATTGAAAATTCATGCATGTGGAATAAGTTTTATTAAAATTGTAAGATTTATAAACTTGAAGTAAAAATATCCATTTGTCAAAACAATAAGGTCTAAACATGAACTCAACTGAAAGATGGTAGAATCAAACCTTTTGTATCTTTTCCTATTTGTTTGCCTAACTCTTTTAATTGTCCTATGATAGAATGTATCATATGATTCTGCAGTTGCTTATCTGCAAACCACACTCAAATGTAGCTTTTTGAAGCCAGGGAAAAGTGTCACTTTTTTCCCCCATTTTATCTTCAGCATTCTAGCAAAGTACCTGGGACATAACAAGCATTCAGTAAATATTTTCTAAATGAATGACAGAATGAATGAATCAAGGGAAAATTCAGGGAATATTTATAGCAAGACAAAAATTCAAGAGTTCAAGCATAATGAATATAGTACATGTGAATAGAGAGAATTGCAGGGAAGGAGTATACCAGGGAACAAGATTGGAAAGGGGTTTGGAAACAGTGTGCTGGGGCTTGAATATCATTCTCAGGAGTTTGGAGGTAATTTTGTATGCAGTGAGGAACTATTGAATTTGGTTTTTGTTTTTTAAGAGGAGAGCAAAATGTTCAAGGGCACTGTAGCAGGGATTGACAAACTATGGTCTGTGGGCTAAATCCAGCCCACTGGCTTTTTAAAATAAACTTTTATTGGAGCACAGGTGTGCTTGTATGTTTCTGTATTGTCTTGTTGCTTTGGCACCTTAACATCAGAGGTAATTAGTTGCAACTGAGACTGTGACCCTCAAAGCCTAAAATATTTACTATCTGGCCCTTTACAGAAAAAATTTTGTCAACTTCTGATCTGTAGATCATCCCCTCCAAAACAAATAATTGAAAAGACAGACACATATCCTGAAATATTGATATTGCAACTTATTCAGTCTTAAAGTGATATTTGACTGGTCTTTAATATTAAAATTTTTCATAAAGTTAGGCTATTATAATCTGCAACTTCAGTGACAGATATATCTGGCTGCTGGTATTCAATATTCTATAGTTCCTTCCAGTTATTTTTTATACTTTATTCTGGCTAAGTTTATTTTTATATGATTTTTGGTCCTGTTTGCAATTGTGATCTTTTTATTTTCTATTTAACTTTCCTTTGATTGTTTCTAGAAAGAATACAGAAAGTTAAGGATTGTTGCACAGTAATCATGTATCTGGCCAAAATGTTGAACTCTCTTATTAACTATAATAGATGTTAGTTAATTTTCTTGAACTTTCTAGGTAAAAGATCATATTGTCTGCAAAGAGAGACAGTTTAGTTGTTTCCTTTCTCACCTTTATACCTGAATTTTCTTCTTTAATGTATAACCTTAAATTGACCAGAGGAAAAGAAAACCTGGGAAAAGTGAACTGTTTCAACACTAGAAGCTAGAAAATGTTTTAAAAAAACAAAAATAACTTAAAAAAGCAATAATTAATAAAAATAAGAAATTAAAACTTTAACTGTGATCCTTACTTTTTGATATGATTTTTCATCCATTATCAAATATATAGTTATTTCCACCAGGATTTATTCTTTAACTCT
>NW_020173783.1:66322-69506 GCF_003031525.2 Neophocaena asiaeorientalis asiaeorientalis
TTTAATTTATCTGTGAATAGCTTATTTTTTGCTATTGTTTTGCTTTTGATATACAAATTTATTTCATTATCGGCAGCAATTTTATCATGTTAACAGTACATGTCATTTAAAAAGATGTATAGTTATGGGATTTTATATCACAGTAAGGCCTCCAATAATACACAATTCTCGAAAAAGCTGTGAAAAGGAAAGTTTCCACACACTAGGAAGCCCCTTCACTGGTGGAGATGGGGGTGGGCTGGGGGGAAGCTTCAGAGCCAGGGAGGAGAGTGTAGCAATAGGGAGAAGACACAAATCAATAGAATTAGAAATGGAAAAGGAGAAGTAACAAGTGACACTGCAGTAATACAAAAAATAGAAAATATAGACAGACTAATCACAAGCACTGAAATTGAAACTGTGACTAAAAATCTTCTAACAAATAAAAGCTCAGGACCAGAGGGCTTCATAGGCAAATTCTATCAAACATTTAATGAAGAGCTAACAACTATCCCTCTCAAACTCTCCCAAAATATAGCAGAGGGAGGAACATTCCCCAAATCCTTCTACAAGGCCACCACAGAGGCAATATATGCAACTATTCTCAGCTAAATTCTAAAAAATACTGGAAAATTCTTGGCCATTATTTCTCCAAATCGTGTGTCATTTACATTGTTAGTATTCTCCCCTACTATATTTTCCTTTATCTAAATATTAAAATTTATGGAACTGGTCTTCATGTGTTTTCATTTTTATAACATATTTTCAATCTCTCCATTCCTTTCTGCCAAATTACAGTAGAATTCCTCAGTATGATATTGCAGCTCAATTTTATTTATTTACTTTTTGTCCTTTAGATATTTTTTGTCTATTTAAGGCATCTGTTAATGTTTTGATTCAAATTTTTCCAAGGTCTTTAATCATTTTGCTCTCATAGCCATTTGCTTTTTTGTCAAATATTTACTCCTTCATTTTGATGGGGATAATAAGTTTAGTAATTTTAAGGTCCTTCTTAATATATATATGTTATCATATATATATAATATACATATATATATATCCTCAGTTCATTTACCATTTGTTGAGTTTATTGACTCCATTTCATAAGGTTAGTTTTCCTTATTGTTTCTTTCTAGATTTTGGATTTCTTTTTCTGTGACATAATCCTCTTTTTACACGTTCTAGGCTATGTTGGTCTTTTAGTGACTATATTTGCTTCCCATAATAATTGTAGTGATGATACCTTTGTAACATCCTCTATGCTTCCTTCTGTTAGGGAGGGCACACATTGTCTGCTCCACACAGATTTTACTTTTTGTTTTCTAGTGTGGAAATTTTTTACTGATTTTTTATGATACCTGATTTTTTTACTTGTTTTTTTTTTTTCAGCATCTTTATTGGGGTATAATTGCTTTACAATGGTGTGTTAATCTCCCCTCCGCCTCCCGCAGTCTCCGCCCGCGGAGGGGCTTCCTAGTGTGTGGAAACTTTTCCTCCTTCACAGCTCCCTCCCACTGGTGCAGGTGCCGTCCTTATTCTTTTGTCTCTGTTTTCTCTTTTTTTCTTTTGCCCTACCCAGGTATGTGGGGAGTTTCTTGCCTTTTGGGAGGTCTGAGGTCTTCTGCCAGCCCTCAGTAGGTGTTCTGTAGGAGTTGTTCCACATGTAGATGTACCTCCGGTGTATCCGTGAGGAGGAAGGCGATCTCCACGTCTTACTCTTCCGCCATCTTCCAACCCATCTCTGGTACATGACTCTTTTTGAATTTTGGTTTTCTCAGGGTATATTCCCAGTAGTGGGATTGCTGGGTCATATGGTAGTTCTATTTGTAGTTTTTTAAGGAGACTCCATGCTTTTGCACAGCAAAGGAAGCCATAAACAAGACCAAAAGACAACCCTCAGAATGGGAGAAAATATTTGCAAATGAAGCAACTGACAAAGGATTAATCTTCAAAATTTACTTGGTTTTCATATGTGTAAGAGACAACAGATTTTAGTATGGACCAGTCTGTCATCTTGAATGTCTTAATGTCTCCAAGTATCCATTTGTTTTTTGTTAATACCTCATACTCAACATGAGAAAATATTTTTTTTGTATAGACAATATTAATGACTATCTTCAAACTTAGGCAAGAAACACACCTTTATTTTTCTGTAATTGGACATAATCCAATTTTAATGATCCATTTCCCTGGATGATCATAATGTAATGTCAATTTTTTAAAAATTCTCTCCGCTTTTTTTCAGTTATGTTTAAGTTCTATGTAGCTCATATTTTGACAAGGTATATAGGGGAAAGTCTTTGGCATCATATCTCTATGTTGACGTCAGTTGACACATCCAATATCACTATTAGAATATATAAGTCACAGCTGTGTTCTCTAAACTTCCTCACCACAAGGCTTCTTCACATCTGTTAGCTCTCTGTACCATGTCTGTGCTGCTTTCAGGGTTGTTGTCACATCTTGCCACAATGTATTCTAAGACTGTCTTGGGCTATTATCCCAAAAACAGAGGTCACTCACTGGTGGATCATGAGTCACATCTAACCCATGGACCTATTTGTTTGGCTTACACTGTGTTTTAAAAATTGAGATGTTTGACATAAGAAATCAGATTTGTCTTCTTTTATAAAATTGCAAGAGCGGGCAACACTGAGTATATATTTTTGTCTGACAGCAGCTGATTGAATATGAGTAGCTACTCTTGCTTTAGATAGAACATATGCTTTAAATTTAATAGTTTCACCACACTTTTGTGTCTTAGGCAAGCTCACTTTACATATTTTTATTACCTAGCATATCCCTGTATGCATTTGATTTTGTGAGCATTGGTCCAGATTCACAGTGCCGATGTACATTATTCCTGTCATACAATGTAAATGATACAAAACCTTGGTGTCTTATTGCCTTTTCAGAATTTAATTGAGAAGAGTTGCATTTATTGCCTCTGCTCTTGAACTCCACAAATATACATGGAGTTTTGATTATTTACCTCCCATCCTGATCTAAAATTAGTCTGGGAAATAACAAAGAACAATGTTCTATCCCAAGGACTACCTTGTGTCTTTCCCTCTGAACTTTACCCCATTTCCCATTTTCTTTTCTGATATGGAAAGAAAAATAGTAGATTAGCAATGTTAATCTTCTGTGACTTGAGTCCTATAAGAGTCTAGGACTTTAAAACTCAAAAAATTGAGTATTGCCT
>NW_020173783.1:69627-73789 GCF_003031525.2 Neophocaena asiaeorientalis asiaeorientalis
GTGCCTTTCCCTTCCCCGAGGCAATGACGGTAGAATTCTCCACCTAAGAAACAGCAGAATTAGAGAAAGAAAAACAATTATATAATGTTAATACTTCAAGAATACTAGCCTGCACAATTACACAACAAAGAATGAACAGGCCTTCAAGAAAATGATCATTTATTACTACAAAACCCTGCTCTGCAGCATCTGAGTAAAATGCAGAGGTGGCGAACAGATATAATCAAATCTAAATTGAATTCAAACACTAATATTAGACCATAGTACAAGCAATGAATCTAATTATATGGACTCAAAAGTGCACAAATGCAACTTGCTTTGAAGTGTTTTGACTATGTGATAAGGATTAGTAGAGGACTATTTGGATTTCAAGAGGCAAGAAAAAGATTATGTGTTTTGTGTTAGAAGAGTGATCTAAATAGGTACTAAACTTGGATATCAGTCCATCTTTCATACTTAGACCCTTGAACAATTGATTAAAAAAATCAATGTACAAACACCTAGAGGATTTCAACTTGTTAAGCAGCAAACAAAATGGATTTAATTTCAGTCAAACCATGTTAAAGAGGATTGTTATTCTTTGATCTTTATATAGGAAAATGATGCTGCAAGTTTATTTCTGAAGTGCTTTCAACAAGCATGCATCCACGGTGGTAGCAACAAGAGTAGTTGCCATGCTGAACACCTAAAAATGATTTCTGACAGTGCTACTTTGCAAGAATGCACATATGACTTTTTGATACAAGGGGGAAAGGACTTTATTTTATGTCAGATGAATCAATAATGTTTAAGCTTTACAGTACTTCTATCTTGTGTCATAGGAAAGTAATAAGGATGGACATAAAAAAGGTTTTTCCAGCAACGAAGACTGTTGAAACAATATGAAGTTCAAAAAGCAGACTGTAGAGTCACTCTATCAGATAATTTTTCTATAATGGGATCCTGATTTTTTGAAAATTAGGGAGTGGAATATAAAGAAAATTTATTTAGTTTTATTTCACTCTTATCAGTCTCAAAAAGCAACAAGGCATGGGCTGTAACAAAGGAGTAAGAAAAGAAAGATGAAAAATTGTAGGGTCTCTCACTGCTGGCATTAGGCAAATATTAAACACTAATAGGGCAGTGTATCCCCTTCCTCTCGTTGGCCTTCTCACATGACCCTTCTTTACTTTACTAAGGAACCAAGTTATGTGTAGAATGCTGATGAATAGGATCAACCTTGGTAAAATGTAGATAGCTTTCCTGACACCCTCCCTGAGTCAGTCTTTCTTTTTTTTCTCATTTTTCTTACCGAGGTTCACAAGTTATTCCAGGCTAATCTGTCTTGGAGAAAAGCATATGCTAAAATTATTTAGTTTGAAAAATTAGTGGCTCCCTATATAAGGATATTACTGTTTTAAAAAGGACCCTAAAAAGATGAAATCTGATTGTAGAGAGATTCATGGGCTAGGTTTCCCCTTATGTCCTACAACATGAGAAAGTGTATACTTGTTGATGGCAAAGAGTTTTGACATTATTCCCTCACTTCCATTTCTGCCATATCTTAAAATACACATTCACCATTTTCAGGTAAAATCTAAAGGAAAAATAAAAGGCAGTTTAGGGTTTCAAGACACATTTAACAACACCACCTAAATATTTAAATCCAATGATGTAAATATTATGCAGTCATAGTAAATTAATCATTTCAAGATATTTCAGGTCATGGGAAAATATTAATAATATTGTATATGTAAATGCAGTCTACAAAAGTATATTGAGTAACATTCCAATTTTGATAAAACATAATTAAAATTAAAATTAATTTACATGTGCAAATATAAAGGCTGAACTGAAATATAGCAATATGTTAGTAGTGTTTAACAGAGCAACTCTGTGATTGCACCAGAAAATGAGAGTGGAAAGCTGTAAGAGAAATAGTACTCTTAACCATGCTTCCTTTATTCATAGAGATGGCAATAACGGGTTTCCATTTTTTCCATATATTGATGAATGGTATCTTTTCAATACACCAAAGCTTATGACATTTTACTAGATACAGACTATTCTTTTGACATCAAATAGTTGAATCCAAAAAGTTACCAGGTTTGCAATAGCTATTTTTCTTTAAAACTTTTCATATCATACTTACCTCATTAAAAAGGTAATGTGTTCATTTTAGAAAATTTGAGGAAAACAGATAAGTGCACAGCATATCACCTGTAAGTCGACCACTGGGGGATGTCATTGTTAGCACTTAGTGCATTTTTATCCAATCCTTAATCTATGCATAAGACATACATTTGCATATATGTGTTTGTATATGTGTATACTAAAAAGTGTATACAGTTTTGTATCCTGCTATTTTTCACTAAATGTTATATGCTGGGTCTTAAGACATGATTGATGGCTTTAGTTTTCCAGAGTATGGCTGTATCAAATGGCCCCTATTGCTGACCTACTAGGTTCTCTCCAGTTTTTCAATATTTTCTGAGTTTCCTTAATGAATATCCTTGTACACCAATATTTTCATTTCTGGTTATGTCCTTAGACTTAATATCTATGAGTGAAACTGCTGGGACAAGGAATATATTCATATATAAAATTTGTGAGATGTTTTTGTGAAATTACGCTCTAATAACATTATTACTATGTTCCTTTTAGCAGTCTGTGAAAGGCCTATTTCATCAAATCCTTACCAAGTTTAAGCATTATCAATGTTTTCATCATTGTGTGTCTAATTGGAAAAGCGATTTTCTAATTAAAATTTTATTTTGCATTCCTTTGGATAGTATGTCATATTTAATAGCCATTTGATTTATTTCTTTTAGGAATTTCCTGTTTATTGCTAAGAAAATCATATAATAACACTCCTCTCTCCCTCCCATTGCTCACATATGAGAAAGAGACAATAATAGTACCTACCTCATAGTATTTTGTGAGGATTAAATGAAAAATTTTATGTGAAACACTTAAACCAGTGGGTATCACAGTTTGTTGAATGTTAGCTGTTTTTATTATTGTTAATATTATATTATTATTAGGTTATTCATCTTTTTCCTTATTTGTAAGAAATTTTTATATATTAAGAATGCTCACTTTTTTTTTTTTTTTTTTGTGGTACGCGGGCCTCTCACCATTGTGGCCTACATGGCTCATGGGCCTAGCCGCTCCGTGGCATGTGGGATCTTCCCGGACCAGGGCACGAACCTGCATCCCCTGCATCGGCAGGCAGACTCTCAACCACTGCACCACCAGGGAAGCCCAGGAATGCTCACATCTTATCTGCATATTTGATGTATGTTTTTCAATTTGTTTAATTTGGTTTTGTTATTTGTTTTCCCGTACTATGATATCTGTAGAACTTCTAAATTTCTATGTAGCCACATCTATTACTCAATGTGCTTTGTTTTATTTCACGTAGATGTTTCATAAAGAATTAACCTTGTACAAAGGGGGAGGTTTGCACAAAGAGAGGTTTGGTCTTTGCTCCTGGGGGTACCCTCTAAGTCCTTGGATTGTCCTGCCTAATAAGTGTGTCTTTGCTTATCTGAGAGCCTTAGGTCACACCAGATAGTCTATGATAATAATGTGATTTATTGGGGGTGGCTGCTCAGGCCATGTGGTATCAACTCAACCTCTGGAGGGGCTGAAGATTAAGGTCATCCATGCAGGCAATCAACCATGTCTATGTGACTGGGGCCCCAGTAAAATGTCTGAATATCAAGGCTTGGGTGAGCTTCCGTGATCGGCAATGCTCCAAACATACTGCCACACATCATTGCTGGGACAATTTAGCAGTGTCCACAAGACTCCACTGGGAGAGGACAATAGGAAGCTCATCCATGGAATTCTTTTGATCCTTGCCCTATATGTCTTTTCTTATTGCTGATTTTAATCAGTAACCTTTCACTGTAATAAGCTACATATAACCATGAGTATAATAGCCTTTCCAACTTCTGTGAGTCTTTCTAGTGAATTTTTGAATTGAGGGTAGTCTCAGAAATCCCCAAACTTGCAGTTGATGCCAGAAGTAAGGATGGTCTTAAGGACTCCTGAATTTTGGAGAAATATATTCTCTACCCTGAGACAAATGCATATTCACATATATCTGGGTCTAGGCTTTCTTTTATTTATTTTTTCCATTAATTATATCTATCTTTTTAAGTCATTTGCTATTTAT
>NW_020173783.1:73806-88502 GCF_003031525.2 Neophocaena asiaeorientalis asiaeorientalis
TTACTTACTAGTATGAGATGTTTCAATTATCAAATACCAAAATATCTAGGCTTTTTATGCTATTCCACTGATCAATTTTTGTGCTGATCTCATATTATTTTACTTATTGTTACTTTATAATATATGTTAATTTTTGGTAGTACAGACCACCTGTCATTACGGTTTTTGGAGTACACTCATGATGCTGATATTGATGATTATAATAATGGCAACTTTAACTTTTAATATTTATTGGCTGCTTACTAGTAGCCCAATACTTCTATATGTGCCTTATGTGTATTAATATATTACAGGTCCTTATAATAGCATAATGAAGACGGTACTATTTTTTCCCTCTTTCACAGATGAAGAAACACAGGCATATGGAGGATAACTGACTTGGCAAAGAGCACACAGCTAGTTATTGATAAAACAGTCTGCCTTCAGAGCTTTTGCTTTATATTGTCCTTGGATTTTCTTGTCTACTAATTCTTCCAGATGAATTTCTTTCCATGGCTCTTAGGAGCTTCAGTGCAAATGTACTTCTTGATTTGTATAACTTCTACTAAAATTTAGCTATATTTGGCCTGTCTCTGACATCCAGGAGCCTTAAATACTATTTACTTAAGCTTGAGTATTTTCTCTTTCTAGGCACATAGGCTTTCATTTGTTTGACTATTAGAATTAGGACTAAGCAGCTGCTAAATATTTACCAATTTGAGATGATGGCTCTTCCTGGCCTTATTACCTAAGGAAAAATGGCCACCATTTTTCTCCCATGTTTAAATAACTAAACTGAAGCTCAAAGGACATGGCTACATATGCCCAAGCATTGTAATTATATCAGACATGTCCAAATCCATGTCATTGGTCATAAGGTTATTAAATGCTAAGATCCATAGCTTCTATGCCTAGAGAATGGCATTAAATAGAAAGTGTCAAGGCAGCGTGCAAATGTGTGTGCATGGTTTCAGTGTGGTTTTGTGTGAGGTGAGAGGATGTTGCATTTCAGTTTGAATTCCTAGCAGGATAATACTCTTCTCATAAAAGGGTGGGGTGGTTAAAACTGTTTCTGTCTTCACAGTGTGAAGAGAGAATGCAGCTGCCAGAGCAGTAGAAAGCTGATCCCTGCAGAGAGAGCAAAAATAGAGTGTGGGTTAGAAGCAGCTGTAGTATTACATACTCAGTCTCAGAATTCACAAAGGAAGACTAAATCCTCAAGAATGCATTTCAAGAAAGTGCATAAACCGAGACTAAGACTTAATAATAAGGGTTGTCTATGTAGCAAGATGTGGAAAATCTCAATGCAAACAAAGCACAAGGGGCCAAGAATATTCAGGACAAACAGAAGAAGATTTCAAGCAGACCAGAGCCAGACTCTTACCCTACTTACACTGGTAAGGACTATCACCAGAGATATTCATATATCAGAACCCACTTATATATCCTTTATCTTGTATAGCTTGTTGTATATGAGTATTCATAACATTCACTTTTACAACTGTTCTTATTACACGAATGTGGGGCTCCTAGGTATTGATGAACACTTCTAGTTATTGTGATATATAAAGAATTCCTCTAGGCATGTAAAGATAACAGGACAAGAAAATAGAATCAAAATGCTGCTGTCCAGAATGTGCAAAATCCTATAATCAGTCCCCTTTTCTCTCTTCCCTGCTTAAAAACTGTTGACTGGACTTACTGCACATTGAACTAAAAATGCCTGATACATGTCACAAGGGTAGGTGTCCCATTGTGAGGCACAATCAATTTCCTTGACTTGCTCTCCTTCGTCGATAAATTATTCCTCCTTTTTTTTTTTTTTTTTGATAAACAAGCATTCATTCTATGGGGTCTTTGCTTTGAGTTACAAATCCAGTTTTATTCCTCTTAAAATGGTCATTGATATTCATCCTCCTGTAAACTTTTATGCATTTTGCAATGAAGTTAATTCCCTTGGTAACCTTCCTCTGTACCAGGTCTAATGTTTCTAGTGGTTCTAGATACTAATTTTGGGCAAACTTTCTACAGAAATAGGCATCGTAGTAGCCCCTAGTACAAATTACAAGTTCATGAGACTACAGTAAACAGACTTGTAACTTGTTTCTTAATATCGCTTTTGCTCTCTTCAAATCTATTTTCCATGTTTGTGGCCACAGTAAACCTTTGAGCTTCTTTTACTGTGGTAAAATTTACATAATATAAAAATTTACCGCTTTAACTACTTTTAAGTATACAATTTATTGGCTTTAAGTGCATTCACCTTGTGCAAATATTACCACCATCCATTGCCAGAACTTTTTCATCTTCCCCAAACTGAAACTCTATACCTATAACCCGCAGCCCATGACAGCCACCATTCCACTTTGTGCCTCTGTGAAGTGCCTATTCTAGGTAGCTCATATAAATGGAATCATACAATATTTGTCCTTTGTGTGTGGCTTATTTCACTTAGCATAATTTCTTAAAGATTTATCCATGTTGTAGTAAGTGTTAAAATTTCATTCCTTTTTTAGGTTGAAAATTATCCCAATGTATCACATTTTGTTCATTTTTTCATTCACTGATGGACATTTGAGTTGCTTACATGTTTTTGTTATTGTGAATAATACTGCTCTGAACATTGGTATACAAACATGTTTTCAAGTCCCTGCTCTCAGTTATGTTGGATATATACCTAGAAATAGAATTGCTGGATCATATGGTAATACTACATTTAATTTTCAAGGAACTACATACTGCTTCAACAGAGAGTGCCCCATTTTAAATTCTCATTAAAAATGCAGAAGGGTTTCAGTTTCTCCACATCATCACCAATATTTATTTTCTTTTTAACTTTTTTTCCTTTGATAATTATCCTAATAGGAGTGGAAGTGGTTTCTCACTGTGGTTTTACTTTGCATTTCCTTAATGATTAGTGACTTTTAGCATCTTGGCATGTGCTTATTGGCTATTTGTATATTTTCTTTCTGGAAATGTCTATTCAAATTTTTTACCCATTTTTAAATTTGGTTGTATTTTTGTTGTTGTAGTTGAGAAGTGGATATTCTTTTTATATTCTGGAAAGTAAGCCATTATTGGATGTACAGTTTGCACATACTTTTCCTCCATTCCATGGGTGACCTTTGCACTCTGTTAATAGTGTCCTTTGATGCACAAATCTTTCTAATTTTCATGAAGTCCAATGTATTTATTTTTTTCACTTTTGCCTATACTTTGGTGTTACATCCAAGATATTATTGCCAAATCCAATGTTATAAAGTTTTTTCCTTATTTTGTATTCTAAGAGTTTTATAGTTTTAGCTCTTATATTTAAGCCTTTTCTCTATTTTGAGTTAATTTTTTTGTAAAATAGGAGTCCTACTTCATCTTTTTCAATGAATAGTTAATTTTCCCAACACAATTTTTGAAAGGACTGTCCTTTCCCCTTTGAATGGCCCTGACACCTTTGTTGAAAATCATTTGGTTCAGTCTTGGAAGGTTGTACCTTTCTAAGAATTTGTCCATTTCTTTCAGGTTGTCCATTTTATTGGCATATAGTTGCTTGTAGTAGTCTCTTATGATCCTTTGTATTTCTGCTATGTCAGTTGTTACTTCTCCTTTTTCATTTCTAATTTTTTTGATTTGAGTCCTCTCCCTTTTTTCTTGATGAGTCTGGTTAAAGGTTCATCAATTTTGTTCATCTTCTCAAGGAACCAGCTTTGAGTTTCACTGATCTTTGTTGTTTTTTTCTTCATTACTACTTCATTTATTTCTGCTCTGATCTTTATGATTTCTTTCCTTCTACTAATTTTGGGTTTTGTTTCTTCTTCTTTCTCTGTTTGCTTTAAGTGTAAGGTTAGGTTTTTATTTGAGATTTTTCTTGTATCTTGAGGTAGGATTATATTGCTGTATACTTCCCTCATAACTTTTTGCTGCATCCATATGTTTTGGGGCATTGTGTTTTTGCTGTCATTTGTTTCTAGGTATTTTATTTTAAAAAAAAGTCTCTTCAATAAGTGGTGCAGGGAAAGCTGGACAGCTACATGGTGAAAGAATGAAATTAGAACACCCCCTAACATCATACACAAAAATAAACTCAAAATGGATTAAAGACCTAAATGTAAGGCTATCAAGCTCTTAGAGGAAAACATAGGCAGAACACTCTTTGACATAAATTGCAGCAAGCTCTTTTTGGACCCACCTCCTAGAGTGAGCAAAATAAAAACAAAAATAAACAAATGGGACCTACTGAAACTTAAGAGCTTTTGCACAGCAAAGGAAACCATAACAAGACAAAAAGACAACCCTCAGAATGGGAGAAAATATTTGCAAATGAAGCCACTGACAAGGGATTAATCTCCAAAATATACAAACAGCTCATGCAGGTCAATAACAAAAAAACCCCAACAACCCAATCAAAAAATGGGTGGAAGACCTAAATAGACATTTATCCAAAGAAGACACACAGATGGCCAACAAACACATGAAAAGATACTCAACATCACTAATTATTAGAGAAATGCAAATCAAAACTACAATGAGGTATCACCTCACACTTGTCAGAATGGCCATCAACCAAAAATCTACAAACAATAAATGCTGGAGAGGGTGTGGAGAAAAGGGAACTCTCTTATACTGTTGATGGGAATGTAATTTGATACAGCCACTATGGAGAACAGTATGGAGGTTCCTTAATAAACTAAGAATAGAACTACCATATGACTCAGCAATCCCACTCCTTGGCATATACCTGGAGTAAACCATAATTTAAAAAGATACATGCACCACAATGTTCATTGAAGCACTATTTACAATAAACAGGACATGGAAGCTACCTAAATGTCCATCAACAGAGGAATGGATAAAGAAGATGTGGTGCACATATACAATGGAATATTATCCAGCCATAACAAGGACTGAAACTGGGTCTTTTGTAAAGACGTGGATGGACCTAGAGACTGTCATACAGAGTGAAGTGTGTCAGAAAGAGAAAAACAAGTATCACATATTAATGCATATATGTGAAATCTAGAAAAATGGTATAGATGATCTTATTTTCAAAGCAGAAATAGAGACACAAATGTAGAGAACAAATGTATGGATACCAAGGGGGGTATGAGGGTGGGATGGATTGGGAGATTGACATATATGCACTATGTATAAAATAGATAACTAATGAGAACAGACTGTATAGCACAGGGAACTCTACTCAATGCTCTGTGGTGTCCTGAATAGGAAGGAAATCCAAGGAAGAGGGGATATATGTATATGTGTGGCTGATTCACTTTGTTGTATGGCAGAAACTAACAGAAGAGTGTCAAGCAATTATACTCCAGTAAAAAAAAAAAAAAAAAAAAAAGAAAATGTAGTATAAGCTCAATAAACATTTATTAACTAAAAAAAATGAAAGAAAATTATATGATCACATATGTCAGGGAATTATTTCTAAGATCAATATTCTATTCCATTGGTGTATATGTCTCTATGTCAGTACTACACTGTTTTGATTACTGTATGTTTGTAGAAAAAATTGAAATCAGAAGTGTGAGAGCCTCAATCTTGCTTTTGTTTTCAAGATTATTTTTGTTTGGAGGATCTCTTGAGATTCCATATGAATCTTAGGATAAACTTTTCTATTTCTGCTGATAACATTGGGATTTTGATAGGTATTGTACTGAATCTGTAGATTGCTGTGAGTGGTATTGAAATCTTCCCAAGTCTTCTAATCCATGAATATGAGATGTCTTTCCACTTACTTCTCTTGTTTAATATTTTTTAGCAGCATTTCTAGTTTTTGGTTTTCAAGCCTTTTGCCTCCTTAAGTTTATTCTTAAGCATTCTATTCCTTTTTACGCTGTTGTAAATAGAATTGTTTTCTTAATTACCTTTTCAGAATATTCAGTGTTAGTACATAGAAACACAGCTGATTTTTACATTTGATTTTGTATCCTGCAACTTTGCTGAATTCCTTTGTTAGTTCTAATAGTTTTATTTGTAGAATCTTTAGGGGTTTCTATATAAAAGATTATGTCAGCTGTAAACAAAGATATTTCCTTGAACAATAAATTTCCTTGTAACCATTTTTTCACTGTCTCTCATAAATTTTAGTATTTTATGTTTTCATTGTAATTTGTCTCAAGATATATTTTAATTTCCCTTGTAATTTCTTCTTTGACTTACTGGGTGTACGTGTCATTTTATTTTCATGTTTGTGAATTTTCCTGTTTTCTTTCTGCTACTGATTTCTAGATTCATTCTACTGTGATCAGAAAAGATACTTGGTATGATTTCAATCTTTTAAAATTTATCAAGACTTTTTTGTGGCTTAACATATGATCTACCCTGGACAATGTTTTATGTGCTGTGCATTTAACAAAAATATGTATTATGCTGTTGTTAGGTGGAGTGTTCTGTATATGTCTGTTAGATACAAATGATCTATACTGTCCAAGTTCTCTGCTTCCTTATGGACCTATTCTTATGTTTTAACAATTGTTGAAAGTGGGTATGGAAGTTTCTATGGTCTGAATGTTTGTGTTCTCCCAAATTCATATGTTGAAGTTCTAATGCCCAATCTGATGGTATTAGGAGATGGCGCCTTTGTGAGATGATTAGGTCATTGTGGTAGAGCCCTCAGGAATAAAATTAATGCCCTTATAAAAGAGACCTGAGAAAGCCCCTTTGCCCCTTTCACCAAGTGAGGACACAGCAAGAGGTCCAGATGTCTGTAGATCTATCATCTCCCTACAGCTTTCATGAGCAATGGTTTTTGCTTCCTGTGGCTCTTTCTAGCTTGAGATTCAAGCTTTGAGGCCTTTTCTTGTCTGAGTTCTGAGTTCTGTAAAATAGAGTCCTATCCATCAGGAAGCCTCCCAGACAAGTAAGAATGTCATGAATAAAGTCCACCATACTCCCTCTGATTTAATCAAGGGAACTGGAAACTGGAGTGTCACTTCCCTGAGACCACACTGTGCCATGCTGGGGACATGGGGGGCAAGGGTAAATAAAAACACCGTGAAGTTTTCTACTATTTTCAATGTGGCGTTTTCTTTACTGAGTGTTTATTTGGGTGCCATAGACCTTTCACCATTTTTCATAGCTCCTATAAAGTTACTTTTAGCTAGTCTCTTGTTTGTTTTTTTAATGTTTCCATGAGGAAATGAAGGCCTGGAACCTACTGGTCTGCCATCTTTTGGACATGCCATCTCCACAGTAACTTTTAAAACACAAACCTGGTTGTGTTCTTTCTCTTCTTAAAATTTATAACTCTTTAATACCTTCTATTTTCATATATAGGAATTGTATTTCCTATATATGGAACAACTTTACCTTGTATATCTAGGCCTGTAAAGATCTATGGGATCTGGCTCTTAAAAATCACTCTATCATGATCTCTAACACTCTTACTCACAGTGATCTGATTCTATCCAAACCATGAGGTTCTTCTAGTAGTTCCACTATGCTGCATCTCATCTCAATTCATTCTAGTGTGTTCTCTTTTCCTGGAACACTTCACTCCATCCATTAACTAACCAATTCATTCTACTATTTACCTTTCAGATATCAATTTAAATTTCATTTCTTTAAAAAAGCCTTTGAACCCTCTTTCAATCTAGGTCATATCCCCTCTCATAACGCCCTGTTAGCATTCTGCACTTTTCATTCATAATACCCACAACAATTGTCATTAGTATAATTAATTAATTCATTAATATCTTTCTTGCTATATTTATTTTATTTATTTATTTTTTTGCTGTATGCAGGCCTCTCACTGTTGTGGCCTCTCCCGTAGCAGAGCACAGGCTCCAGATGTGCAGGCTCAGCGGCCATGGCTCATGGGCCCAGCTGCTCTGTGGCATGTGGGATCTTCCTGGACCGGGGCACGAACCTGTGTCCCCTGCATTGGCAGGCGGACTCTCAACCACTGCGCCACCAGGGAAGCCCTCTTTCTTGCTTTACAAAGCAGAGGCAAGGACCATGAATTCCTCACTACTGTATTCCTAGTGCTTAGCCCAGTGCCTCGCACATAGTAGGCATTCCATATGTTTTGGTTAAATGAATGAATGAAACTCCTACTCTGCAATATGAGAACATAAGTATTGATGCCAATCATGGAATATGTCATTTTCTATAAAATACCACTTTTTCTGAAATTAGGCTAATTTTTTAAAGCTCCATATTAAAACAATATTTCCACTAATGAGATAGCTTAACACCTCTTGAAACACGTGAGATTATTCTCTCTGGGTTTCATGTAAAAAGGAGCAAAAATAGGCTTTTTAAGACAGAAAAACATAGCTATCAGTATCAACCATTTTACCCTCCTTATTCCATGATTCTACCTTCTAGATAGGCATGTATATAATATTTGAAAAAGACATATTGTAAACTATTCTCAATATGATGAACTATAGAAAGTAAACAAAAACAATGTGAAACCCAATAGTATTTGTCTCACTGAATGGTATTTCTGTTAGAAGGATGTTTAACTGAATGTCCATGTCAATGTATTCACCAGTAACAGATAGCAATGTGATTGTTACTTAGCAGTTATGTGGAACAAGGTGAGTTATTGCTGAGTGGTGATAAATAACTTTATGGAGATATTACACATGTATGTGATAGTTGATTTTATATAATAGCCTCAGATCCTATTTACTAGGAATTTTGGATTAATTTGGATTTGTATTTAATTTAATCACAACCTGAATACTTTAAAAAACACTAATTAGAATAGCATCTCTTTTGAAGTCTATTTGCAACAAACATGAAATAAGCACTATCAGGTATGTATACTTTTTTGAAAACACTGTTGCTTTACTTCAATTTAGCAAAGCTATTTAAGTGTTGTAGAAGACTAAAAATATTTTTTTCCTCTAAATGCTTTCTTTCTGAGTATATTTATGCTACTAAATGCCTTCCTTTTAAAATGTGTATTTAAATAATAAGACAATGAGCACTTCATTAAATCAAAAAACCTAATAGCAAAGAAAAATATCTCATTAATTTTGAGAAGCAAGATAATATTGTACCATTTCTGGAAAGAAAAAGAGAATCGTTTCTTCTTCCCACATATTACTTTAAAAAACATATTTTAATTAATCTCTCTCATGCTACATGGAAAACATTAATGACCACCCCCTACAGTCTTGTTCAGTGAAACATCAGTTGACTGTTTGGTCATCTATGACTTGACTTTACTATTATTTAATTCAGAGAAAGTCAAGAGTAAAATAAATAAAGTTGAAAAATGACTCTGTGTCCCAAATAATGCTAGACTCAAAGTCACATAGAAGCCCTGTTAAGAGCTCCTATCCACACTCCGGGTTCACATTTCAGGTACAGTCGTCACTTGGTATCCATAGAGGTTTAGTTCCAGGATCCGCCTTGAATACAAAAATCTTTGGATGCTCAAGTGACTTATAAGAAATGTTGTGGTATTTGCATATAGCCTAAACACACCCTCCATATACTTTAAATCATCTCCAGATTACTTATAATGCCTAATACAATGTAAACACTATGTAAATAGTTGCTGGCTGGCAGCAAATTCAAGGTTTGTTTTCTGGAACTTTCTGGATTTTTTAAAAAATATATTTTGAATCAGCAGTTGGCTAAATCCTTGGATGTAGAAACCACGGATACAGAGGGCTGACTGCATTATTAGACTGAAGGGCAGGTCAGCTCATCCTGCTGCTTGAGTAGAAGGTAAGTGTGATGCAGATCAGGCAGAAAATTATAAGAAAGGACATTTGTTACGGGTTTTCAGCTTTTCTTTCCACATCTTGTCCTTCTACTTTCTCCTTTTACGATTGTTATTTCCCTATTTTTCTTTTATCTTCATTTGAATGTTCTATCTTAAAGGTTGTTTGCATAGAATCTTTAGGTTTCAAGAAGAGTTTATTCATTATCTTTACATAGTCATAACAGCTTTACTCTAATTTCTAGTTTGATTGGCCAACCTTCATTTGAAGTTCTTTTTAGTTTTGGTTCCATGGGTGAATACTAACAGAACTCACACCACCAGTATCTTTCTACAATTACTGTTGATATTCTCCCCTAAATATGATGCCTTTAATGCCCATTGTAGGTAATCATCCTTGCACATTTTAATGTGACTTATTATAAACATATATTTGTTTATAATCAACCTCAGAGCAGAGTAAAAGAAAAATACGGGTTGGCATTGTTCAGAGAAAAATCTGTTTATAGGTTAATATTAAGAGAGACATCATTTATTAGTCTTTTTTTAACATCTTTATTGGAGTATAATTACTTTATAATGGTGTGTTAGTTTCTGCTTTATAACAAAGTGAATCAGCTATACATATACATATATCCCCATATCTCCTCCCTCTTGCGTCTCCCTTCCAACCCACTTTTTAGCCTTTTTAAAGCTGCGGAAGAGATTTAAAAATCATTATTTTACACTGTAAAATAATGATCACCTTATTGAACAATTCCATTCCTTAAAGAGTTAATTAACTCATTAGCATTTCTATTGGCTTAGCTAATGAAACTCTGTAGTCTTCACAAAAACAAAAAAACCCATTATTTAGAAACATTGATCATTTTTGCCAATCTGCATTATATCTACTATTTTACTTTTATTTAACATATTTATTAGAGTATAATTGCTTTACAATGGTGTGTTAGTTTCTGCTTTATAACAAAGTGAATCAGTTATACATATACATATATCACCATATCTCTTCCCTCTTGCATCTCTCTCCCTCCCACCCTCTAGGTGGTCACAAAGCACCAAGCAATTTTTGTTGATGGCCATTCTGATCAGTGTGAGATGATAACTCATTGTAGTTCTGATTTGCATTTCTCTAATGATTAATGATGTTGAGCATTCTTTCATGTGTTTGTTGGCACTCTGTCTATCTTCTTTGGAGAAATATCTCTTTAGGTCTTCTGCCCATTTTTGGATTGGGTTGTTTGATTTTTGTTATTGACTTCATGAGCTGATTGTAAACTTTGGAGATTAATCGTTTGTCAGTTGCTTCATTTGAAAATATTTTCTCCCATTCTGAGGGTTGTCTTTTTGTCTTGTTTATGGTTTCCTTTGCTGTGCAAAAGCTTTTAAGTTATTAATTTTGTGTATGGTGTTAGGGAGTGTTCTAATCTCATACTTTTACATATACCCGTCCAGTTTTCCTAGCACCACTTATTGAAGAGGCTGTCCTTTCTCCACCGTACATTCCTGCCTCCTTTATCAAAGATAAGGTGACCATATGTGAGTGGGTTTATTTCTGGGCTCTCTATCCTGTTCCATTGAGCTATATTACTGTTTTTGTGCCAGTACCACAGTGTCTTGATTACTGTAGCTTTGAAGTATAGTCTGACGTCAGGGAGCCTGATCCCTCCAGCTCCATTTTTTGTTCTCAAGATTGCTTTGGCTATTTGGGGTGTTTTGTGATTCCATACAAGTTGTGCATTTTTTTGTTCTACCTCTGTGAAAAATGCCAGTGGCAGATTGATATGGACTGCATTGAATCTGTAGATTGCCTTGGGTAGTAGAGTCACAATGTTCATTCTTCCAATCCAAGAACATCCTATATCTCTCCATCTATTTGTATCATCTTTAATTTCTTTCATCAGTGTCTAATAATTTTTTGCATACAGGTCTTTATTCTCCTTAGGTAGGTTTATTCCTAGATATTTTATTCTTTTTGTTGCAATGGTAAATGGGTGTGTTTTCTTAATTTCACTTTCAGGTTTTTCATCATTATTGTATAGGAATGCCAGAGATTTCTGTGCTTTAATTTTGTATCCTACTACTTTACCAAATTCATCGATTAGCTCCAGTAGTTTTCTGGTAGCATTTTTAGGATTCTCTATGTATAGTATCATGTCATCTGCAAACAGTGACAGCTTTACTTATTTTCCGATTTGCATTCCTGTTATTTCCTTTTCTTATTTGATTGCTGTAGCTAAAACTTCCAAAACTATGGTGAATAAGAGTGGTGAGAGTGGGCAATCTTGTCTTGTTCCTGATCTTAGTGAAAATGGTTTCAGTTTTTCACCATTGAGGCTGATGTTGGCTGTGGGTTTCTCATATATGGCCATTATAATTTGAGGAAAGTTCCCTGTATGTCTACTTTCTTTAGGGTTTTTAGCATAAATGGGTGTTGAATTTTGTCGAAAGCTTTCTCTGCATCTATTGAGATGATCATATGGTTTCTCTCCTTCAATTTGTTAATATGGTGTATCACATTGACTGATTTGCTTATATTGAAGATTTTATTTATATGAGTCTTCTCCCTTATTTTCATGATGAATCTGGCTAACGGTTTCTCAATTTTGTTTATCTTCTCAAAGAACGAGCTTTTAGTTTTATTGATCTTTGTTATTGTTTCCTTCATTTCTTTTTCATATATTTCTGATCTGATCTTTATGATTTCTTCACTTCTGCTAACTTTGGGTTTTTTTTGTTCTTTGTTCTCTAATTGCTTTAGGTGCAAGGTTAGGTTGTTTATTCAAGATGTTTCCTGTTTCTTAAGGTAGGGTTTTATTGCTATAAACTTCCCTCTTAGAACTGCTTTTGCTGCATCCCATAGGTTTTGGGTCATCGTGTCTCCATTGTCATTTGTTTCTAGGGATTTTTTGATTTCCCTTTTGATTTCTTCAGTGATCACTTCGTTATTAAGTAGTGTATTGTTTTGCCTCCATGTGTTTGTATTTTTTACAGGTCTTTTCCTGTAATTGATATTTAGTCCCATAGTGTTGTGGTCGGAAAGGGTACTTGATACAATTTCAAATTTCTTAAATTTACTAAGGATTTATTTGTGACCAAAGGTATGATCTATCCTGGAGAATGTTCCATGAGTACTTGAGAAAAATGTATATATATATTTTTGGATGGAATGTCCAATAAATATCAGTTAAGTCTATCTTGTTTAATGTATCATTTAAAGCTTGTTTTTCCTTACTTATTTTCACTTTGGATGATCTCTCCATTGATGAAAGTGGGGTGTTAAAGTCCCCTACTATGAATGTGTTACTGTCAATTTCCCCTTTTATGGCTGTTAGTATTTTCCTTATGTATTGAGGTGCTCCTATGTTGGGTGCATAAATATACACAATTATTATACCTTCTTCTTGGATCGATTCCTTGATCATTATGCAGTGTCCTTGTTTGTGTCTTGTAATGGTCTTTATTTTAAAGTCTATTTTGTCTGATATGAGAATTGCTACTCCAGCTTTCTTTTGGTTTCCATTTGCATGGAATATCTTTTTCCATCCCCTTACTTTCAGTCTCTATGTGTCAGTAGGTCTGAAGTTCGTCTCTTGTAGACAACATGGGTCTTGTTTTTGTATCCATTCAGCCAGTCTGTCTTTTGGTGGGAGCATTTAATCCATTTACATTTAAGGTAATTATCAATATGTATGTTCCTCTTTCCATTTTCTTAATTGTTTTGGGTTTGTTATGGATGTCTTTTCCTTCTCTTGTGTTTCTTACCTAGAGAAGTTCCTTTAGCATTTGTTGTAAAGCTGGTTTGGTGGTGCTGAACTCTCTCAGCTTTTGCTTGTCTGTAAAGATTTTAATTTCTCCATCAAATCTGAATGAGATCCTTGCTGGGTCGAGTAATTTTGGTTGTAGGTTTTTCTCCTTCATCACTTTAAATATGTCCTGCCAGTCCCTTCTGGCTTGCAGAGGTTCTGCTGAAAGATCATCTGTTAACCTTATGTGGATTCCCTTGTGTGTTATTTGTTGTTTTTCCCTTGCTGCTTTTAATATGTTTTCTTTGTATTTAATTTTTGATAGTTTGAGTAATACCTGTCTTGGCATGTTTCTCCTTGGATTTATCCTGTTGGGACTCTCTGTGCTTCCTGGACTTGATTAATTATTTCCTTTCCCATATTAGGGAAGTTTTCAACTATAATCTCTTCAAATATTTTCTCAGTCCCTTTCTTTTTCTCTTCTTCTTCTGGAACCCCTATAATACGAATGTTTTTGTGTTTAATATTGCCCCAGAGGTCTCTGAGACTGTCCTCAGTTCTTTTCATTCTTTTTTCTTTATTCTGCTCTTCAGTAGTTATTTCCACTCTTTTATCTTCCACGTCACTTATCCGTTCCTCTGCCTCAGTTATTCTGCTATTGAACCCTTCTAGAGTATTTTTAATTTCATTTATTGTGTTGTTCATTGTTGCTTGGTTCCTATTTAGTTGTTCTAAGTCCTTGTTAAATGCTTCTTGCATTTTCTCTCTTCTATTTCCAAGATTTTGGATCATCTTTACTATCATTATTCTGAATTCTTTACCTTTTTTCAGGCTGCAGGTTCGTAGTTCCCGTTGTTTTTGGTGTCTGTCCCCAGTGGCTAAAAATGGTTCAGTGTGTTGTGTAGGCCTCCTAGAAGAAAGGACCAGTGCCTGTTTTCTGGTGGATGAGGCTGGATCTTGTCTCTCTGGTGGGCAGGTACACGTCTGGTGGTGTGTTTGGGGGTGTTTGTGGCTGTATTATGATTTTAGGCAGCGTCTCTGCTAATGGATGGGTCTGTGTTTCTGTCTTGCTAGTTGTTTGGCATAGGTTGTCCAGCACTGTATCAAGAGCTGGTCGTTGAGTGAAGCTGGGTCTTGTTGTTGAGATGGAGGTCTCTGGGAGATTTTTGCCATTTGATATTACGTGGGTCTGGGTGGTCTCTTGTGGGCCAGTGTCCTGAAGTTGGGTCTCCCACCTCAGAGGCACAGCACTGGCTCCTGGCTGGAGCACCAAGAACCTTTCATCC
>NW_020173783.1:89161-115911 GCF_003031525.2 Neophocaena asiaeorientalis asiaeorientalis
TTGATATTTCGTGGTGCTGGGAGGTCTCTTGTGGACCAGTGTCCTGAAGTTGGTTCTCCCACCTCAGAGGCACAGCACTGACTCCTGGCTGGAGCACCAAAAGCCTTTCATCCACACAGCTCAGAATAAAAGGGAGAAAAAGTAGAAAGAAAGAAAGAAAGGGGATAAAATAAAATAAAATAAAGATAAATAAAGTTATTAAAATAAAAATAATTATTAAGAAAATTATTTTTAAAAGTAAAACAAACAAAGAAATAAACAAACAATAAAACGCATGGAAAGAACCCTAGGCCAAATGGTGAAAGCAAAGCTATACAGACAAAATCTCACCCAGAAGCATACACATACACACTCCCAAAAAGAGGAAAAGGGGAAAAAATAATATATCTTGTTTTCAATGTCCACCTCCTCAATTTAGGATGATTCATTGTCTATTCAGATATTCCGCCGATGCAGGGTACATCAAATTGATTGTGGAGATTTAATCCACTGCTCCTGAGGCTGCTGGGAGAAATTTCCCTTTCTCTTCTTTGTTCACACACCTCCCGGGGTTCAGCTTTGGATTTGGCCCCGCCTGTGTGCGTAGGTCACCTGAGGACGTCTGTTCTTCACTCAGAAAGGACGGGGTTAAAGGAGCAGCTGATTCGGGGGCTCTGGATCATTCAACCCGGGGGGACAGAGGGTTACGGATGCAGGGTGAGCCTATGGCGGCAGAGGCCAGCATTATGTTGCACCAGCCTGAGGTGTGCTGTGTGTCCTTCCGGGGAAGTTGTCCCTGGATCAAGGGATCCTGGCAGTGGCGGGCTGCACAGGCTCCCGGGATGGAGGTGTGGATAGTGACATGTGCTCGCACACAGGCTTCTTGGTGGCTGCAGCAGCAGCCTTAGTGTCTCATGTCCGTCTCTGGTGTCTGTGCTGTTAGCCACGGCTCACGCCCGTCTCTGGAGCTACTTTAAGCAGCGTTTTTAATCCCCTCTCCTCACGCACCAGGAAACAAAGAGGCAAGAAAAAGTCTCTTGCCTCTTCGGCATGTCCAGACTTTTTCCCGGACTCCCTCCCGGCTAGCCGTGGTGCACTAACTCCTTCAGGCTGTGTTCACGCTGCTAGTACTCTCCCTGCGATTGGACCGAAACCTGAGCCTCAGCTCCAGGCCCCACCCACCACGGTGGGCGAGCGGACAAGCCTCTCGGCTGGTGAGTGCTGGTTGGCACCAATCCTCTGTGCGGTAATCTCTCCACTTGGCCCTCCACACCCCTGTTGCTGTGCTCTCTTCCAGAGCTCCGAAGCTCCCCCCTCCACCACCCGTAATCTCCACTGGTGAAGGGGCTTCCTAGTGTGTGGAAACCTTTCCTCTCTCACAGCTCCCTCCCACTGGTGCAGGTCCCATCCCTATTCTTTTGTCTCTGTTTATTCTTTTTTTTTTGGCCCTACCCAGGTACGTGGGGAGTTTCTTGCCTTTTGGGAGGTCTGAGGTCTTCTGTCCGCGTTCAGTAGGTGTTCTGTAGGAGTTGTTCCACGTGTAGATGTATTTCTGATGTATCTGTGGGGAGGAAGGTGATTTCCATGTCTTACTCTTTCGCCATCTTCCACTGAGTTTTAGTACTATTTTACTCTTGTTTTAGATTTTAGAAGGAAAAAAATTAGTCAATGATTTCTATGTGATAAAGATTTAAAAGATGAAACAGATTTTAAACTTTAGGGTTAATATATAATTTCTTTGGTTTTGAATTCAGAAATTGGGTCCCCATATAAATAGTCCAACTCCGCTATGAAAAATTGTGTACTCTGAAAGCCTTAGGCATGTGGTTTATTATATATGCTCCTGTACCAGGGTAAACAAGAGAAGGACTGCCTCCCAGTCTGTCAACCCTGCAGGCAATGACCTCCCTGTTTCCCATGAGATAGCTATTGTCAGGATTCCCTGCAAAGAACACTGGACAACAAATGCAATTACTGTATTTTTGCCCCTTCTTTCTGACCCTGGTATACTTTTAAAACTTTTCTTTAAAAAATTGCATACAAATAACTAGCTCATCATTGAATTAACCATTCCTGAGGTAGACTGCGCATCACCAACTAGAGAGTTTTAGGGGGCATTGACTTGAAAGAATCTATTTTTGTTACAATGAAATAGGACTGTTAATATCCTGCAAGGTCATTAAGAAAAAACTTGCTAAAATATTGCTAACTCTGGTGTCTGATGTATTCAAGGCTTTACATATCACAGGGAGTTGTCATTGGTTTCATTGTGTAATTTAATCAGTTATTTTAACATCGATTACTCTATCATTTCCACACAATGAAACAGACTTGTTTGTCATTCATACCTTATTTATGTCATTTTAAAAATAATGAATCCTGTTTAAACAAATCCTATATGTTGTTTACATTAATTGCTGGGCTAAATACTCTATATTAACTTTCAGAAATAACTTTAGTAGAATTTCAGGAAAGTGTCACATACTGAAATTATAAAGCTCAGAAATATTTTCAAGAAAAACTGTAGTTCTGGGTGTTACAATATCTCCTCCATGAGATGAGAAAGCATGAAGATAGTCCCTGTATGAAAATGCTGTCATTATCCATAGGCTAAAATCTGATTTACTTAGTCTGGCACCAGGACAGTTCACTATTTAATTACTGATATTATCTAACAGAACCCTATATTTATTTATTTTTAAAAATATTTATGTCATGCTAAACCTTACATTGTTTATCAAACATACACTACTTTGTGTCTGTGCCTTTTTGTCATGCTGTTCCCTTCGCATAGAATAGTTTTGCCATATCTGATTCACCTGGTAAAGTCTCACCCAGTTCACAAAACTCTTTTCAAACATAAAACTGCTATCATAGTTTCAAGTAGAATGCCTTAGTTTCAGTTCTTCCAAAAGAAGACACTGAGACAAGTAGTCAAGTGCAAGTAGTTTATTTTGGTGGTGATCCCCAGAAATTCTGGTAAGGAAGCAAATGAATGAGACAGAGAAAAGAACAGATAAAAGTCATTAAAAATGCATTTTCAAGCAAGTTATTGTGAATGAAAAATATTGCTTGCTATATCAGTAAACAAAGAATATTGCAGCCATCAAGCCATCACATTACAGCCACCCCAACATTGCACACTGAGGACACTCAGGATGAGAAAACACAGGATACTGGCCCCAGATAGCTGAGGTGCATATCAAAGGAATGATTTCAATGAGCCCAGACTTTTACATCTTCCCATAAATAGAAAAGCTCTAAATTCCTTGAGATATCTGGTTTTCCTTAATTAACAGTAATCTTTTGATGTTCCAACTATCTGGTCTTTGTTGCAAACACTCCTCTATATCCTGGCTCCCCACCACTTGCCTCTTTGGAGCAATCCTTCAGAGTTATCTGAAATTCTGTGTCCCAGGCTTAAGTCCTCAGTTTTGTCTGCCGAATAAAACATAACTCTCAACTTTTAGGTTATGCATTTTTTCAGTAGACATTACCAGTGATGGCAATTGGAGCTTAATAGCATGAGGGAACTCTGAGTCAGCGTAGAATTTCAGAATTATTGTATCCAAGGGGAGAAGAAGGTAGGATTTTTATTCACAACCCAGTCATTTGTTGAGAGTTACACCTGGGGGCTGTTAATTCCCTAGAATTTATGGCTTGCTCTGCATTTTGGCAAAGTGGCCTGGAGAGGCCAGAGAAAGCCCTCAGCATACAGTCACACAGTTCCTGGTTGTTAGAAGTCTGGTTGGTGTGCACAGAAATGGTAAGTGCTAAGAATGGTCATTGACAGGGTATGCAGCACAGAAGATTTTAGGGGTGCTTCTTTTGAATCAAAAATAATTATCCATTGATCTCCTTTAGCCCATCACAGGAAACATCTGTGATGTTTATATGGACTAAGAATGTCACCTACCATATTAGTAAACAAAGGATGTGTGGCCATCAAGCCATTAACCACTACAACTGATGCTATGGTGCACTCTGAGGGGATTCAGTATAAGAAAATACAGGAAACCCCAGTTAGCTGAAGCGCATATCAAAGGAATGATTTCAATGAGCCCAGATTCTTGCATCTTTCCATACATAGAAAAGCCTAAATTCCTTAACTTGAAATGTCTGGTTTTCTTTAATTAACAGTAATCTTTTAATGTTTCAACTACCTGGTTTTTGTTGCAAAAACTCCTGTGTATCCTGGATCCTCCCTTACCTCTTTGGAGCACTCCCTCAGAGCTATCTGAGAGGCTACATTCTGGGCTTAAGTCCTCAGAAATTCTGCCCAATGAAACATAATTCTCAACTTTTAGATAGTACATTTTTTTCCAGTCGACACTTATGAGAATATATTTTATAGATTTTGTAAAAATATAATTTCCATGTTTTTTGAGCATATTCTATAGAAATCTGAATCCTTTAAGTAATATTCCTGCCTTTCACATTACTGTTGTATGCTGTGTGAATTAACTGATACTTCCTTCTTTGCTAATACTCTCTTCTTTCTTCTCGATTCTTCTTACTCTTTATTTTCTATTTAAAGACTTACCATAATTCACAATTCTTTTGAGCTGGGCAATGGACTAATTTTTCTAAAAACAGCAAGTATTTCCCGAGTAGTCATATATACCAAGCAAAATTCAAGCCGAAGTGTGTATGCATGCTTTAGAATACTTAAAACTTCTATAAACATTTCATTCATGCATACATTCAACAAATATTTTCAAGTACTTAGTACTTATTAAGGGTCAGGAACTGTACTAGGTGCTAAAGATACAATGATAAATAAAACACAGTTCCTGCTCTCATAGAAAGTATATTCTGCAAGGGATACTAATGAAATATTCATACAAATATTCTTGAAGAATTGTATTAGAAACCAAGATCTGGCACTGGGTGTTGCTATCATAGTACTACACTGCCTCTAGACTCTCTCACCTGATAGAGCAAGGAAATTTGTGTGTGTATGATAACCTACATATATACACATATCTATAAACACCTCTGTATATAACCATATGTAGCTATATTAAACTTATGAGTTTATACTTATGCCTCCAAATCTAATCCATTACCACATGGATGATTCTAGGCTTTTCCTTTTCTTTGCTTATCTGTAATTTTCCACTCCAATAGTGAGACACCTGTCTCCTGGAATTTGAAATGCAAGTACTTAATTGTTCAATTGCAGTATATATGTATAGCAGTATCAGAATTTTTAACCCATTTTCTAGTGGGAAACAACTTTATCTACATGAGTACAGTGCTAAATTGTTTTTTATTTTTTATTATTTTATTTTTTATTGATGAATAGTTGACTCACAATGTTGTGTTAGTTTCTACTGTACAGAAAAGTGATTCAGATATACATATATATACACTCTTTTTATATTCTTTTCCATTATGGATTATCACAGGATATTGAATATAGTTCCCTATGCTATACAGTAGGACCTTGTTGTTTATCCATTTTATATATAACAGTTCACATCTGCTAATCCCAAACTCTCAATCCATCCCTCCTCCACCCCCCTCCCCCCTTGGCAACCACAATCTGTTCTCTATGTCTGTGAGCCTCTTTCTGTTTTGTAGATAGGTTCATTTGTGTCGTATTTTAGATTCCACATATAAGTGATATCATTTGGTATTTGTCTTTTTCTTTCTGACTTACTTCACTTAGTATGATAATCTCTAAGCCCATCCATGTTGCTGCAAATGGCATTATTTTATTATTTTTTATTGCTGCATAGTATTCCATTGTATATATGTAACACATCTTCTTTATCTATTCATCTGTCAAGGGGCATTTCGTTTTTTTCCCTGTCTTGGCTATTGTGAATAGTGCTGCTGTTAATGTAAGGGTAAGTGTATCTTTTTGAATTATAGTTTTGTCTGGATATATGCCCAGGAGTGGGAATGCTGGATTATATGGTAACTCTATTTTTAGTTTTTAGAGGAACCTCTATACTGTTTTCCATAGAAGCTGCACCAACTTACATTCCCACCAACAGTATAGAAGGGTTCCCTTTTCTCCACGCCCTCTTCACCATTTGTTATTTGTAGCTTTTTTAATGATAGCCATTCTGACTGGTGTGAGGTAGTACCTCACTGTAGTTTTGATTTGCATTTCTCTAATAATTAGCGATGTTGAGTATCTTTTCATGTGCCTGTTGGCCATCTGTATGTCTTATTTGGAGAAATGTCTATTTAGGTCTTCTGCCCATTTTTTGATTGGGATGTTTGTTCTTTTGTTGTTGAGTTGTATGAGCTGTTTGTATATTTTGGAAATTAAGCCCTTGCCAGTTGCATCATTTGAAAATATTTTCTCCCAGTCTGTAAATTGTCTTTTTGTTTATGGTTTCCTTTACTGTACAGAAGATTGTAAGTTTGATTATATCCCATTTGTTTATTTTCTCTCTCTCTCTCTCTTTTTTTTTTTTTTTTGCCTTGGTAGAATGACCTAAAAAACATTGGTATGATTTATGTCTGAGAATGTTTTTCCTGTTTTCTTCTAGGAATTTTATGGTGTCATATCTAATATTTAAGTCTTTTAAGTCATTTTGAGTTTATTTTTGGGTATGGTGTGAAAGTGTGTTCTAACTTCATTGATTTATATGCAGCTGTCCAACTTTCCCAACATCACTTGTTGAAGAGACTGTCTTTTTTCCTCTGTATATTCTTGCCTCCTTTGTTGAAGATTATTTGATTGTAGGTGTGTGTGTGTGTTAGTTTTTTTGGCTGTGCCACACAGCTTGTGGGATCTTAGTTTCCCTAACAGGGATCAAACCTGGGCCCCCAGCAGTGGAAGCACAGAGTCCTAACCACTGGACCACCAGGGAATTCCCAGTGTGTGGGTTAAGATTGTTTTATAAAACATTACCTTCCACATTGGAATTCCCTGATCTCCTAAATGATTTTTAATTTGCATACTTTGTTTTACTCTTTGTACTGTTGAATATCTAATTTTATTAAATTATATTTCTTCATCTATTGAATTGATCATGTTCTCTTTTTCCTTTTGCTTGATAATATGGTGAATTATATTGTTTTTGTATATATTAAAGCTTGACTTCTTGGGTTAAACTATAATGATATATTCTCTTTTTTATTCACTGTAGAATTCAGTTTGCATATATATATATTTTTTTTCTTTTCTTTTTTTTTTTTTAGCCATGCCACGTGTCTTGGGGGATCTTAGTTCCCCAACCAGGGACTGAACCCAAGCCACAGCAGTGAAAGCACCAAGTCCTAACCACTGGACCGCCAGGGAATTTCCCCACATATATTTTTCATAATTTTTGTTTCTCATTTCATAAGTGAGACTGGACAATAATTTTTTTCTAGTGCTGCCCTTTTCAAGTTTTTTATCTGTGTAATCCTAGCTTCATCAAATGAATTGGGGAGTGTTCCTTCTTTTTCTACTCCTTGCCAGAATTTACAAAATATTGGATTTGTTTTTTCTTCAATGTTTTACAGATTTCATAGGTGGAACTGAAGGAGCTTCAGGTTATGTTTGAGGGAAAATTAAACATTTTTCTGATTCAAAACTTTACTTCATGCTCACAATTCCCTTTTTTTTCAATTGAAACATAATTCATGTACTATAAAATTTACCCTTTTAAAATGTACAAATCAGTGATTTGTAGTATATTCACAAAGTTGTGTATCCATCATACAATAGAATAATACTATTCTCTAATTTTAGAATAAATGCATCACCACAAAAAGAAATCTTATACACATTAGCAGTTACTCCAAATTCCTCTTTCCCCTGCCCCTTGGAAACACTATAAACACATTCTGCATCTATAAATCTGCTTAATCTAATCTGGACCTTTCATATGAATAGAACTATACAATATGTAACCTTTTGTGTCTACCTTGTTTCACTTAGCATGATTTCAAGGTTAACCCACGTTGTAGCGTTTATAAGAATTTAATTTGTTTTGAAGGTTGAATAATATTCCGTTGTATGTATATACCACATTTTGGTTATCCTTTCAGCAGTTGATGGCCATTTAGGTTGTTTCCTTTTGTTCGGGGGCTATTTTTAATAATGATGCTATGAACATTCATGTCCATGTCTTTGTGTGGACATGTGTTTTCAACTTTCTTCAGTATATACCTAGGAGTGGAATTGTTGAGTTATATGGTAATTATATGTGTGTGTGTGTGTGTGTGTGTGTGTGTGTGTGCCAGACTATCTTCCAAAGCAGCTGCTCTATGTTAAATTAGCACCAGCAATATATGAGCTTCAAACGTCTCCACATACTTGCTGACAATTGTTATTGTCTGCCTTCTTTATTTTAGCCATCCTATTTCATGTGAAGTAGTATCACCTTGTGGTTTTGATTTGCATTTTCAAAGTGACTAATGATATTGAGCATCTATGCCAGACTATCTTCCAAAGCAGCTGCTCTATGTTAAATTAGCACCAGCAATATATGAGCTTCAAACGTCTCCACATACTTGCTGACAATTGTTATTGTCTGCCTTCTTTATTTTAGCCATCCTATTTCATGTGAAGTAGTATCACCTTGTGGTTTTGATTTGCATTTTCAAAGTGACTAATGATATTGAGCATCTTTCATGTAGGTATTGGCCATCAGTATATCTTCTTGGAAAAGTGTCTACTCAAGCTATTTGCCCATTTTGAATTGTGTTACTGTCTTTTTATTGTTGATATGTAAGAGTCTTTTATACAATCTGAATGCTAGCATCTAAAGATACATGATTTGCCAATATTTTCTCCCATTTTGTGGGTTGTCTGAAGTTTCTTAATAATGTAACTTGAATCACAAAAGTTGAAATTTTTAACAACATGCAATTTATCAGTTTTCTCTTTTGCTGCTTGTGTCTTTAATGTCATATCTAAGAAACCAATGTCTGTACAAGTCACGTAGATTTATACCTCCATTTTTTTCCAGAGATTCATAGTATTAATTCTTACATATAGGTTATTGTTCCATTTTAAATAATTTTTATATATGGTGTGAAGCAAGGGTCCAGCATCACTCTCTTGCATGTTGATGTGATCAGTTTCCTTGCTCAATTTGTTGAAAATCAATTGAACATATTTAAGGGTTTATTTTTGGATTCTTTATACTATTACATTGACCTATAGTCTAGTCTTGGATGACTATGGCATTCTAGTAAGTTTTGAAATTGGAAAGTGTGAATCTTCCAACTTTGTTCTTGTTTTCCAAGATTGTCTATTCTGGCTTCCCATGTAAACTGAATATATATTCTGGTTTGAATATTTCTTTCTTCTAACTAGGATAGTTATTGTTTTTAGTTATTGTAACGATATACATATTTAGATTTATAACTACCATTATATTTTATGTTTTACATTTGTCCTCCCTTTACTGCTTATCTTCTCTTCTTTACATTTTAAAATATTTTTTATTCTATTTCATTTTACCTTCTGCTAGTTTGAAAATTATACTTTCTACTTCTATTCTTTAATGGTTACCTTAGGATTATCATTAATACATAAACTATGAATATCAAAAATATTGCATTTTAAAACGTTCCTCCAGGTCAGTATTAGAATCTTAGAAAACTTTAATTATGATAATGCTCCAACTTATATGATTTGATCTCTTTTATTTTAATTACATACAGTTCTCCCTTCTCTTTTTAAAAATCATAGATGATATTATTTTCACTTTATGCCCTCAGTTTTCTTTGCAGATTCACATAGATTACCTTATATTTATAATATTGTATTTGGGATCATTTCTTTTTTGCCTAGGTTGAATCCCTTAGAATTTCCTGTGGAGTCTCTTGTTTGCAAAATCTCTGTTTTTTTGTTTTTTTTTTTCTGCAAATATTTTTATTTACCCCTTATTTTTGGAAGATTTTCACTGGACATGTATATTTAGCTTATAATAATTTTCTCTTAGCATTTTGATAATATTATTCATCAATCTTCTGGCTTTCATATTTTCTGTTGAGAATTCAGCTAGACATCCTTTAAAAAAAATGCTATTATGTATTTTTTTTTCCAACTGCTTTTAAAATCATTTTGTGTGTGTGTGGTGGGAGAGAGGTGATATTTCTACAGTTGCACTCTACTATGTCCAGTTTTACATTTATTTAAAATAAATTGTTTTATTTTGCATAATTTCCTAACAAACACAAAGCAGAGATAATGGTTTAATTAACCTCCTTGTATAACCATCATCCGCCTTCAATGTACATCTACTTGTGTCTAATCTTGTTTCCCCTACACCTGTAGCCACCACCATCACTCAACCTTCAGATTATTTTGAATCAATTTCCAATTATCATATTATAAAATAAAGTTAATATATCTAGATAAATATTCTTTTATAAAAACACAATCATAATAGCATTTTTACATATGCAAATTTTAATAATAATTTCACAATATTTTCAAATATCCAATGAGTGTAAATGTTTGGAGTTTCTCAGATTGTCTTTGAAATGTGTTTTTTTTTTCTCTTAAAGTATTTGAATCAGCTTCAAACAGCAACCACATATATAATTTGTTGATACATTTCTTAAGTCTATTCTAATATATAGGTCCTTCTATCCTTTTAAAATTTTCCCTACAATTTGCTAGTTGAATAAACCAGTTTGTTTGTACTTAAGCTTTTCTATAGCTGAATTGTATATTTCCTTTAATTATCATGTTTGGGATTCATTGGGCTGCTGAATCTGTAGATGATTGTTTTTAATCAGTTTGGGGAAAATATCAGCCATTATCTCTTTAAGTATTTCCTTTGCCACATCCTCTCTTTCCTTAACTTCTAAAACTCTGACATTTTTATATTAATTTCTGTGTCTTTTAACTTCTCATCCTTCCAAAGAAGGTTTGGAATTGATTGTCCCAAGCACCTGGCTGGAAATATTACCAATCAGAGAAAATTTAAATTAAATTCCAAACTTGATATTTTTTGGACCACCTAGGTAGGGCAAAATTTAGGCTGCAAGGCCATATGAAGGTGGACTTATTTTTATAAATTATCAGAAGAAATATAATTTTTCCTTCCAATCAGCATGATTGTTCAAGAGAGGCAAGTTTGCTTTGTAGTCCCTGGGAGGTAGAGGTTTATTTCTAGTACATACTTTATACTAAGGATGGAACACTTGGCAATCCCAATTTTATTTACAGTGTAAGGAATTATTGTGTTAGACTCCAATCTCTGATGATACCAAGCTTTATGCTTATACCCTTTTTTCCCCTGTGAGTTGGTGAAAACAGAACACAAATTACTCTGATATAGCAAATATCCCAAGAGCAGGCCAGTTTAAGTTCTCTGCTTATTTTTCTGATTTTAATTATTTTCTAGAATTTGAATATTCCTGCTTTCTTAGTAGCTTTTAGATAAGTTTAGGTTATTTTTTTTTCCTTTTACGTGTATTTAATTTGTCTATTTTGTTATTTTCAAAGAAAAGTAGGTCAGGTTATATGTGTGTGCTTGTATATATATGAATGAATAGTGAATGGTGCATGGTGGCCTTGCAAATCAGCCTTTGTTTTGAAATGCCTTTTAAAGTTTCCAAGGGATTGGCATTTTCTCCTGCTTTCAGTTGCTGGTTTGGCCTGTAATAGGCATCTCAGATACAAAATGTCACACAACTTTATCTAAGGGGTTCTGTAAAATGCTCTGCAAGAAAAATGTGAAAGTGCATCATCCCACTGACAAAAATTCACTTCACTAATGTCAATTTGCTCCCCACTGCTGTATTCTTGTGCCTGGCTGCATCCATAATAAATGTTTGCTTTAATGCTGAATCATAAAAATATTGGGTTCACCAAAATGTTTGTTCAAGTTTTTCTGTTACATTTTACAGAAAAACCCAAACGAGCTTTTTGGTCAACCAAATATATATGTGTATATATTTTTTCTTTAGTGATGGCTTTTAAAATCATACAGGTACAAAACCTAGGTTTCCAATGCCTTTTATTTTATATAAATAAATAAATAAACTTATTTATTTATTTTTTGCTGCATTGGGTGTTCATTGCTGTGCATGGGCTTTCTCTTTTTGCAGTGAGTGGGGGATACTCCTTGCTGCAGTATGCAGCCCTCTCATTGTGGTGGCTTCTCTTGTTGTGGAGCATGGGCATCAGTGGCAGTGGCACATGGGCTCAGCAGTTGTGGCTCACAGGCTCCAGAGCACAGGATCAGTAATTGTGGCGCAGAGGCTCAGTTTCTCCATGGCACATGGGATCTTCCCGGACCAAGGATCAAACCCATGTCCCCTGCATTGGCAGGTGGACTCCCAACCGCCATGCCACCAGGGAAGTCCTAGGTCTCCAATTCTTCAAGTCTTCTTTCTATCATCCTTACTGACTGTTGATTTGGTTCATCTATATTATCAAGTCTATACAAAGGAATTCATATTTCTTTAAAAGACTATGTATGTCAAAATTTTCACATTGCTTGTTTAGACTTCTTGCATTAATCAGTTATGTGAGATTGGGTAACTTAACAAATGCATGCTTTATTTGTCTTTTGTGAAACATGGAAATATTAATCTTAGCAGACGACCCTTGAAGATTGTGAAGAACAAATGATAATGAGATAGTATATAAGAATCTGTGTTGCCATATATATACTGTCTACCAGAGACCCACTTCAGACCTAGAGACACATACAGACTGAAAGTGAGGGAATGTAAAAAGATATTCCATGCAAATGGAAATCGAAAGAAAGGTGGAGTAGCAATTCTTATATCAGACAAAATAGACTTTAAAATAAAGACTATTACAAGAGACAAAGAAGGACACAACATAATGATCAAGGGATCAATCCAAGAAGAAGATAAAACAATTGTAAATATTGATAAACCCAACATAGGAGAACCTCAATACATAAGACAAATGCTAACAGCCATAAAAGGGGAAATCAACAGTAACACAATCATAGTTGGGGACTTTAACACTGCACTTTAACTTATGGACAGATCATCTAAAAAGAAAATAAGTAAAGAAACTCAGGTTTTAAATGACACATTAAACAAGATGGACTTAATTGATATTTATAGGACATTCCACCCATAAGCAACAGAATATACTTTCTTCTCAAGTGCTCATGGAACAATCTCCAGGATAGATCATATCTTGGGTCACAAATCAAACCTTGGTAAATTTAAGAAAATTGGTATCATATCAAGCATCTTTTCCAAAAACAATGCTATGAGACCAAATATCAATTACAGGAAAAATACTGTAAAAATAGAAACACATGGAGGCTAAACAATACACTACTAAATAACCAAGAGATAACTGAAGAAATCAAAGAGGAAATCAAAAATTACCTAGAGACAAATGACAATGAAAACATGACAACCCAAAACCTATGGGATGAGGAAAAAGCAGTTCTAAGTGGGACGATTTTAGCAATAAAATCCTACCTCAAGAGCTTCCCTGGTGGCACAGTGGTTGAGGGTCTGCCTGCCAATGCAGGGGACATGGGTTCGTGCCCCAGTCTGGGAAGATCCCACATGCATGGAGCGACTAGGCCCGTGAGCCATGGCCATTGAGCCTGCACGTCCAGAGCCTGTGCTCTGCAATGGGAGAGGCTGCAACAGTAAGAGGCCCACGTACCACAAAAGAAAAAAAGAATCCTACCTCAAGAAACAAGACAAATTTCAAATAAACAACCTAAACTTACACCTAAAGCAATTAGAGAAAAAAGGAAAAAAGGAAAGAAATCATAAAGATCAGACCAGAAATAAATGAAAAAAAAAAAAATGAAGGAAAGGATAGCAAAGATCAATAAAACTAAAAGCTGGTTCTTTGAGAAGATAAAAAAACTGATAAATCAATAGCCAGAGTTATCAAGAAAAAAAGGGAGAAGACTCAAATCAACGGAATTAGAAATGAAAAAGAAGTAAAAACTGACACAGCAGAAATACAAATGATCATGAGAGATTGCTACAAGCAGGTATATGGTAATAAAATGGACAACCTGGAAGAAATGGACAAATTCTTAGAAATGCACAAACTTCTGAGACTAAACCAGGAAGAAATGGAAAATATAAACAGACCAATTACAAGTACTAAATTGAAACTGCAATTAAAAATCTTCTGACAAAGAAAAGCTCAGGACCAGATGGCTTCAAAGGTGAATTCTAACAAATATTTAGAGAAGAGCTAACACATATCCTTCTCAAGATCTTCCAAAATATAGCAGAGGGAGGAACACTCCCAAACTCATTCTACAAGGCCACCATAACCCTGATAACAAAACCAGACAAAGATGTCACAAAAAAAGAAAAGTACAGGCCAATTTCACTGATGAACATAGACGCAAAAATCCTCAACAAAATATGAGTAAACAGACTCCAACAGCACCTTAAATGGATCATAAACCATGGTCAAGTGGGGTTTATCCCAGGAATGCAAGGACTCTTCAATATATGCAAATCAAACAATGTGATACACCTTTTTAACAAAGTGAAGGATAAAAACCATATGATCATCTCAATAGATGCAGGAAAAGCTTTTGACAATTTCAGCACCCATTTATGATAAAAAAAAGTCCCCAGAAAGTAGGCATAGAGAGCACTTACCTCAACATAATAAAGGCCATATGTGACAAACCCACAGCCAACATCATTTTCAATGGTGAAAAACTGAAACCATTTCCACTAAGATCAGGAACATGACAAGGTTGCCCACTCTCACCACTAGTATTCAACATAGTTTTGGAACTTTTAGCCACAGCAATCAGAGAAGAAAAAGGAATACAAATCGGAAAAGAAGAAGTAAAACTGTCACTCTTTGCAGATGCCATGATACTATATATAGAGAATCCTAAAGATGTTACCAGAAAACTACTAGAGCTAATCAACGAATTTGGTAAAGTCTCACGATGCAAAATTAATACACAGAAATCTCTTGCATTCGTATACACTAATGATGAAAAATCTGAAAGAGAAATTAAGGAAACACTCCTATTTACCATTTCAACAAAAAGAAAAAAATACATAGGAATAAACCTACCTAAGGAGACAAAAGACCTGTTTGCAGAAAACTATAAGACACTGATGAAAGAAATTAAAGATGATACAAACAGATTGAGAGATATACCATGTTCTTCAATTGGAAGAATCAACATTGTTAAAATGACTATACTAGCCGAAGCAATCAACAGATTAAACGCAATCCCTATCAAACTACCAATGGCATTTTTTCACAGAATTAGAGCAAAAAAATTCACAATTTGTATGGAAGCACAAAAGATCCCAATAGCCAAAGCAATCTTGAGAACGAAAAACGGAGTTGGAGGAATCAGGCTCCCTGACTTCAGACTATACTACAAAGCTACAGTAATCAAGACAGCATGAAACTGGCACTAATACAGAAATATAGATCAATGGAACAGGATAGAAAGCCCAGAGATAAACCCATGCACATATGGTCACCTTATTTTTATAAGGGAGGCAAGAGTATACAATGGAGAAAAGACAGCCTCTTCAATAAGTGGTGCTGGGAAAACTAGACAGCTACATGTAAAAGAATGAAATTAGAACACTCCCTAATACCATACACAAAAATAAACTCAAAATGGATTAAAGACGTAAATGTAAGGATGGGTATGGTAGATCAAAAAATCTATAAACAATAAATGCTGGAGAGGGTGTGGAGAAAAGGGTACCCTCTTGCACTGTTGGTGGGAATGTAAATTGATACAACCACTATGGAGAACATTATGGAGGTTCCTTAAAATCTAAAAATAGAACTACCATACACCCCAATAATCCCACTACTGTGCATATACCCTGAGAAAACCATAATTAAAAAACAGTCATGTACCACAATGTTCATTGCAGCTCAATTTACAATAGCCAGGACATGTAAGCAACCTAAATGTCCATCCACAGATGAATGGATAAAGAAGAAATGGCACATATATACAATGGAATATTACTCACCATAAACAGAAATGAAATTCAGTTATTTGTAGTGAGATGGATGGACCTAGAGTCTGTCATACAGAGTGAAGTAAGTCAGAAAGTATAAAACAAATACTGTATCCCAACAGATATTTATGGAATCTACAAAAAAATTGTTTGGAAAACTTAGGAGCAGGACAGGAATAAAGACACAGACCTCGAGAATGGATTTGAGGGCACAGGGAGGGGGAAGGGTAAGCTGGGATGAAGTGAGAGAGTGGCATGGACATATATACACTACCAAATGTAAAATAGATAGCTAGTGGGAAGCAACCACATAGCACAGGGAGACTAGCTCGGCGGTGCTTTGTGACCACCTCGGGAGGTGGGATAAGGAGCGTGGGAGGGAGACAAAAGAGCGAGGGGATATGGGGATGTATGTATACGTATAGCTGATTCACTTTGTTATACAGCAGAAACTAACACAACAATGTAAAGCGATTATACTCCAAGAAAGATGTTTAAAGAGAAAAAAAAGAATGTGTTTTGTAAACTGTAAAGTATTATGGTAATACAAGTTACTAATGTTACTAAGCAGCTCATCTTCTATCATCAGTTAGGCACCCTATATAGCGGGGTGTTTTCCTCTTGTATTAAGTAGATTTGGGGAACATTTAAAAAATCAGTGCTAGTTATTTATTGTCACAATCATCTGTATTCTTTCTCACTTAACTAATGTTTTGGTCTTACTCTATATTACTTCCCCATGTGAAACAATGAATAATTGTTCATGGGAATTTTACCGCAAATTCTAATCTACTTTATTTGAGTACATTCCATAAAGTGAAAAACATCACAATTACTTTATTCAAGCATATGAAGTGCATAATGACAACCGAATTCCTATTTTTTTATATTTTGGAATGTTTATATTATTAGTTACAAATTCTTTCATTCAGGGTTATGCCTGTATCTCCAATTTACCTCTGACATATAATGAATTACCTTGAGCTTTATTTTTATGTATTTTTATGAGTATATTTATGTATTACTCTTAAAATATCAATCTTAAAAATTAAATTGCCATGCTTATAGTGATTCTAATGCCCCCATGTGCTCACTCTGACAGATTCTTCAGTTTTCTAATGATAAGGCACATTTCTAGTTAAGTACACAACTTTTTTTACAGAGCAGAACTGATGAGATTGATGAAGCAAAAATGAACATTTTGACAATTATACATTTGACCAAAACTATGGTATATATTGATTGTGCCATACCTAGTAAACATTAAAATATGAGTTTATACTAAAATGTAAATTTGAGGTTTGTTCTCCTCATTGTGTTCCTACTTTCAAAATACAACACCTAAAGGGTGATCTATCACTTCAAATAATTTCACTTTGGTCCTACGTCTTTGAAAAGATAACTACAATTCTGAAGTCTACCAATAGTCAGAGTCTAGAAAATTATCAGATATCTAATGAATCAAATATAGTTTCAGAAGTGACAAGATAAGAACATTTAGTGTGATACTTTATTGAGCTAAAAACATACATGTTAAGAAAAGTGGAAGCACAGTTGTATTTAGATCATAGTAGTTAAACACATCAAAAAAAATTATAAATCTTTAAATAATAAGCATAGCTTCAATCGATGAAATTAAAGAAAATAAAAAGAATTGAATTGTATTTGAACATAATTTGAAGGGGGAGCACTTTTACTCAACCTTTTTTTGATAATAATTTGATCAATAAAGTCTCCTATGTAAGTAAAAAAAAAAAAGTAACATGCCATTGTCTCAGTCAGTTCAGTTCAAATCAGTTCAATTCAAGACATTTATTGAGATTTTACTATGTATAATGGAGCATCCCATGAGTTGAGTGTGCCAGTGGTGAACACGAGATAATTCTCATCTTCCAGGGCTCTAAACTATTATGAAAGTCAGACATATACAGAAATACCTCTAATCTATGAAAGGGTAAAATAAATACAATAATAGGGACACAAAATGCCATGGGAATATGGTGGAAAAAAAAATTGGTTCTGAGTGAAATTAACCAGTTCTGGCTGAGAAATCAGCAGTGACTAATAATCTTACCCTAAGCAATATAAATATCCTGAATAAAACAATCAGAACCTAATATTCCAAACTGAGGACACAATTAACACGCCTGCAAATTATTTTTCCATATGAGTTGCTACACACATGTCATAAACATTTTACATTATCTGAGACATCATGTAATACCTGTATATATCTCTGTGGGTGAAAAAATATAAAATAAAACTAGATCCCAGTTGTGAAATGCTAGACAGGGTGAAAAATATTTTTATTATAGAAACTCAAGCATGTTGTCATTTCAGACAATAATAATTCATATTTCTAGAAAATTAGACGTGGAAGGACACTTAGAGGTCATTCTTACATGAGAAACTGAGACTCAGAGAGGTGAATTGATTTAGTGAAGGTCACACAATGGATTATTTGGCAAGAAATAGATTTAGTATTCCCAGTTGGGTGCTGCCCACCAAGCTGTTTTACATGAGCAAGGCAAGTTTGGTTAATGAAACAATTTAATATATTTCACAATTAATGTTAAAACCTAATTTTAAAATTAAAAAAGATTATTTTATAAATAAATGGATTATCAACATTTAACTCACATTAAGGTTTGTGGAGCTGAACACTGAAACTCTGAGACAATACAAAAAGTTATCTGGGTTTTCTTAGAGTAACTTATTAGGAAGTACTTTTGAAAAAAGTTAGTAGAATTTTGTAATATGTGCTGGCAATTGTCTGATTAAACTGTCAGAAGGCAGTCAGGTGAAGAAGGTATACAGAAATTGAGTTTATGAAAAACTTGAAAAGGAATCCACACCTTTAAATTCAGTTATCTTCACCTAGCCCTACAACTTAAAAATATATATTGATTTAAAATTCTAGACATTTATAGTATCTGAGTAAGAATAGCTAATGCCTAGTAAAGCACAAGAAAGTTACATGTTTAAGGTCAAGTTTGCAAAAGAAGATGCTCTTATGACTAGATTACTCAGAAGTAGTTATCAAAATAGATAAGACCTCAGTGTGTTATACAAAGAATTAAAACAAGTTGGTTAAGTGTGTGGGTGTGTTACTTTAGATGGTCAGAAGGTTTCTTTAAGAGTAATATTTGCATCCTTCTGAACGACAAGAAAGATATAGATTGGCAAAAGATCAAAAATAATTAGCAAAGATAGAGGCTATATTTTTAGGGACCTTATCTTCTTGACGGGCTTCAAATAAAAAATGAATACAAGTAGTGCAATATGGTTGCAAACATATATTTTAATACACACCATCTAAGAATGTGCTCTTTCTCTTCAATCAGAGTATATTAGAATGAGTCAACCACTGAATATCTGTAAAGTGTCATCATTGGTCAACATGCCTTTTAACTAAAAAATTACAAAATATGAATTAACATTTCATGGAAATAAGACAGATTATTTGAAACTGGGACAATTTTATCAGAAAATATTTTAAAATATTTACTATACATATTCCTATGGGGTACTCATCCTTTTTTATTAATATTGAAAATAATTTTAGAAAGAGAAAATGACAATTATCTAGTTCTGAATTTCTTCATATTGAATTCATATTGGTTTAGATGTATGCTAAAGATATTGAATACTCAAAAATAAAAATCAACAGATTTTTTTTAAATGAAGGACTATTCAGAATCTTTGTTATGATAGAGTTTTGCTAAATTTATTTGACCATTTGAAACACATGTATTTTCAAGTTTGAGTCATTAACATCTCCCAAAATAGTGTTCCATGGAACCCCTGATTAGCTGATACTAAGGTAGTCCAACAATTTCACCTAGCAGAAGTGAAAATGGAGATCCACAGAACTTAACTCACTTCACCTCTCTTACAAGACTGAAATCAATATGCAGGCAGGTCTGGGCTCTTATCTAAAGCCTCAGGGGGAAAATATGCTTCCAAGTTTATTCAGGTTAATGGTCCTTGTTTCTTTGCTGATTGCCAGCAGGGACTGGCTCTCCATTCCTAAAGGCTACAACACATTCCTTCTAACGTCTCCTCCATCTTCAAAGCAGAAGAAGCACATCAAGTTATTTTCATGTTTGAATCTTTTCAACCTCCTCTTCTGCCAGAGAAATCTCTGTTTTTAAGGACTAACGTGATTACATTGGGCCTACCCTGGACAAATAAGGATATTCCCCCTTTCTCCAGGTCAACTGTGCCATATAACAAAATAATTACAGGACTGATATCTCATCATATCCAAATGCTTTAAGGATTAGGGAGAGGAAATCTTTGGGAGACCATTTTAGAACTCTGCTTATCATAGCAGCAGAGCTGAAACTAGAATTGAAGTCTACTGTGAATCCACCATTTTTTCCTATCCTGTTTGAAATTAGTAAATGTTTTTTTATAAATATTTGAGTCATTGAATTAATAGTGAAATTATAATTCATGTTATATTTAATTTACCCATGTTATATTTAATTTACCCTAAGAGATTAGAACACTACCCAATATTGTGTAGCAGACATAAGCACAAATTTATAGATCACTGATGCTGTGAACATGACGCCACTTTCTGTGCTTTCATATTACACAATTCCACTTGGAGCATAAATCCATTAAACTGTAGAATCCCATTTTTGAGAGGTGGGAACAATGACATTGATCAATTATTGCCAGGAAACATACTAACTCGTTGCATCAGCTGTCATAGCGAACCATGTAAGTCTTGAAATATTTTTATTTCCTACTTTTAAAATGGAGATTTTTTGTGGGTTTTATATTTAATGATAGTTTCTTCCTCATGTTGTGTTAGCTGCTGATGTGCTTGGAGATGCTGGAACTGTCTTTGAGTTGCATTCTTCTACTGGCTGCAAGTACAGTCCAATTGCTTTTAGGAGTGTTGTCAAATGATAAGTGTTATATGCAAACCTAAACTTTGAACATTTACCATTAGTTGCCTAATTATGATTGTGCCAGAAAGTGTACCTTGTATAAATATGCGAATTAGACTCTTGTACTTGTTTATCAATTAAAATGTATATTGCATTGCAAAACTTGCAATGTCAATTACAGTATCTCTCTGATTTCAAAATCACTATACATGCTGAAAAATTAGTAAATGTATATTTTAAAGAAAAACAACTCATGGAGAAAAACATTGTCCTTTTTGTAGCTAAATACTAGCTAGATAAGAATGTTAAGATGGACAAGTCACCTAGTTAATGCTTAAATTTTGTTTGGCTTCCTTTTGTTTTAGAAATTCCATAGCATATTTAATAAATGTTTTTATTACATGTTTCCAAGGAACTACTTAGGCCTCCAATTTTTTTGTTATTGTAATCTTCTGACCTCATTACAAGCAGTTCTTATTCCAGAGCAGTAATCCACTTCATAATAATACACTTTCACAATGCTTTGCCTATTGTACTCATTTTACTATTTATTGTATTTATAACAGGTAGCACAAAAATTATATTATTCATTGAGCTTTCACACAGTATCTTCTTCCTTTTAGAGAAGAGTTAATCTCTTGGTTATTACTGGATCCCAGACTCTTACATAGTATTTTATTAAATTCTGCTACACTGAGAAGTCCCAGTTCTTCTCCAAGTGATAGTCATTCTTTCAGAAATCACTTATATAAGTTACATTAAATAAAAATTATTTTATTCATCCATGAATTAATTAATTGATTTGACAAATATTTTGAACCAATTACTAGCTACATAGTACTAAGTACTACTTATAAAAGATAAGATACATGAAGCCTCTCCTTTCATAGTCTTTACATTCCAATGGTCACTGTCCTGTCCCATTCATTAACATACATAATTCTGTAAGCTTTATGTCATGTGAAATAAAGGTATATCATTTTTAGTTTATTTAATATACAAATATGCACTGAGTTTATGCATTTTCTCCCTCACACTCCTGTAATTTTTCTCTACAAATAAACAAGGGTAATCTTTGCAACATGTAAATCAGATTATGTCATTCATCCTCTTCAAATGCAACATGCCATATATATCTCACTTAGAATAAAGTCCTAGTGGCCTACAGGACCCCATAAGGTTTTACCCACTGCTACCTTTTCAACCTCACCTAATGTCATTCTCTTATTGTATTGTTATGTCTGAGTCACAGTGACTTTTCTGTTTCTTGAATATATACGTGCTGGTCCTTCTGGTTGGAATGTTCATTCATAGGATTTCACATGGTTAGTTTCTTTTAATAATCATCTCCTACAAGAAGCCTTCCCTGGGGCAGCCTAGCTTGTCTCCATTGTTATCCCTTTCAGCTCTTTTATTAAATAATGAATAACAATTTACAATCCTACACTTGTTTGCTTGTTTATTGTTTGCCTTATCCACTAGACTAAACTCCATGTGGGCAGGAGCAAGATCTCTTTCATTCATTACTGTATATTTAGCCCTTGGCATGGCACTGACACAGGAAGAGATTGTTTAATAAATGAATAGGTGAATGATTAAATGAATGAGAGCCTGTGGTGGGGGATGCAGCCCTTCATTATAACATTTGTCCTTCCTATGAAACAATCTCAGACCCATATCATTGCAGTACCTTTTTCAAGAACACAGTTCAAAGTTGAAGAAATATCAACTTGAAAATAAACATGGTTTTTATAAATGTTTCATGAGCCTGAATCCAAAATTTATGCTGATATGGTGCAAAAATATTTTAAGTTTCATACATGGATATTATTCATATATGCTGAAAAATATAAAGTCTGCTTTCTTAAACAGATTAAGGTAAATCAGTATTTTTAAAACTATTTTTATACATACAGTCATTATGGTATCCATGAGGGTTCCAGAAATAAACTGTTGTGATGTGATTTAAATTTCTTTGGATGTGGTGAGCCATAAAGATTGTCTGTGCAAAGACTAAACAGTCACTGAAGAGGACTCACCTCTGTATTTCTAAAGATGTTAACTAAGGTTTACAGTAAACTTCTTCCAATTTTTTGGCCTTAAGACACATCTCTTCCATGTAACAGTCCCTAACTAGCCATGTCTCCAACCATATCCCTCCTTTCATGAATTTATCATCTGCTCTGTGCATGATTTAGCACATAATTATAAGCTAGTTTTTTTTTAATCTGTTGATTTCTTTGTGTATGCTAGTTTGATCTCCACAACTAGATTGCAAGCTCTTTAAGGGTAGAAAACTATCATGTCATATCTCTTCTGTATACTCCAAATCTCTGGCATGATACTGAATACACAAAGAGTGCAAAACGCATGCTTAATTACTATATGTGTTAGTTTTGAATATTAATATTTTATGTATAAGGTAATAATGTATGTACAAAGACCTGAACACTCTTTAATACCTTAAGAATCCTCTACAAGAAGAAAAGTTATAAATGAAGAGGTAATTCATATTTTTTCATTTGGATCAAATATAATTTGTCTAAATTTTATTTAAATAGAACCCAAATATATGGCCCCTATTGGAATTTCAGGGCCTGGCCTTTACAGGGAAGTTATTTTCCCCAGTCTATGTGATAATTTCTATTCCTATATAATGTCAGGAACTTTATGTGTGTGTTTCTGTAGGAAGCATCAGGGAAATAAGTAGAAAAGCAGATTGAGTCCCCTGGCGATTTTGACCTCTTATATTTTCTTTCTTTCCTTTGTTTTTAATTTTTTTTTTAATTTCTGAATTTTATTTTATTTTTTATACAGCACTTTCTTATTAGTTATCCATTTTATACATATTAGTGTATATATGTCAATCCCAATCCCCCAATTCATTCCGATACCACCACCCCTCCTGCCACTTTACCCCCTTGGTGTCCATATGTTTGTTCTCTACATCTGTGTCTCTATTTCTGCCCAGCAAACCGGTTCACCTGTACCATTTTTCTAGGTTCCATATATATGCATTAATATATGATATTTGTTTTTCTCTTTCTGACTTACTTCACTCTGTATGACAGTCTCTAGATCCATCCACATCTCTACAATGACCCAATTTCGTTCCTGAGTAATATTCCATTGTACATGTGCACCACATCTTCTTTATCCATTTGTCTGTCAATGGGCATTTAGGTTGCTTCCATGACCTGGCTATTGTAAATAGTGCTGCAATGAACATTGGGGTGCATGTGTCTTTTTGAATTATGGTTTTCTCTGGGTATATGCCCAGTAGTGGGATTGCTGGGTCATATGGTAATTCTATTTTTAATTTTTTAAGGAACCTCCATACTGTTCTCCATAGTGGCTGTATCAATTTACATTCCCACCAACAGTGCAAGAGGGTTCCCTTTTCTCCACACCCTCTCCAGCATTTGTTGTTTGTAGATTTTCTGATGATGCCCATTCTAACTGGTGTGAGGTGATAACTCATTTTAGTTTTTATTTGCATTTCTCTAATAATTAGTGATGTTGAGCAGCTTTTCATGTGCTTCTTGGCCATCTGTATATCTTTGGAGAAATGTCTATTTAAGTCTTCTGCCCATTTTTTGATTGGGTTGTTTGTTTTTTTTAATATTGAGCTGCATGTGCTGTTTATGTATTTTGGAGGACCTCTTATATTTTCAAATCTTCTTGTTGTCCAACAGAAAGAGATACAGTTAACACTGAAATGTTTGCCTAAAACAAGGAATTTAAAAAGTCAGACTAAATTCCTTTCTGTGCCACTCTCAGGGGCAAGACTGCAGAGATTTTCAGCATGAAATCTTATGCTATTCCCAGTCAATGGGCCCCCTGCAACAGTGTAGCCAATGTTTCCCTTTGATTCTTCTTTAAATGTAAAATTTGTTGTTTCTTCACATATGTTATCTAATTTAGTCCTCACATCAGCTCTCTTGAGACAAGCATGATTGACTCTACTTCAGAAAGAAAGGAAATTACATCTCAGAGAGCTTGAGTAATTTGCCTCAGGTAAAACAGTAATGAGGTTTTTGAGGGCCTACACTTACCTCACTACAATTCCTGTGTTCTTTCTAATATTTTACAATGTGTCCTTCCAAAACACACAGAAAAAAATATGTTAGGGGAAGAAACCTGAGATTGGGTATTGCAGATAGAGGCAGACAGAATTGTCACTGGGAAGAAGGAAAAGCAGAGAGAAATGTTTTTGAAAACTCCCTAACACCATACACAAAAATAAGCTCAAAATGGATTAAAGACATAAATGTAAGGCCAGACACTATAAAACTCTTGGAGGAAAACATGGGCAGAACACTCGGACATAAACCACAGCAAGATCTTTTTTGATCCACCTCCTAGAATAAGGAAAATAAAAACAAAAATTAACAAATAGGACCTAATTAAACTTAAAAGGTTTTGCACAGCAAAGGAAACCATAAACAAAATGAAAAGACAACCCTCAGAATGGGAGAAAATATTTGCAAATGAAGCAACTGACAAGGGATTAATATCCAAAATATACAAACAGCCCATGCAGCTCAATAACAAAAAAACAAACAACCCAATCAAAAAATGGGCAGGAGACTTAAAGAGACATTTCTCCAAAGAAGACATACAGATGGCCATACAGATGAGAAGATGCTCAATGTCACTAATTATTAGAGAAATGCAAATCAAAACTACAATGAGGTACCACCTCACTCCAGTCAGAATGACCTTCATCAAAAAATCTACAAATAATAAATGTTGGAGCGGGTATGGAGAAAAGGGAACCCTCTTGCACTGTTGGTGGGAATGTAAATTGATACAGCCACTGTGGAGAACAGTATGGAGGTTCCTTAAAAAACTAAAAATAGAACTGCCATATGACCCAGCAATCTCGCTCCTGGGAATATACCCAGAGAAAACCATAATTCAAAAAGATACATACTGCACCCGATGTTCATTGCAACACTATGTACAATAACCAGGACATAGAAGCAATCTAAATGTGCATCAACAGAGGAATGGATAAAGAAGATGTGGTGCACATATACAATGGAATATTAGCCATAAAAAGGAACAAAATTGGGTCATTTGCAGACACGTGGATGGACCTAGAGACTGTCATGCAGAGTGAAGTAAGTCAGAAAGAGAAAAACAAACATCATATATTAACGTATATATGTGGAATCTAGAAAAATGGTATAGATGGTCTTAATTTCAAAGCAGAAATAGGGACACATACGTAGAGAGCAAACATATGGATACCCAGGGGGGAAAGTGGTGGGAGGGATGGTGGTGGTGGGATGAATTGGGAAACTGACATTGACATATATAAACTACTATGTATGAAACAGATGACTTATGAGAACATAAAAACATTATTGAAGGTTAATAAAAAGAATATATTTGTTTTGTTAAAAAGATTTCTCTTTGACAAGAAATATTAATGAGCATGATTTTTAATTGTTAATAAATATTTTATTAAGATGGTAAAATAATAATGCTTTGAAATGTTTCAAGATAAATCCAAAATAATGTACGGGCCTAGCTGCTCCGCGGCATGTGGGATCTTCCCGGACCGGGGCACGAACCTGTGTCCCCTGCATCAGCAGGCAGACTCTCAACCACTGCGCCACCAGGGAAGCCCGAGCATAGGTTTTAATTGTTAATAAATATTTTATTAAGGTAGCAAAATAATAAAAAATATATAAGGATAAAGCAGAGGGTGAATAAAAGCATAGATTTTCTACTAAAAGAAAACTCAGCTAATAAAACCAGTTGGTTGCACCTTAGAATATAATCGTCTTCCACTTTCACAGTGGTCAGGACGAGTTGTTTTACTAATGTCTTTGCATGATGAGAATTTTCCCAATGTTGTCCATGGATGGGTTTTTTCTGCTGCTTTGCTTTGTCAGAAACCTGTTTTGCTGCCTGCAGCAAATTTGTAACTATATCAAAGAATGTACAGGGTTGAAA
>NW_020173783.1:118963-142177 GCF_003031525.2 Neophocaena asiaeorientalis asiaeorientalis
GCAAACCGGTTCATCTGTACCATTTTTCTAGGTTCCATATATATGCATTAATATATGATATTTGTTTTTCTCTTTCTGACTTACTTCACTCTGTATGACAGTCTCTAGATCCATCCACATCTCTACAATGACCCAATTTCGTTCCTGAGTAATATTCCATTGTACATGTGCACCACATCTTCTTTATCCATTTGTCTGTCAATGGGCATTTAGGTTGCTTCCATGACCTGGCTATTGTAAATAGTGCTGCAATGAACATTGGGGTGCATGTGTCTTTTTGAATTATGGTTTTCTCTGGGTATATGCCCAGTAGTGGGATTGCTGGGTCATATGGTAATTCTATTTTTAATTTTTTAAGGAACCTCCATACTGTTCTCCATAGTGGCTGTATCAATTTACATTCCCACCAACAGTGCAAGAGGGTTCCCTTTTCTCCACACCCTCTCCAGCATTTGTTGTTTGTAGATTTTCTGATGATGCCCATTCTAACTGGTGTGAGGTGATAACTCATTTTAGTTTTTATTTGCATTTCTCTAATAATTAGTGATGTTGAGCAGCTTTTCATGTGCTTCTTGGCCATCTGTATATCTTTGGAGAAATGTCTATTTAAGTCTTCTGCCCATTTTTTGATTGGGTTGTTTGTTTTTTTTAATATTGAGCTGCATGTGCTGTTTATGTATTTTGGAGGACCTCTTATATTTTCAAATCTTCTTGTTGTCCAACAGAAAGAGATACAGTTAACACTGAAATGTTTGCCTAAAACAAGGAATTTAAAAAGTCAGACTAAATTCCTTTCTGTGCCACTCTCAGGGGCAAGACTGCAGAGATTTTCAGCATGAAATCTTATGCTATTCCCAGTCAATGGGCCCCCTGCAACAGTGTAGCCAATGTTTCCCTTTGATTCTTCTTTAAATGTAAAATTTGTTGTTTCTTCACATATGTTATCTAATTTAGTCCTCACATCAGCTCTCTTGAGACAAGCATGATTGACTCTACTTCAGAAAGAAAGGAAATTACATCTCAGAGAGCTTGAGTAATTTGCCTCAGGTAAAACAGTAATGAGGTTTTTGAGGGCCTACACTTACCTCACTACAATTCCTGTGTTCTTTCTAATATTTTACAATGTGTCCTTCCAAAACACACAGAAAAAAATATGTTAGGGGAAGAAACCTGAGATTGGGTATTGCAGATAGAGGCAGACAGAATTGTCACTGGGAAGAAGGAAAAGCAGAGAGAAATGTTTTTGAAAACTCCCTAACACCATACACAAAAATAAGCTCAAAATGGATTAAAGACATAAATGTAAGGCCAGACACTATAAAACTCTTGGAGGAAAACATGGGCAGAACACTCGGACATAAACCACAGCAAGATCTTTTTTGATCCACCTCCTAGAATAAGGAAAATAAAAACAAAAATTAACAAATAGGACCTAATTAAACTTAAAAGGTTTTGCACAGCAAAGGAAACCATAAACAAAATGAAAAGACAACCCTCAGAATGGGAGAAAATATTTGCAAATGAAGCAACTGACAAGGGATTAATATCCAAAATATACAAACAGCCCATGCAGCTCAATAACAAAAAAACAAACAACCCAATCAAAAAATGGGCAGGAGACTTAAAGAGACATTTCTCCAAAGAAGACATACAGATGGCCATACAGATGAGAAGATGCTCAATGTCACTAATTATTAGAGAAATGCAAATCAAAACTACAATGAGGTACCACCTCACTCCAGTCAGAATGACCTTCATCAAAAAATCTACAAATAATAAATGTTGGAGCGGGTATGGAGAAAAGGGAACCCTCTTGCACTGTTGGTGGGAATGTAAATTGATACAGCCACTGTGGAGAACAGTATGGAGGTTCCTTAAAAAACTAAAAATAGAACTGCCATATGACCCAGCAATCTCGCTCCTGGGAATATACCCAGAGAAAACCATAATTCAAAAAGATACATACTGCACCCGATGTTCATTGCAACACTATGTACAATAACCAGGACATAGAAGCAATCTAAATGTGCATCAACAGAGGAATGGATAAAGAAGATGTGGTGCACATATACAATGGAATATTAGCCATAAAAAGGAACAAAATTGGGTCATTTGCAGACACGTGGATGGACCTAGAGACTGTCATGCAGAGTGAAGTAAGTCAGAAAGAGAAAAACAAACATCATATATTAACGTATATATGTGGAATCTAGAAAAATGGTATAGATGGTCTTAATTTCAAAGCAGAAATAGGGACACATACGTAGAGAGCAAACATATGGATACCCAGGGGGGAAAGTGGTGGGAGGGATGGTGGTGGTGGGATGAATTGGGAAACTGACATTGACATAAATAAACTACTATGTATGAAACAGATGACTTATGAGAACATAAAAACATTATTGAAGGTTAATAAAAAGAATATATTTGTTTTGTTAAAAAGATTTCTCTTTGACAAGAAATATTAATGAGCTTGAGTTTTAATTGTTAATAAATATTTTATTAAGATGGTAAAATAATAATGCTTTGAAATGTTTCAAGATAAATCCAAAATAATGTAGTTCAGGTGATTAACTTCAACTGTGTTAATGGAAATTTAACTAGATCCAGGGACTAGATGCTCTGTGAATAGAGCATAATAGGTTTGTACATACAGTATCAGTAATAACGACTATAAACTGGGTATGTAGTAGTTACTTAATAGATATATTTTTGGATAAATAATAAATAATCTAACCCGTTGCGGAGCACAGGATCTGGACGCGCAGGCTCAGTGGCCATGGCTCACGGGCCTAGGTGCTCCGCGGCATGTGGGATCTTCCCGGACCGGGGCACGAACCTGTGTCCCCTGCATCAGCAGGCAGACTCTCAACCACTGCGCCACCAGGGAAGCCCGAGCATAGGTTTTAATTGTTAATAAATATTTTATTAAGGTAGCAAAATAATAAAAAATATATAAGGATAAAGCAGAGGGTGAATAAAAGCATAGATTTTCTACTAAAAGAAAACTCAGCTAATAAAACCAGTTGGTTGCACCTTAGAATATAATCGTCTTCCACTTTCACAGTGGTCAGGACGAGTTGTTTTACTAATGTCTTTGCATGATGAGAATTTTCCCAATGTTGTCCATGGATGGGTTTTTTCTGCTGCTTTGCTTTGTCAGAAACCTGTTTTGCTGCCTGCAGCAAATTTGTAACTATATCAAAGAATGTACAGGGTTGAAATTTACTACATTTATTGCTCAAGACAACCAAGCAAGACCAAATGACACCAAATTAGTTCTGAGAAATTAGTCACTTTCCAGTTTTGGTTGAAAGATAAAATCCTCATTAAAAGAACGCTCTACAAAGGTCAGAGTTTGTTTATTGTTTTCTCTTTTCCTCCCTATTTTTTCCCAAGACCTAAAAAGTACATGAGAAGAAGCAGCATTTTATTAAAGTGTTCCCCGATCCAGCAAGATGTGGAAGACATTAACACACTGATGAACAAACTTCATCTAATCCCATTCTAAACACACAAAAACAGGCCATGAACGGCTTTAGACAAAAATTTTAAGCATTTACAAGGATCATTAATACTGTTGTGCAATTAAAATGTCAGTAGTTAATGCCAACCTTGGGGAGGAAATTGATTGGTTTAATAGCTTCCCAAGGTGACAACAGTCATCTGCAATCCAGTAGTGAACTCTAATGTGAACTGCCTAGAAGAGAAAGGAAACAAAATAATAGAGGTCATTCCTTAATTGCTTTCTAACTTAAAGTGACAGTAAAAACAAGGCAATGTAGAGCATTTCTAAATCTCTTGCAACATAAACAGTACTTTGGACTATTTAAGCTAATGAAGGACATAAAACATGTCAATTATAAGGATATTTAGGAATTCAGAATTAAGAATTTGTAAATAGTCATTTCCTCATATGCGTTTTTAAGTCCAAAGCATAGCATATTAATCAGATGATGTCTAAGTATAATCAATTAAATATTTTTTAGGACACTGTCTTAAAAGACCTTTCTGGTAAATGAGGAAGAAAGTTAAATAAATCCCATTTCCAAATGAGGATAAAGGCTTGAGAGGTTATACAGTTTTTCAGGACCTGAATTCTATTTGTGTATTCAAGCATCAGAAATTATCACGAAGTTTCAATGTTACATTTAAATTAACTTTAACCTGAAACTCTCTATCTTGGAGTAAGTGGATATGGAAGCATGGTGCTCTGTAGTATGACTTCTGCTAACCCTCTCCTTTCTAGTTTATATGGCATAATGGTCAAGGGCATAGGAGTTAGAGTCAAATAAATTAGGGTTTTGGTCTTACCTCCAATATTTATTAGCTATGTGCCAGACACTGTGTTAAGCAATTCATGTGCTTTATCCTAATTTTCCCATCAAATTATCTAGTAAATTATTTTGAACTACTTATTTTCAATATGGAAATAAAGGCTCAGGTGGCTAAAGGAATAGCCCAATATCACACAGATGTTAACAAATAAAGTCAGGATTCTAATCAAGATGTATTTAAATCCACTACTCATAATTTAGCCTTTGGCATTTGTAGCAGATGCTGCTAGTGCCCTGTCCAAAATCCCTGCAGACAATTTCTAGACACTTTAAGGGCTTCCTGTATCTCTCTGCTTGAAGGCATTTTCTGACCAAGGGGGCCATTCAGGGGCAAGTGTCATATCATATCTGTAAATTATGCAGATTAGGGTTCATGTGGAGAAATAAAAGATTCTCCACTGTAAATGAGGTGGATATGTCTGAACTGCCTTGCCAGGGTGTTGAGGAAGGAATTAAAAGGCTAAAAAAGATGACATGCTAGAAGGGATTAACCATAAAACCTATCATCTGAACATCTTCCTCAGGAGGGCCCGGAGGCCACTCTCTTCATCAAAGTAGGAAGGAATAATTTGGCTGATCACCAGAAGTGTGGAATGAGAAAAATTTGAAAATTGAGGACCACAAAGTTTGAGGGAGATAAATGTGACTGAACCTACAGGAGTAGGGGCAAAGTGTGCAGATTTTTGTCTCAAGTCAATGCCCACCTGAGACCATCCACACACAGAAGAGATTGAACAATCAAGTGGATTGAATGACTGTTTTAGTGGATTTCTTCTAGTTTATTTTCTCTTCCACCCCATTGCTTACAGAATGAGATTATGAATACAGTAATCATGGTGTATTAGTTTCCTAGGCCTGCCATAAAATGTCACCATAAATTTGGTGGCTTAAAATCATGGAAATTTACCTTCTCACAGTTAAGGATGCCAGAAGTCCAAAATCAAGATATCAACTGGGCTGTACTCTCTCCCAAAGCTCTGGAGAAGAACTGATTTTATACCTTTCTCATAGAGTTTGGTAACTGCTGGCAATCTTTGGCCTCCTTCACATTGCCTCCTCCTTGCCTGTATGTTATAAGCACACTTGTCATTGGATTCAGGACCTACCCAGATAATTCACATTGATCTCCTCATCTCAAGTTCCTTAACTTAATTACATATGCAAAGATTATTTTTCCAGATAATGTAACATTTATAGATTCCAGGGATTTGATGTGGGCATATCTTTTTGGGGACACCACCATAAAGCAACTACACATGGTAACAAATTTGGCAATTATGCTTAAGCTCAAAGGCATGGATTCGCTCTCACCAAGGCTAATCTACCTACTTTCGCTGCTAAATATCTGATATGTAAACAGCAAAGACTGAGACTGGGCTCTTGATATAGTACCAGCCCTCAAAGAGAACAACGAGCCAAATGGTGGGAAGTTGATTACATACAACTCTTTCCACTAGAGACGATGGTCCTTACTAAGAATGGCATGAATTCTTGATATGGATGTGCTTTATCTGTTCACACTGTTTCTGCTAACATCACTACTCAGGGACCCACAGAGTGTCAGATTTGCCCACACTGGTTCCCACATAATATTACCTTGGAACAAGGGATACATTTTTAAGCAAAAATGCTGCCACAATCAGCACATGATCACAAAATTCATTGCTTATACCATAATTACATCACCCGGAAGCTGCCAGCCTGATGAAACATTGAAACAGTCTCTTGATGGTGCAGCTAAGGTACTATCTTGGAAATGACAATCTAAGAAGCTGATATACTCTTTTTTTCTCTGGATGTAGTCTACCCCTTAAGCAAATATGAATTTTATGGTGCTATTCCCCCAAAGATAGAACACAGTGATTTAGGAACAAAGTGGTAGAGGTAGAAATGACACACTCACCAGCACTGAGGAATTTGTGATTCCTTTTTCAGCAACTTTAGGTTCCATGGTTCCCGTTTCCCACAGAAGCAGCTTCTATTAGTGAACACAAGAAGAGGCCTATGAAATCTAAATCTATGGCTGAAATGGGTCTCTTTGTATTCCTTCTACATGTGGAATAGTAGGGAAAGAAAAATGTTACAATACTAGTAGTGGTAATTGAACCTAATATCATCAAGAACTATGATTGCTGCTCCATAGTGGGGATATTTACTCAGATTCCATTTTGTACTTCCATACTGGATATTAATAGTAAGAGAGAAATTGTAGCTATAATGGGCTGTTAAGGGCAAGGTATCCAGAAGGCTTAAATCTTTTAGAGATGAAGGTCCAGGTCACTCAACTTGGCAGACAACTCTGACCAGTAGAAGTGCATGCTGAAGATAAGGGAAATGAAATCTAGAATTCATGGTAAAGCAAAGGAATAATAGAAAAAATAACACCATCAAGTTCTAATGCTTATCTCATTAACTCTCCTGTTGTATTCTTTTTTTCCTCAAGGAATTACAACTGGGCACCGCCATAAAGGATCAGTGATAGGACAGAGTGGAATTTAGGTGAGACATGAGTGGATATGACTGGTGCAAGGGTAGGACTGTAGCAAATGTTGTCTTCCTCCTTTTCAGACTACTCTGGAGTCTGAAGACAACAGATGACTTCCTTCATTTCTAGGCTAAGGACATTTTCTGGTTCCACTTCTAATTCTAGTTTTCTTGCTATTTCCACCATGTTTTCAGTTACTTCCTCCACTTAAGTCTTGAATCCCTCAAAGTCATCCATGAGAGTTAGAATCAACTTCCAAACTCCTTTGAATGTTGGCATTTCAACCTCTTCCCATGAATCAATAATGTTCTTAGCAGCATCTAGAATAATTAATCATTTCAAGAAGGTTTTCATTGTCTTTGCTCTGGTCCATCAGAGGAATCATTATCTATGACAGCTGTAGCTTTATGACATGCATTTCTTAAATAATAAGACTTGAAAGTAGAAACTACTCCTTGATCCATGGGCTGCAAAGTGGATGTTGTGTTAGCAGGCATGAAAAGAACATTAATCTTGTTGTCCATTGCCATCAGAGCTCTTGGTTGACCAGGTGTGTTGTCAATGAGCAGTAATTCTTTGAAAGCAATCTATTTTGTTTTTTTTCTGAGCAGCAGGTGTCAACAGTGGGTTTAAACTATTCAGTAAACCATGTTGTAAACATGTGCTGCCATCCAGGCTTTGTTGTTCCATTTAGAGATCGCAGGAAGAGTAGATTTAACATAATTCTTAACAGCCCTAGGATTTTCAGAATGATAAATGAGCATTGGTCTCAACTTAAAGTCACTAGGTGCATCAGCCCCTAACAAGAGTCAGCCTGTTTTTTGAAGCTTTGAAGCCAGGCATTGACTTCTCTCTAGCTATGAAAGTCCTAGATGGCATCTTCTTCCAATATAAAGCTATTTTGTCTACACTGGAAATATGTTGTTTAGTGAGGCCATTTTCATTAATTATCTTACCTAGATCTTCTGGATAAGTTGCTGCAGCTTCTACATTTGCACTTGCTGCTTCACCTTGAACTTATGGAGGTGGCTTCTTTCCTTAAACCTCACGAACCAACCTCTGTTAGCTTCAAACTTTTCTTCTGTAGCTTCCTCACCTCTCTCAACTTTCACAGAATGGAAGAGAGTTAGAGCCTTGCTCTGGTTTAGTCTTTGGCTTAAGGGAATGTTGTGGCTGGTTTGACCTTCTATCCAGACCACTAAAACTTTCTACATATCGCAAAAAGGCTGTCTGCTTTCTTGTCCATCATGTGTTCAATGGAATGGCACTTTTAATTTCCTTCAAGAACTTTTCCTTTGCATTCACAAGTTGTTTAACTGTTTGGCGCAAGAGGCTTAGGTTTCAACCTATCCTGGCTTTCTACATGCTTTCTTCACCAAACTTAATTATTTGTAGCTTCTGATTTAAAGTGAGAGATGTACAAATCTTCTTTTCATTTGAACATCTGGAGGTCATTATAGGGTTATTATTATGGGCTAATTTCAATATTTTTGTGTGTCAGGGAATAGGGAGGCCTGAGGAGTGGGAGAGAGACTGGGTAACAGATAGTTTGCTGTCTTATATGGGTGCAGTTTCTGGAACCCCAAAATAATTACAATAGTAACATAAAAGATCACAGATCACCATAACAAATATAACAATAATGAAAAATTTATATATTGCAAGAATTACCAAAATGTGACACAGAGACACAAAGTGAGCAAATCCTGTTAGAAAAATGGCATCGATAGATATGCTCAATGCAGTGTTGCCACAAATCTTCAACTTGTAAAAACCACAATATCTGTCAAGTGCAATAAAGGGAAGTGCAGTAAAATGAGGTATGCCTGTATCATTTAAAATTAATCAAAATAAAGCAGGAATGGCTATATTAATATCAGGTAAAGTGGACATCAGAGCAAAGAAAATAATTGCAGAAAAATAGGGACATTACATAATGATAAAAAGGTCAATATACCAGGAAGCCATAATGATCTGAAATGTGTGTGCAGCAAACAATGAAGACTCAAAATAGATGCAGCAAAAATTGATAGAAATGAAAGCAGAAATAGACACATCCACAATTACAGATGATGATTTCAACACCCCACTCTCTGCAATTAATAGAACTACTAGAGAGGAAAATCAGCAAGAATATAAAAGAACTCAGCAACACCATCAGATAATAGAATCTTATTGATGTTTAGAGAATAGCCCACTCAACAACAGCAGAATACACATTTGTATATGATTTCTTTCTCCATAATGGTATCAAACTAGAAATCAATAGCAGAAAGGCAAAAGGAAATTTTCCAAAAACTTGGAAATTAACATAATCCTAAACAACACATGGACATACATTGTATTTCCTAAACACGTGTAGGAAAATTCCTATAGAAAAGACAACAGGAGGGCTTCCTTGGTGGCACAGTGGTTGAGAGTTCACCTGCCGATGCAGGGGACACGGGTTCGTGCCCTGGTCTGGGAAGATCCCACATGCTGAGGAGTGGCTGGGACCATAAGCCATGGCTGCTAAGCCTGCACGTTCAGAGCCTGTGCTCCACAACGGGAGAGGCCACAGCAGTGAGAGGCCTGTGTACCGTAAGAAAAAAAAAAAAAATAGACAACAGGAGATAATGAAATTAAAAATGGGAAAACAATAGAGGAAATAGATGCAACAAAAATTGGTTCTTAAAAAATAATTGACAAACCTCTAACAACAAATGGCACATGAAAGGATATGCAACATCAGTAATTATCAAGGAAATGCAATCAAAATCACAATGAGATATCACCTCATACCCATCAGAATGTTGATTATCAAAAAGACAGGAAATAATGTATTGGTGAAGATGTGGAGAAAAGGAAATCCTTGTACACTGTTGGTGCAAATGTAAATTGGTGCAGCCACTATGGAAAACGGTATGGATGTTCCTCAAAAAATTAAAACTAGAACCACCTATGATGCAGCAATTCCACTTCTAGGTATTTACCTGAAAACAAAGGTAGAAAACAAAGGAAGAAAACAAAACCACTAAATCAAAAAGAAATATGTATTCCAAAGTTCAATGCAGCATTGTTTACAGCAGCCAAGGTATGCAAACAACCTACGTGTCCTTTAACAGATGAATGGATTAAGAAAATGTGATACACACACACAATGGAATATTACTCAGCTATTAAAAAGAATGAAATCTTGCCATTTGCAACAACATAGTTTGAACTTGAGGGTATTATGTTAAGTGAAATAAGTCAGACAAAAACAAGAACCATATGATCTCACTTATATGTGGAATCCAAAAACAAAACAAAACAATAGGCTCATAAATAAGAAAAACAAATTGGTGGTTGCCAGAGGTCAGGAAATAGGTGGGTGGGTGAAGTGGGTGAAGGGGATCAAAAGGTACAAACTTCCAGTTATAAAATAAATAAATCATTGGGATGTAATGTACAGCATAGCAACTACAGTTAATAATACTGTATCACATATTTGAAAGTTGCTATAAGAGTAAATCTTAAAAGTTGTCAGTACAAGGAAAAAAATCTATAACTATGTATAGTAACAGATGTTAACTAGACTTATTGTGATAACTGTGCAATATATACAAATATTGAATCATTATGTTGTACATCTGAAAATATTATAGTGTATGTTTTTACCTCAATAAAAAACGTCACCACATTTTTCTCTAATTTATTATTAAAATATTTTCATAAAAAATCACTGCACATTTGATAGTACTTATATGTAGAATTTAAAAAAATAATACAAATGAATCTATATACAAAACAGAAACAGACTCACAGACATAGACAACAAACTTATGGTTACCAAAAGGGAGAGAGAGGGAGGGAGGGACAGATCAGGAGTATGGGATTAACAAAGTACTATACATAAAATAGATAAAGGACAAGAATTTACCGGATAGCACAGGGAATTATATTCAATACCTTCTAATAACCTATAATGGAATAAAATCTGAAAAAATATAACTGAATCACTTTACTGCACACCTGAAGCTAACACAATATTTTAAGTCAGCTATACTTCAATTTTTAAAAAATGCACTGCACGTCTGTACTCACTTTCTATTATTATTCTGCCTAATTTCTGAACAGACAACATAATTAAGCAGAAAAATAATAACAAGGGAATGCTACAAGCAACATTATTTTCATAAATTTGACAACGTTGAATTCTTTGTAAACCACAAACTTCCAAATTCCACAAAGGTAAAATAGTCAACACAAATAACCTTGTAACCACTAATAAAATTGAAATTGTAATTTAAATTTTCCCAGAAAAGACATTTCTAGGCTGAGATGATTTCACTGGAGAATTCTGTCAAACATTTAAAACAGAATTATCATCTATTACACACAATCTCTTCTAGAAAATGAAAGAGAAGGGACTACTTCCCAATATATTTATGAGGCTACTGTTACCCTGATTGCAAAATTAGACAAATACAGTACAAAAAGGAAAACTATAGACTGATATTCCAAAATTAATAACATATTAACCTTTATAATTATTCCAAAGGCAATGAAATACCTAAATATACATATATATATATATAAAACCTGTATACTGAAAAAGATATATACTGATGAAAAAAATCAAAGAAGCCCTAAATAACTTGAGAGAGATACCATGTTCATGTATTGGAAAACTCAACATTGTAAAGATGTCAATTCTACCCATATTTATCTCTGCATTTATGCAATTCCTATCACAATCTCAGAATGTTTTTCTATGGTTGTAGACAACCTTATTTTAATATTTTTATGGGAGACTCTAGACTTGCTAAAACGATCTTGACAAGGAAGAAAAAAGTGGGCAAAAACATTCAACTTGATATTAAGTTCTATTATATAGCTGTATTAACTGAAATATTGTGGTATAATTGAGGGATAGATGCATAGATAAATGGAAGAGAATAGAATATCCAGAAGTAGATCCATCCAAGTATGCTCAACCCAACCTCCTTTTAAAAATATGGTGCAAGAGCAGTTCCATGGAAGAAGGGTAGCCTTGTCAACCAATGGTACAGAGAAACTGGACATCACTAGGGGAAAAAAAATGAACATCTACCTAAGCCTCACATTCTATACAAGACTAAGTCAAAATGGATCATGAACTTAAAAAAAAACTATAAAACTTTTAGGAAAAGAAACATGAGAAAAATATTCAGGATTTAAGGATAGAAAGGGATTCTTAGAATTGACACCAAAAGCACAATCCATAAAAAGAAAAATGTATAAACTGGATCTCATAAAAATTAAAAACTGACATGTCTTCTAAGTGAGTATAATGATTGCAAATAAGCACATTAAAAGATGGTAAAAATCATTAGCCATTAGGGAAATGCAGATAAAACCACAATTTAGATATCATGACACACTGATAAGAATGGCCAAAATTTTTAAAAATAGTGTCAATAAATTAAAGAGAAAAGAAATGTCTCCCTTAAAGGAGAATTCCAAATATCTTATGTTGATACTCTGCTCTGTATGTATTCATAAGAACATCTTAAACATACTTATGAAATTGTTGTTGGAAACCCAATGGTGAGTCACTAAAACAATTGAGTTTGTTGTGACCATCATTTTTTTAAATGAAATTGACTAGAATAGAAAATATCAGAGTACATTGTTCATAGCAAGAGTAAGAATTGCTTGGTAAAATTTTTGTTTCTTTTTTGCAAATGTGTATGTATATGGCTTGAAATGTGAAATGCATTTTTCACTGAGAATTTTGGTCAACTGAGTTTGAAAGCCAGTTCTTTGAAGAAGTTCTTCCATCAGAGGATAGATATAGAACAAAATGATGAGTAGACATCATGCTCTGAAATCACATAAAGCTACCAAGAGAGATATCAAGTTAGCAGTTGATATCAGGATTCTTATTTTAGTGCTGTTCATTGCAGGAATTGCCTGGAAATTGCTGATGAATATATAACGCTCATCTGTAGTGAGTTCATCACTCACTCATCAAGTTTCACTCCTCATCCAAACTTGCTGGTGACTGCATTTTTACCATCTTTTATTTCTAGATATCTGGAAAGAATTATGTCAACAAACATTTACTGAAACACCTCTCATGATTACTCAGAGCAATTTTGGTACCATAATCCTGGCATCTCCATTTATTCTTCCCAAGAAATATGAGACTGCTCAGAAATGGAAAAGGTAAACATATATATGTGAAAATATTTAAATCAGGTTGAACCTTAGGAGCCTAATGTTGAAGAAAAAAACCTATGCTGGGGGATTAAAATATCAACTTCAATTAGTCCTGTGACCTTCATATTTGATTTATGATCATCTTTAGAAGCAGAATTGAAGAACTGTATATCTTAAATTTCATGTTCAGTAGAATTCATAGTTAAAAATGGTATAGTCATCCATGCTGGTCTCTAACTTATAAAATTCTTTAGTGTGAGAGAGCTAGAAAGCATCATAGACAGGGAACTTTTCTATTTTTTTAGAGGAATAAGGACAGTATTTCCAGGAAGCCAGTGTTCCCAAGTACATGATGAGGAGTTTTGCAGACAGTAAAGACCTAATTTCACAATTAAGAATCAGAAGTTAGTAATCACCAGATTAGAGTACGTAGACGTAAAATAGAGATGTTTTTAGCATGAATAGAATAAACTAAGTGATAAAATTTGGAGAAAGAAAAAGAAGGAAAGCCCAAAGAAGATATACAGAGAGCAAATAAGCATATGAAAAGATGATCCACATCATATGTCATTAAGGGATTGCAAGTTAAAACAACAGTGAGATGCCACTACATACCTATTAGAATGGCCAAAAATCCAGAACACTGAAAACCCCAAATGCTAGTTAGGACGTGGAGCAACAGGAACTCTCATTTGTTGCTGATGGGAATGCAAATAGGCATAGCCACTTTGGAAGTCATTTGGGCAGTTTCTTACAAAACTAAACATGTCCTTACCATATGATCCAGCAATTTCACTCCTTGGTATTTACCAAATTAGTTGTAAACTTATGTCCACACAAAAACCTGCACATGGATGCTTACAGGAGCTTTATTTGTAATTGCCAAAACCTGGAAATAACCAAAATGTCCTTCAGTAGGTAAATGGATAAATAAACTGTGGTTCATCCAGAAAATATTTTCCAGCACTAAGAAGAAATGAGCTATCAAGCCATGAAAAATAGGGAATAGCCTTAAGAGCATATTACTAGGTGAAATAAACCAATCTGAAAAGGCTACTTACTCTGATTCTAACTCTGACATTATGGACAAGGCAAAACTGTGGAGAGAGTAAAAAGGTCAGTCGTGGCAGGGGTTGGGGGGCAGGGAGTGATGAATAGGTAGAGCATATTTTTAAGGCTGTGAAATCATTCTTTATGACAGTGGTGGATCCATGTCATTATTTATTTTTCCAAACCCATAGAATGTACAACAGTAAGAGTGAACCTTAATATAAATTATGGACTTTGAGTGATAATGATGTTTATCAATTGTTCCAATTGTATCACTCTGGTGCAGGATGTTGATAGTGGAGGAAGCTGTGCATGCGTAGGGACAGGAGTTATATGGGAACTCTAGGTATATTCTGCCTAATTCTTCTGTTAACCTAAACTGGCTCTAAAAATAAAATCTATTTAAAGGGAAAAAAGAGAGGGAAATGAGAGATATTATTAAATATTGCATGTATAGTATCATTGAATGCATTGAATATCACTGAATAGATATATATTCAAAATTAGAATCCAATGAAGGTATTACAATAAAAAATACTTTGGAGTATACTTTGTGCTCAGATACTTTGTTTGCAAAACAATATACAGGCTACAGGGTACAATGGAGTTGATGCATGGTTCAGTGAGGGCTTGTTGAACAAAATTTGCAAGGGTTCTAAAGAAAGTGCATTTATAATGATTTGTAGTAGGAGCAGTAACTTCCTCATAGTGTAATAAATTAAATTTTGAGTTAATTATAGAAGCAACCTGTAAATCCCTATGAAACACACCTAGAGCCCAGAAGATTAAGAAACAGACAAATGAGAATATGATCTCATTATCCCTGGTTACAGAGTTATCATAAGTACCAACTGCTTAGTGATGAGCAATTAGATATCAAAACTAAACACATTCCTGTACCATATATCTGCAATTTGCAGTTTATGCTTAATTAAACTGCTTAGAAATTTTGTTTTTATGTTGATCCACCCTGTGGTCATGTTATACCCCAAAATACCTATACACTTTAAATCTGAACTAAAGAAAACAATCAAGTATTAGCAAAAATCAGAAATACTTGAATATGGTGAATTCTATAAATCGTCTGATTAATGGATTAATGTGGGGACAGACTGCCTATCTGTCTTCTGGCCTACTAACGAGGTAAGTGAGTGAAGGCTATAAAACTGTTGTCCTGAATGTAGGCATTTAAATCTACAGTACTTCAACATGGATTAATGTTTTGCTTAGAAATCTTAGCATATCACGAGATAGTGCTAAAAATGTTAGAAAAAATGCAGTACTTTTTAAAAAAAATATGGATTCCAGCTTTCAGTAGGAGATACACAATGCTTTCAATGGTGTTTTAAGATGTTTCAGTTATTTCCAAACAAGAGACTGCAAGGAGCATAAAACACAACAAAACACATATCGATGAATCTCCAAATATTTACCATGAAATCAAATGTTTATTCAATTATCATAACTATGACAAGTAAGAGTAGGTGCCATTATGCCTGAGTCTAAATTCTTTTTTATCTTGGAAAAGATAAAATTCAATTTAACAGCCATCACATATTTTGGTTCCTAGGGAGTATAATGCAAAAGCTGTGAAGGGAATACAAAGATGTATAAAACACAGTCCCCATATTTCATCAAAAATATCACAATGCAGGGCTTCCCTGGTGACGCAGTGGTTGAGAGTCCGCCTGTCGATGCAGGGGACATGGGTTCGTGCCCCATTCTGGGAAGATCCCACATGCCACGGAGCGGCTGGGACCGTGAGCCATGGACGCTGAGCCTGTGCGTCCAGAGTCTGTGCTCCACAATGGGAGAGGCCACAACAATGAGAGGCCCACGTACCGAAAAAAAAAAAAATCACAATGCAGTGGAGTTGGCAAATGACACTCATTCTCAGTAGCTCTAGGAGAAGGTCTAATGTCTTCTTATTTGGAGGAAGCAGTGTTGCTTCTCTTTGGTGTACTGGCAAATAACTTCAAATGTGTCATCCTGGAAATAACTCTCAAAGCTATTGGAAGTATACTTTTGGCCTATGTAAGGAGAACCTATTTTAAACTATAGCATGTATATTAGTGATACCTATGCTTTGAATACTGTACTATTCTTGAATGTAGCAATAATTGCCTGGTACACCATTGTCCTTTGCCCTCTTATTGCCTCATGGCATCCAACACATAAACACATCAGCCTGTCAGAAATCCAGAAATAGAAAAATTAAAACCACCAAATCAATAAATAGTATTTAGTAAGAGATTATTGTGCATATAAGAACAGCTCACCAATCAGTAGCATTCAAATTTAAAACTGATATGAAGCTCAGGAGCATCATGTTACAGAATGGCCTATAAAGTGAAAGTGAGGAAGTTGTTAAACCTTTACAATGATTAGTTATTACAATGAGGGATTCCAGACGGCATTTCTGGAATTATACCATTTCTAGAAAGATGATTTAAGTTTCTCTGATGATTATCAGAGGCATTTATAAGAAAGAGACTAAGTTTCACTTATGTTCATGAAATAAGCTACCTTTAATTTTGCATGTGTGGCTTAAATTGTTTTATCTGCTCAGGAAATTTTCAAGTCTGGTCTTCATTTTGTATTTAATTTTAACAAGCTCAAATGATTCAATTTTGCTTTACCTTTGACATTAAGTAAGTCAGTTTTTGGTTTGAGAATTTTCAAAACTTGTTTTTTAAGAAAAAGTCTGCGTGTTTGGAGGTAATATAATTATCACCTTTAGCAAGAATATAACTTTGGAATATAAATATAACTTCTGGAATGATGGAGTTAGGAACTAGGTAGACTCTCTCCCCAGCAAAATTACAATCTAACTGATAAAAATTGTAGAAAACAGTCATTTAAATTCTTTGGAAACTGTGCTAAGGGCATATAGCAAGTGGAGAAACGTTCCTTCAAGAAAATTTACTAAATCTCAGTAAGAAAAATATGAATCTCTGACATTTTAGCCATGACTTCCTGCTCCATTACTCACCACCCCTGTCTAGCTACCAGGTGTTTAGGTGATCTATTAGTACAAGAAGTCAAACTGAAAATAACAATCCAGTTTTTATTCACTTACCATGATAGTGCAGACAAGAGGCAAAGGAAAAAAGTGCTGGCTCCTTACTGTTCCATTTTTTCCCCAGGGAAGCACCCAGGTAAGCGTCAGTCAGATGGCATGCAGTGCAGGTAGGGGGAATCATCTCACTGCCAAGGAGCCCAGAACAAAATGTTCCTACTGCTTTATGGACCTTGAGAACTAGGACTCAGGAGAGGGGGAAAGTCTAGGTGTGAGCCAGATATTAAATATACTGACAGTGAAATAAAAAGTATCTTAGTCAAAGATCCCTTATAAGGAGGTCTTAGCAGAGGTGCCTCAGTGGAGGCCCCCAGATGTGAAAGCCTCTGAATGGAGGCACCTTGGCTGGGAAGGCAGATATGTATATAAGCATGGCTGGCCCAGGGGTTACCTTAGTCTTTGACTGCAACTCTCTCCAGAGATTGTAATGTGCTGACTGTGCACCACATTTGGGGTGGGGAGGGTAGCTTTCCCCCATGTGGTCTGCCAAACAAAGCCTTTGCAATTGCCTGTAGTTGGGTCTGAAAGATTACACATTGAATTTTCATATGCAGGTGGACTCCTCAACCCCTAGCTCTGTATTTGAGCTAAGACCCTACTCTGAGCATGTGCAGTCAAGAAGACAGGCTCTCTCTCCCTTCTACTTCCAGTCTGACATGACAGTTCAACCCTGAGAGAGGCAAGCTGTAAGCATTTTTCATTCCCTTTTCCCCAGCCCCATATTGCAGAAACTTTTTCTCGTATGCAGCTATAGCAAGCTGAGAACATTGTGGGCCTCTATCCCAACTTGCTTATAGGGTGAAGGTTCTATGCCAGAAGGGGCAAGCCAAGAAGCTGAGGAGTTGCCATCCACTCCCCACAATGCTTACTTGTAGAACTGGGTTATCACTCCTGGAACTGAGGGAGCCCAGTCTCCATTCCCGTGCAAGGAGCACTAAGTCTCTGCCAGAGGTGGTAGACCTTATTTGGAACACTGAGAACTCCATGCCTAAGGGCAGTGTTTGGGAATGTAAATTGATACAACCACTATGGAGAACAGTATAGAGGTTCCTTAAAAAACTAAAAATAGAGCTACGATATGATCCAGCAATCCTACTCCTGGGCATATATCTGGAGAAAACCATAATTCAAAAGGATACATGCACCCCAATGTTCATTGCATCACTATTTACAATAGCCAGGACATGGAAGCAACCTAAATGTCCATCAGCAGAGGAATGGATAAAGAAGTGGTACATATATACAATAGAATATTACTCACCCATAAAAAGGAATGAAATTGTGTCATTTGCAGAGATGTGGATGGACCTAGAGATCGTCATACTAAGTGAAGTAAGTCAGAGAGAGGCAAATATCATATGATATCAGTCATATGTGGAATCTATTTAAAAAAAAAGAAAAGAGACAAATGAACTTATTTACAAAACAGAAACAGAATTATAGATATTGAAAGCAAACTTATGGTTACCAAAGGGAAAACGTGTGGGGGGGGATAAATCAGAAGCTTGGGATGAACACACACACTACTCTATATAAGATAGATAACCAACAAGGACCTACTGTATAGCACAGGGAACACTACTCAATGTTCTGTGATAGCCTGTATGAGAAAAGAATCTAAAAAAGAAAAAATATATGTATATGTATAACTGAATCACTTTGCTGTACACCTGAAACTAACACAACATTGTAAATCAAATATACTCCAATTTTTTTTAATTAAAAAAAGGGAGATTTTGGTGGAGAATCATCATTACCATGGAGGTTTGTAACTCCATTATATGAGCAAAATCATAGAGCAACCAGAACTTTAGTATTTAACACTCACTCTATTATTTGGGGAAATAAATTATATGATAACCTTAAAGCTAATAAGTGTTTTATATACAGGTTTCTGTCTTGTCTATTCTTACATTTTAGTATAAAGCTAGACATTACAGGTTCAATGCAGAAACCTGGGTAGAATGGAAACATCAAGACCTTGAACTTCTCTTAGCACAAGGTTAATGCAGTCACGTGAGATATGGAGTCAGCCATACATATTAAGAGGATGATAGAAGATTAGAGGTGATAGTCCTACACAAAAATTAACCTTGGGGTCTGTAGTGAAACTTACATTCATAAAACCTAATAGTTGAAAGTTAGAACAGCTGGGCTTTATATTAAGATCAATGAAAGTAAAACGTTTCAACAGTAATAAATATAGTCATTGACTAATGCATTTAAAATTCAGCATTATGTCAGTATCAAGCAAAATTGTTCATGAAGATAACTTTGGCAGAGTTTTCTTAAAAATCTGGCTATAATAGCATGGCTTTGTCATATATAATTTAATATTATTCCAGGCAATCCTAACTATATATAAAGTGGGTGGACTGATAAGTATTTGATTTATTTGAGACAATTCCAGCTGGCAATAAAAAAGCAGAAAACAAATAAAAACCTTCTATAATGTAAAAAGTCTTTGTGAAAGTACAGTGATTTAACTTTGAAGCACTTTAAACAGGGTTTCTTTAGCTGCAGGACTTCTCAGTGTGTTAACATGCTAATATTATACATTATGAATCCCCAAGAGAAGGGTTTAATAAGCACCATTTCCCATTTAACAAAATCGCACTTTGCTTTTTTATTTTGTCTTGCATAGTAATATAATATTGTCAGTTACAATTAAAAACTAAATCTCATACACATATTTCTAATCCAAAATTGGCAAAACTGCGACAAAACCTAATTTCAAGAAGCAATGAATATATATGAACAAATAATTTTATAAACTGTTACCAGGTTGGCATGCATTGTATCAAATGGCTTCAACTGAGGAGGTCAATGGAAGACCTGGACCAGCAATCTCGGTCCTTGTGATAGCAAGCAAAGAATTGTAGACTATCACTTCAGGCTTAAGTGCAAAGCAGTTTATTAAAGTATTGTTACACTCTCAGAGGGAGAGCGGGCTGTTTCTGTGAAGTGAAACCAGCCTGTAAGCATAGTTACACTCTCAGAGAGAGAGTGGGCTGTTTCTGTGAAGTGAAGCCAGCCCTCCTGTACAGGCTTAAGGTGTTTATAAGGAGCGTTCTGTGACGAGGCTGGGCACGATCATGGGTGAGTGACAGGAGAGCATTATTTGATTGACAGTCCTGAGCTATATAACAAGTTTATTACTGAGCATGCCCTTACCCTTGATTTGATAAGGAAAGCCCACGGTGGCAGGGGGGGGGGGGCAAAATCTTATGCAGATTTTATTATAATAATGGTATAACGAGTTTACGTTTACTATAGGTTATATGCCTGTCTGGTCTGGGCATGTGCAGCCCGGGGAATTTCCCTCATGTTACTGTGCTCCCTCTTTATCAGGATAAATTGCCCACCACAAGACCATAGTTTCACCCGTTCTGGGTCGGGTCAGGGGAGGGTCCCCAGATGGTAGGGGTGTGAATTGATTATTCCCCTCTTGTCTTTCTGCCACTGTCACCTCCTTGTTGCTAATGTTTGACTAACTACCTAACATAAACTACATTATATTATATGACTTGTCAAATTTACCTTGTATAAGTAGTGCTTTCTCTATCTGGCCCAATCTCACTTAAAAACCTCTTACTCAATCAGTCATTACAATGATGTTTTAAAGATCTGGATTTTTATAATATGCATAAAATGTATGCATATATCTCATCAAGCCTTAGAGGAGGTGTTAAGCTTTGTGTTGGGGCCCATTTTTCCTACTTTAGCCATTCATTGGGACAGTGCAATTGGGCGCTTGTTATCCTGACAGATGGGCAAAACATAGCAATAAGGAATTTAGGACAACAAACTTGTAACTGAGTAGGACCCCATGGGGGCCTTCCCGGGACAGGCCTTCCCCCATATTCTCTGCTTTGGCTCCTCTCTGAGTACCTAGATAATAGTATTTGATGCACATTTCTTGAGTTGTTTTGCGGATGTAGGCCTCCCCCGTCTCCAGCAAGTGGAAGATGCTAACTACTTGATGACCATGAGCACAGAGCCCCAGGCCTCCTGGAGCTTAACGACTGATAATGTTAACCCCGTGACACTACCCTGCTACCTCACCATCATACAATCAGAGAATTGTGCACAAGCTGATCACATACCCTGCACCCCATTCCCTCACCTGGCTTTTAAAAATTCTTTGCTTAAACCCTTCAGGGATCTCGGGGCTTTTTAGGGCATGAGCCACCTCATCTCCTTTCATGGCTTTGCAATAAACCTTTTTCTGCTCCAAACTCCGACATTTCACTTTGTTCGGCCTCACTGTGCGTTGGGCATACGAACTTGGGTTAACAGACTATGCTTAGAAATCCAGTCAGGTTAGCAGTTGAAATCAGAAAATGTTGTCAACCTTTCAGACTAAATTGTTTCAAATCATTACCCTGGATGACCATGACTGCCCTGAATACTGACTTTCTTCAGCAGAGCTGCTAGTATAACCTAACTGACCATAGAAAGGGTATGCTTCCTTACACTTTTAAGCATTTATTTTACCTTTTTTTCAGCCATCCTACTTCATCCTGACTTTGAATAGCTGTCTGAGGTTCATTCACTATCTTGTAATGTACCCATTGGAAAGGGTATTGACTCAATGTCTGTAGGTTGTCTGAGGTTGTTTTGTTTGTTTTATTAACTTTTTTTTTAAGCCTCAGGCTCTAAAACCTCTTCCTTGATGATCAGGTCCTATTTGTTAAGATTAAAGAGGGCTCATAGGTAATATGGATTGCATTGCTCCTAAGAGTTAGTGGGGCCTATTTGTAAATCTATGGTCAAACAAGGAAGAAGTCATGAAACCATGTACAAGCCCCTGTGTCCTTGTCATGTTGCAGCAAAAATAGAAATGAAGTTTTTGCTTTTCTGACAAACAAGGAAAATAAAAGAACTATGGGCAGGCTATAGAAACGACATAAACTGGCCTGAAAGAGTTAATCAATCCTAGTTTTATTTTAACTGTTACTAATCTGTATTGTCTGTAACTAGATTTGTCCTTCACAAAGCTAACCTCTAACACTCTCTGACACTATGTGAATCACATCCTGCACCTATCACTCCCTAACTCTGTGAATTACATCCTGCCCCTAACATTCTCTGATCCCCTGTGAATTACGTCCTTCACCTGGTGTTTACACTCCCTGCACTCCCTTGTAGCAAATAACCCCTTATAGCATTATGCATTCAGAAAGTAGGTTGTGGACTGATAACCCAGAGATGAACAGACCCACTTACTGGGCTGCCAGACCCATTTACCAGGCTGCCTGATGCCAACTGTGACCATTTTAAATTTTTGCAAAAGAAAGCAGAATACAAGGCCATCACTGCTTTGATCCTTATCACCTGTCACAGACCGCAGACTATAAGACCTCTCCTAATTCCCCAGAGAGGGGGCACAGTTCTTGAGGCGCTAGCCTGTTGTGTTCCCTGTTTGCCTAGCAAAGAATAAAGCTTCTCTATTTCTTTTCCTCCAAAACTCTGTCTCCGTATTTCTGTTTGGCGTCGGTGCACAGAGAGCCAAGATTTTTGGCATCAATCAGAAAACAGGACTATATACTTTTTTTGTTCTTGGTTATAATGCAAAATTGCAGCCAACCTCTGTCTTTCTTATATATTTATTTTTAAAAAGCAGAAGAAAAGGTCAAACCCATGTAACTATATGTTTTAATTAAGATTGTGAGTTTTCTCAAAGGGTTGGTCTACATGAATTTATTCTGATATCTCCTTGAAAATATAATAAAATCATTATTCTTTCCCCTGCATTTATATATGTGTATCTTTACTGTACTTGTGTGTATTATCTACTCTGTCCTTCACTCTAAATTAAACCATAAAAATTTGACTTCATAAAAATATCTATTCAGGGCTTCCCTGGTGGCGCAGGGGTTGACAGTCCACCTGCCGATGCAGGGGACACGGGTTCGTGGCCCGGTCCGGGAAGATCCCACATGTCATGGAGCGGCTGGGCCCGTGAGCCATGGCCGCTGAGCCTGTACGTCTGGAGCCTGTGCTCTGCAATGGGAGAGGCCACAACAGTGAGAGGCCCGCGTATCGCAAAAAAAAAAAAAAAAAAAAAAAAAAAAATATAATTTTAACCCTAACCC
>NW_020173783.1:142199-155865 GCF_003031525.2 Neophocaena asiaeorientalis asiaeorientalis
AAAAAAAAAAAAAAAAAAAAAAAAATATCTATTCAGTCCTACCACAGAAATTTAAATGGGAGAAAACCCCCATAAACTGTGATTTCTCATCCACTGGCATGTCATTACAAAAGTAGATGTTTAGAATACCCAGTCTTTTGAAATGCATTGATAGATCTCTAACAGTTTTATTGTCATATGAACTTCACTTTCAGCTCTAAGGTATTGAATTCTTTCAAATTGTAATTTGGAGCCATTCTTTCATTCTGTACTGCCATTTAGTTTTCTTTGTAAGTTCCTTGAATATAAGTTATATGATTAAAGCATTAATTTATTTGGTGTAACAATGACACCAATTTTAAGTGGAGCTATGCATCTGATTCACAAGAAGTTGCTAACATGTTCAAGACAATTAAGCATCCAAATATAAAAACCAATTATTAGGTAAAATGATTTTTTTAAGAATCACCTTTCAACAGTTTCATAATGTTTGACAGAAGGATGAACAAATTTTTGGTTAAAAAGTCATGAAGCTGCAGTCATCTGAAATGAAACTAATTATAAGATGTATTACTTTAGAAGGAATTATTTTGTCAAATTACGCTTAACAACACTGTTTTTTTTTTTAATGATTTGCTCAAGTCTTAAAATGTAAGCAAATTTCTAGCTAACATGGCAACTAAAACATGCCCTTATGAAACACTACAATGAAGGTACAAAAAGTTTAAATTCACAAGGACAAAGAGAATAGAAAAGGAGGTAAAAGGCAACAGCATTTTAGAAGTGTTGACAGAATTTTGGTGGATGGAATGTAACTAGATAAATGGTAACTGACTCACTTAAAGGGTGTGGAAAGTTGAGACCTAAGGGCTACGGGAAAGAAAGTGACCAGAAACACACAAAGCTGTGCCTTGTTGACCAATAATGCTGTTAAGAGAAGCATTTTCTATATATTGCCTCTTTCTTTAGTGTATTTAGCCAAAAACCCATGTCCACAAAATCATAAATATCATTATTTCAGAATTAAAAGTATTTTTATTATTCAACTCAATGACAAACCTTGCCTACTGAAAACAATCTTCTTTAATTCTGTATTTCTTCCAGCTACCACCCTCTTTCCACCTATTCACAAGCAAAGTCTCCCCCACTCCTCAATTGAACATAATTCAATTTCTTCCCTTACCACTCAAGTTAAATTTCTCTTCCTCAGGTCACTAGTGACTTTGTGTCTCTAATCCTAATAAACATTTCTCAGTCTACATCTTGCTTGACTTCTTTTTTAACAACTTTATTGGAATATAATTGCTTTACAATGGTGTGTTAGTTTCTGCTTTATAACAAAGTGAATCAGCTACACATATACATATATCCCCATATCTCTTCCCTCTTGTGTCTCCCTCACACCCTCCCTATCCCACACCTCTAGGTGGTCACAAAGCACTGAGCTGATCTCCCTGTGCTATGTGGCTGCTTCCCACTAGCGATCTATTTTACATTTGGTAGTATATATAAGTCCATCCCATTCTCTCACTTCATCCCTGCTTACACTTCCCCCTACCCATGTCCTCAACCCCATTCTCTACATCTGCATCTTTATTCCTGCCCTGCCCCAATTTTTTAGATTCCATATATATGTGTTAGCAAACGGTATTTGTTTTTCCCTTTCTGACTTACTTCACTCTATATGATAGACTCTAGGTCCATCCACCTCACTACAAATAACTCAAATTTGTTGTGTTTTATGGCTAAGTAATATTCCATTGTATATATGGGTCACATCTTCTTTATCCATTCATCTGTCGATGGACACTTAGGTTGCTTCCATGTCCTGGCTATCGTAAATAGAGCTGCAATGAACATTGTGGTACATGACTCTTTTTGAATTACGGTTTTCTCAGGGTATATCCTCAGTAGTGGGATTGCTGGGTCGTATGGTAGTTCTACTTTTAGATTTTAAGAAACCTCCATACGGTTCTCCATAGTAGCTGTATCAAATTGCGTACCCACCGACAGTGCAAGAGGGTTCCTTTTTCTCCACAATCTCTCAAACATTTATCGTTTGGAGACTTTTTGATGATGGCTATTCTGACCGGTGTGAGATGATACCTCATTGTAGTTTTGATTTGCATTTCTCTAACGATTAGTGATGTTGAGCATCCTTTCATGTGTTTCTTGGCAGTCTGTATATCTTCTTTGGAGAAATGTCTATTTAGGTCTTCTGACCATTTTTGGATTGGGTTGTTTGTTTTTTTGATATTGAGCTGCATGAGCTGCTTGTAAGTTTTGGAGATTAATCCTTTGTCAGTTGCTTCATTAGCAAATATTTTTTTCCCATTCGGAGGGCTGTCTTTTCATCTTCTTTATGGTTTTCTTTGCTGTGATAAAGTTTTAAGTTTCATTAGGTCCCATTTGTTTATTTCTGTTTTTATTCCTATTTCTCTGTGAGGTGGGTCAAAAGGATCTTGCTGTGATTTATGTCATAGAGTGTTATGCCTATGTTTTCCCCTAAGAGTTTTATAGTGTCTGGCCTTACATTTAGATCTTTAATCCATTTTGAGTTTATTTTTGTGTATGGTATTAGGGAGTGTTCTAATTTCATTCTTTTACATGTAGTTGTCCAGTTTTCCCAGCACCACTTATTGAAGAGGTTGTCTTTTCTCGATTTTATAGTCTTGCCTCCATTATATATGGTGACCATATGTGCATGGGTTAATCTCTTGGCTTTATAGCCTGTTCCATTGATCTATATTTCTATTTTTGTGCCAGTTCCATACTGTCTTGATTACTGTAGCTTCGTAGTATAGTCTGAAGTTAGGAAGCCTGATTCCTCCAGCTCCATTTTTCTTTCTCAAGATTGCTTTGGCTATTCGGGGTCTTTTGTGTCTCCATGCAAATTGTGAAATTTTTTGTTCTAGTTCTGTGAAAAATGCCAGTGGTAGTTTGATAGGGATTGCATTGAAACTGTAGATTGCTTTTGGATAGTATAGTCATTTTAACAATGTTGATTCTTCCAATCGAAGAACATGGTATATCTCTCCATCTATTTGTATCACCTTTAATTTCTTTCATCATTGACTTATAGTTTTCTGCATACAGGTCTTTTGTCTCCTTAAGTAGGTTTATTCCTAGGTATTTTATTCTTTTTGTTGCGATGGTAAATGGGAGTGTTTCCTTAATTTCTCTTTCAGATTTTTCATCATTAGTGTATAGGAATGCAAGAGATTTCTGTGCATTAATTTTGTATCCTGCTACATTATCAAATTCATTGATTAGCTCTAGTAGCTTTCTGGTGGTGTCTTTGGGATTCTCTATGTATAGTATTATGTCATCAGCAAACAGTGACAGCTGTACTTCTTTTCCGATTTGTATTCCTTTTATTTCTTTTTCTTCTCTGGTGGCTGTGGGTAAAATTCCAAAAGTATGTTGAATAATAGTGGTGAATATGGGCAACCTTGTCTTGTTCCTAATCTTAGTGAAAATGGTTTCAGTTTTTCACCATTGAGAATGATGTTGCCTGTGGGTTTGTCATATATGGCCTTTATTATGTTAAGTTCCCTCTATGCCTACTTTCTGGGGACTTTTTATCATAAATGGGTGTTGAAATTGTCAAAAGCTTTTTCTGCATCTATTGAGATGATCATATGGTTTTTATTTTTCAGTTGGTTAATGTGGTTTATCACACTGATTAATTTTCATATATTGAAGAATCCTTGGATTCCTGAGATAAACCCCACTTGATCATGGTGTATTATCCTTTTAATGGGCTGTTGGATTCTGTTTGCTAGTATTCTGTTGAGGAGTTTTGCATCTGTGTTCATCAGTGATATTGGCCTGTAGTTTTCTTTTTTTGTGACATCTTTGTCTGGTTTTGGTATCAGGGTGATTGTGGCCTCATAGAATATGTTTAGGAGTGTTCCTCCTTCTGGTATATTTTGGAAGAGGTTGAGAAGGATAGGTGCTATTCTTCTCTAAATATTTGATAAGAGTTTGCCTGTGAAGCCATCTGGTCCTGGGCTTTTGTTTGTTGGAAGATTTTTAATCACAGTCTCAATTTCAGTGCTTGTGAATTATCTGTTTATATTTTCTATTCCTTCCTGGTTCAGTCTCGGAAGGTTGGGCTTTTCTAAGAATTTGTCCATATCTTCCAGGTTGTCCATTTCATTGGCATATAGTTGATTGGTTGCTTGACTTCTTAGCAGTGTTTGACTCTTCTGACTACACTTAATATTATGAAATATTCTTGTCCTTTGGCTTCCTCACAAAAGCAAATGGAACAGCCCCTCTTTTATAACTTTGGGGAGTTTAACTGGGCACTCCTTTTCTATCTTCATTGCAGGCTCATTTTCTCTATCCATTAATTAAGTATTGCAGTTCATCCACTTTGAATCCCATGCCCTCTTATTGTCTTGTTTTATATTCTCTTAGGCAAACTCATCCAGGTCTGAAACTGTACTGACCACTTAAATGGTGTCCTCTGTCAAATCTTTATTTTCATCATAGGACTTTCTTCTACAGTCCATAATTATAAATCCATTTATCTAAGTGGCATATCCTCTAGGTTGCTTCTAAGGAAATTTAAACACTACAGGAACAAGATGAAACTTGGTCATCCTGCATCCCTGAACCTGATGATCTTCCATTGCTCTCTATTTCATTTAAAGGACACCACCATAAACCTAGAAACCCTGGATTCAGCCCTGACAACTCATTTTCTCTCACAGCTACTTCTACAATCTGTCATTAATCCTGTTTACTTTACTTCCCAGTATCTCTCAAACCCATCCATGTCTCTCATTCTCCACTGCCACTTCCCTCCCTGATTCTAAGCTACTATAAACTTTCTCTTGAGTTAGTACTGCAAGAATCTCCTAACTCCCAGCTTCTCTTCAGGACTCCTCTACATTTTTTATATCACTGAAGCCAAACTGATATTTACAAAATGCAAATCTCATTAGGTAACTCTCTACTGGAAATCCTTAAATGGTTTCAAAATACTTTTAGAATACAGACAAAACCTAACATGGTTTACATGGCCATGCATGGTCTGGACTCTATCCATTCTTCCAGCCTTATCTCCAGCCACACTCTCCATTGCTCTCGTCACTCCAGATGCATTTTAAGTTATTTAAATGTGCTTTTACTGTCTTGCAAAATAGGGCATTTGCATAAGCTACTAGCTCATTTCACAATTCTTCACACATCTACTGGCTCCCTAATCATCATTAATAAACATATTTTCTTTCTTCAGAGCTCAATTTATATATAACTTAGTCAAATAAATTTCCCTATATAACTTCACTTTTACCCTTAAATCCACACCCTGCAAGTCTAGGTCAGATTACTTCAGTATAGGTTCTCATGGTGTCATATTTATTCAGATCATTTTTCTCTGCTTGTGATTAGACATCCATTACTGTGATGGTTTGATTTTTGTTTTATGTCACTAGATTTTAGGCTCATTAGGGCAGCAACTATGCCTCAGTAGCTCACTGATGTCAAACACCTTGCACACTGCTTGATAAACAGTGGGAGCTTAATAAATATTTGTTAAAAGAATCAATTAAATGGTGAATTGATGTGTTTGGAGGAAGAGCTTTGTGTCTCATAAATAGGGAGCCTGAGATCAATGAAGAGCCATTCTGTGGTAAGCCCCCAGGGGTAGAATCAGTGAACTTGGAGGGTCAATAGAAATTACCCAATAAAGCATAGAAAGAAAAAAAGAGTGAAAAAAGAGAGAGAGAGCAAAGAAGAAAGTGCTGAAGAGCTGTGAGAAAATAACAAATGATCTTACATACAGATAATTGGAACTCAAGAGGAGAAGTGAGAGCAAATGAGCTGGAAGAAATATTTGAAGACATACTGCCCAAGATTTTTCCAAAATTAATGAAAATATTCAAACCACAGTTCCAAAAACTCAGAGATCCCCTCTTCAGGAAGGTAATTGATACTCTAAAGGAAAAATAGTAGCAATCTGTTGTAGTTCATGTCCCATATAAAAATAAAATATATGACAATAAAAGCACAGAATGTGGGGGGGTGAGGTATTAGAAGTATACTGTTGAAAGGTCCATGCAGTATATGTAAAGTATAATATTTCTTGAAAGTAGATATGATTAATTAAAGATATATATTGTAAGCATCAGGAAAATTCCTCAAAAAGTTAAAAAGAAGTAAAAATAATGAGTCACTATTGGAGATAAAATGCAATAATAAAAACACTCAATCCAAAAGTAGGCAGAAAGATGGAAAAAAGAAATATAGAACAGATGCAATGAAGAGAAAACAAATAAGATCCTGTTGCTTTAATGCCAACAATATTAGTAATTACATTAATTGTAAATGTTCTAAATCAGGAATTGTAAAGCTACAGACTACAGGCCAAATCTATTTTGCTATCTGCTTTTGTAAATAAAGTTATTGGAGCACATTCATTATCATACTTTTACCTATTTCTACGGTTGCTTTCATGGAATAACAGCAGAGTTAAGTACTTTGGAAAGGAGCCATAAGGCCTGAAAATTTTAAATATTTACCATCTGTCCCTTCATAAAAAAAGTTTGCCAAACTATGGTCTAAACACATAAATTAATGTCATTGGCAGAGAGAATATTTTAAAGAAAAGATCCAATTATATTCTGTCTATAAGGAGACTTTTAAATATGAGGAGATAAATAGGTTGAAAGTAAAGAGATAGAAAAATAAGTGCCATGCATGCATTAATCAAAATAAACCTAGCATGGCTATCTTAGACAAGTAAACTTCAGAACAATAAAAATATCAGGGATGAAGGGAAATATTACATTATGGTAAATAGATTGATTCACCAAGAAGACACAACAGTCCTAAATGTATATGCATCTAACAGAGTTTAAAAATACATGAAGCAAAAAATGATAGAACTAAAGGGAGAAATAGGATAGTTCACAATTATATTGGAAAAAAATCCACTTTCAGTAATCAATGGAATAAGACAGAATATCCAAAAAATCATAATCTACCAATATGACAATATTTATGAACACTACACCCCAGAATATCAATAGAGATTATTTTAAAGTGCATATAGAACATTTACCAAGATAGAGCAAAGTATGTTCTATAGTATAAAACTCAACAAATTTACAGAACTGAAATCATACAAGGTGTGTCCTATAACCATAAGGGAATTAACCTAGAAATCAGTAACTGCAAGATAGCTGCAGGATAATAGAGTAACTTTATTTTTAGTTTTTTTAAGGAGCCACCATACTGTTCTCCATAGTACCATATGATCCAGCAATCCCACTTCTGGGCATATAGCCAGAAAAGATGAAAATTCTAATTTGAAAAGAGACATGAAGCCCGATGCTCATAGCAGCACTATTTACAATAGCCAAGATGTGGAAGCAACCTAAATGTCCATTGATAGATGAATGGTTAAAGAAGATGTGAAATATCGATATATCTATATATATATATCTATATGCATACACACAGTGGAATATTATTCAGCCATAAAAGTAATGAAATAATGCTATTTGCAGCAATATGGATAGTTGTGCAAAATTATTATACTAAGTGAAGTAATTCAGACAGAGAAAGGCAAATATCATATGATATTGCTAATATGTGGAATCTAAAGAAAAAGATACAAATGAACTTATTTACAAACCAGAAATAGACCCACAGACATAGAAAACAAACTTGGGGTTACCAAAGGGAAAGGGGGAGAGGGATAAATTAGGAGTTTGGGATTAACATATATACATTACTGTATATAAAATAGATAAACAACAGGTACCTATTGTGTAGCACAGGGAACTATATTCACTATATTTTAATAACCTATAATGGAAAATAATCTGAGTCACTTTACACCTGAAACTAACACATTATAAGTCGACTATATTTCAATTAAAATAGATAGCTGCAAAGTCCCCAAATATTTGAAAAAAATAAATGACACACTTCTAAATTACCCATGAATCAAAACAAAATTTAAAAATAACTTGAATGAAAATAAAAATATAACATTTCAAAATTTATAGGATGCCACTAAAGCAGTACTTAGGACAAAATGTATTGCACTAAATTCTTAAATACTTATGCAGATGATCCCTGACTTACAATGGTTCTACTTATGATTTTTTGACTTTATGATCATACAAAAGTGATGGGTATTCAGTGGAAACTGTACTTAGAATTTTGAAATTTGATCTTTTCTCAGGCTATCAATATGTGGTTGTATTCTCTCAAGATGCTGGGCAGTGGTAGTGAACAGCATCTCTCAGTCAGCCATGCAATCGTGAGGGTAAAAATGTGATACACTTACAATCATTCTGTACCAATACAACCATTCTGTTTTTCACTTTCAGTACAACATTCAATAAATTATATTAGCTATTCAATACTTTATTATAAAATAGTCTTTGTGTTAGATGATTTTGCCCAACTATAGACTAATGTAAATGTTTTGAGTATGTTTAAGGAAGGCTAGGCTAAGCTAACGTTTGGTAGGTTAGACATATTAAATGTTTTCTGTATTTTCAACTTACAATATTTTCAATTTACAATGGGTTTATTGGGATGTAATCCCATCATAAGTCAAGGAAAAAAATAGTAGTAGAAAATAAGAAAAGGTCTGAAATCAATGATCTATACTTCCAACTTAAGAAACCAGAAAAGGAAAAGCATTTTAAACCTTAAGCAAGTAGAGCAGAGGAAATAATAATGATGAGCAGAAATTTATAAAATTGAAAACAAAAAAGAATAGACAAAATAATGAAAACAAAAATGGATTATTTCACAATATAAATAAAGCTGATAATTCTCTACCCAAACTGATTCACAAAAAGAGAAAAATAATATTAAGTCCATAAATTTTTTTATTTTTTATTTTTTTATTTTTATTTATTTATTTTTTTGTGGTACGTGGGCCTCTTACTACTGTCGCCTCTCCCGTTGTGGAGCACAGGTTCTGGATGCACAGGCTCAGTGGCCATGGCTCACAGGCCTAGTCGCTCCATGGCATGTGGGATCTTCCCAGACTGGGGCACGAACCCATGTCCCCTGCATCGGCAAGTGGACTCTCAACCATTGCGCCACCAGGGAAGCCCTAAGTCCGTAAATTTGACAAAATGATAGAAAATGTGCAAATGTGGTGAAAGATACGAACTACCACAAGACAGTCAAGAAGAAGTAGGTAACTTGGTGAATTAAATTCACAGTAAAATGGCTTCTGTGTAGAAAACTTCACTTCTGTGTGTTTCTTCTTTATTCTCACACTACTACCATGCTCACGACACTTCTAACACCAGATGTGTGGGGTTTCTTCCCCACACCAAGCAATTCTTCGTGACACCAGTTGAATGTTCTATAACTTAACTACATTCTGACACTATCTACCTGGAGACAGTGTCAGATCCCATAGGTTAAGAGCTCAGTCCCATGAGACTGCACTCCACTTCATGTGCCAATGACAAGCAATAGGTCACCATGTTAACTACAACTTCTGTCTAACTTGGTTATGCCCAGGAAGTTCCAAGGGATTTAGGAACTCTGTATCAGGAGTAAGAGTCAAAGACCCAAATATTAGAACAAAAGATGCTCCTCGTGCTGTTATCACTTAGGATATTACAACAGTTTTGGGAGTCCTGTGTCAGGTACCAGAGATGGAGACCAATATATGTATTTTCTGTTATCTCACACCATCCAGTAAAGAAAATTTTAGACCAAGGAGGTTTCACTGATGAAATATACCCACCCTTTAAGGAATATTAATATCTGCTCTACAAAAGTTCTGCACCATACAAGACAGTAAATCTTTGAAGCTGCTTTCATGCATACAGCAATACCCTTATACTAAAACTAGACAAAAACATTAAAACAAAACTACAAGCAAATATCTTCTATCTATGTCTAATATAGACACTAAAATACACAAGAAATACTATTGATTCTAATCCACAATATATAAAAATGATAGTAACTCAAGACCAAGTGAAGTTTGTCCCTGGAATACAAAGTTAGTTCAACATTCAAATGTCAAACAATACAAGGTAACCTCCTGAAAGGTGGAGTAAGGAATTCTGTAAATCCATTCCTCCATAAAAGCAAAGAAAATACTAGAATTGTGAAAAATCAGCATTTTGAAAATTCTTGAAGTTAACCAAATGCAACAATTGCAAGAGTATTGAAGAAAAACTGCTGAACCTTGCTAAGAAAATCAGGTTCTGTAATATTTTTATTTGACCTCCTCTCATTCCATCTACAGCTCCATAGTTACTTTGAAAACCTTCAGTTTTTACAGTGTTAGCTCTGAACACCAGCAGTCTTGCAGACCCTGGAGGGTGCAGACTGGATTTTCTAAAAGTTCTATCTCCAAAGCATTGTCACTATTTGACCTTTTGCAGGTTGCTGGAAAAGACGTAGTGACAGAGTGTAGTCTCTATTTGATATGTCTCAAATCTGGCTCAGTGGGAAAAGTCTTACCCCCAGGGTGTTTGTTGAGAACAATCAACTACAATTGATAGATATCACAATTACCTGAGGCTATGATATCAGTTATGGTAAAAAATCTCAACCAAATTTTAAAGGAATATCTGGGGATCAAGATGCCCACAGATGACTTTGAAAAGCTCTGACATGCTCCTGGGGAGCTAGATGACAATAAGCATATTTAGGGCTGTATATCTTCCCAGGAAACATGTGAGGTCCTCAGTCAGACTCAGCTCTGATTAAAAAAACGAGGCCCTGAGATTGGTTCAAGATGGTGGAGTAGAAGGACATGCTCTCATTCTCTCTTTCAAGAACACCAGAATCACAACTAACTGCTGAACAATCTTCAACAGGAAGACACTAGAACTCACCAAAAAAGATACCCCACATGTAAAGACAAAGGAGAAGCCACAATGAGACAGTAAGATGGGTGCTATCACAATAAAATCAAATTCCATAAGTGCTGGGTGGGTGATTTACAAATAGGAGAACAATTATACCACAGAAGTCCACCCACTGGAGTGAAGGTTCTGAGCCACACATCAGGCTGCCCAACCTGGGGGCCTGGCAACAGGAGGAGGAATTCCTAGAGAATCAGACTTTGAAGGCTAGTGGGATTTGATTGCAGGATGTCGGCAGGACAGGGGGAAACAGAGACTCCACCTTTAGAGGGCACACATAAAGTAGTGTGCACATTGGGACCCAGGGGAAGGAGAAGTGACCCCATAGGAGACAGAACCAGACATACCTGATAGTGTTGGAGGGTCTCCTGCAGAGGTGAGGGGTCAGCTGTGGCTCACAAAGGGACAAGGACACTGGCAGCAGAAGATCTGAGAAGTACTCCTTGGCGTGAGCCCTCCCAGAGTCCACCATTAGCCTCACCAAAGAGCCTGGGTAGGCTCCAGTGTTGGGTCACCTCAGGCCAAAAACCAACAGGGCAGTATCCCAGGCTCACTCATTAGCAGACAAGTGGATTAAAGTTTTACTGAGCTCTGCCCACCAGAGCAACAGTCAGCTCTACCCACCACCAGTCCCTCCCATGAGGAAACTTCAACAAGCCTCTTAGATAGTCTCATCCAAAGAGGGAAGACAGCAGAAGCAAGAAGAACTACAATCCTTCAGCCTGTGGAACAAAAACCACATTCATAGAAAGACAGACAAGATGAAACGGCAGAGGGCTATATAACAGATGAAGGAACAAGATAAAACCCCAGAGAAACAACTAAATGAAATGGAGATAGGCAACTTTCCAGAAAAAGAATTCAGAATAATGATAGTGAAGATGATCCAGGATTTCAGAAAAAGACTGTAGGCAAAGATCGAGAAGATGCAAGAAATGTTAACAAAGACCTAGAACAATTAAAGAACAAACTAGCAGAGATGAACAATACAATAACTGAAAGGAAAAATACACTAGAAGGAATCTATAGCAGAATAACTGAGGCAGAAGAACGGATAAGTGACCTGGAAGACAGAATGCTGGAATTCACTGCTGTGGAACAGAATAAAGAAAAAAGAATGAAAAGAAATGAAGACAGCCTAAGACACCTCTGGGACAACATTAAACACAACAACATTCTCATTATAGGGGTCCCAGAAGGAGAAGAGAGAGAGAAAGGACCAAAGAAAATATTTGAAGAGATTATAGTTGAAAACTTCCCTAAGATGGGAAAGGAAATAGCCACCCAAGTCCAGGAAGTGCAGAGAGTTCCATACAGGATAAACCCAAAGAGAAACATGCCGAGACACGTAGTAATCAAATTGGCAAAAATTAAAGCCAAAGAAAAAGTATTGAAACCAGCAATGGAAAAATGACAAATAACATACAAGGGAACTCCAATAAGGTTAACAGCTGATTTCTCAGGAGAAAATCTACAAGCCAGAAGGGAGTGGCATGATACACTTAAAGTGATGAAAGGGAAGAACCTACAACAAAGATTACTCTAGCCAGCAAGGATCTCACTCAGATTCAACGGAGAAATCAAAAGCTTTACAGAGAAGCAAAAGCTAAGAGAATTCAGCACCACCAAACCAGCTCTATAACAAATGCTAAAGGAACTTTTCTAAGTGGGAAACACAAGAGAAGAAAAGGACCTACAGAAACAAACCCGCCAAAATTAAGAAACTGGTAATAGGAACATACATAGCAATAATTACCTTAAATGTGAATGGATTAAATTATCCAAACAAAAGACAGGCTTGCTGAATGGACACAAAAACAAGACCCATATACAAGCTGTCTACAAGGGACCCACTTCAGACCTAGGGACACATACAGACTGAAAGTGAGGGCATGGAAAAAGATATTCCATGAAAATGGAAATCAAAAGAAAGCTGGAGTAGCAATACTCATATCAGATAAAATAGACTTTAAAATAAAGAATGTTACAAGAGACAAGGAAGGACACTATGTAATGATCAAGGGATCAATCCAAGAAGAAGATATAACAATTATAAATATATATGCACCCAACGTAGGAGCACCACAATACAAAAGTCAACTGCTAAGAGCTCTAAAAGAGGAAATCGACAGTGACACTATAATAGTGGGGGAGTTTAACACCTCACTTACACCAGTGGACAGATCATCCAAAAAGAAAATTAATAAGGAAACACAAGCTTATAAAATGTAAAAAACACAAACACATGGAAGCTAAATAATATGATACTAAATAACCAAGAGATCACTAAATAAATCAAAGAGGAAATCAGAAAATACCTAGAGACAAATGACAATGAAAACACGATGATCCATAACATATGGGATGCAGGAAAAGCAGTTCTAAGAGGGAAGTTTATAAGCTATACAAGCCTACCTTAAGAAACAAGAAAAATCTCAAATAAAGAATCCAACATTACACCTAAAGGAACTAGAGAATGAAGAACAAACGTAACCCAAAGTTAGCAGGAGGATAGAAATCATAAAGAACATAGCAGAAATAAATGAAATAGAAACAAAGAAAACAATAGCAAAGAAATAGAAAATACGAGCGGACCAATTACAGGTAATGAAATTGAAACTATGATTAAAAATTTTCCAACACACAAAAGTTCAGGACCAGATGGCTCCACGGGTGAATTCTATCACACATTTATAGAAGAGCTAACACCCACCCTTCTCAAACTCTTCCAAAAATTTCCAGAGGAAGTAAAACTCCCAAACTCATTCTATGAGGCCACCAACACTCTGATACTAAAACCAGACAAAGAT
>NW_020173783.1:156093-157036 GCF_003031525.2 Neophocaena asiaeorientalis asiaeorientalis
CAGAGAAGAAACAGAAATAAATGGAATACAAATTGGAAAAGAAGAAGCAAAACTGTCACTGTTTGCAGATGACATGATACAATACATAGAGAATCCTAAAGATGTCAACAGAAAACTACTAGAGCTAATGAATGAATTTGGTAAAGTTGCCGAGTACAAAATTAATGCACAGAAATCTCTTGCACTCCTATACACTAATGATGAAAAATCTGAAAGAGAAATTAAGGAAACACTCCCATGTACCATTGCATCACAAATAATCAAATACCTAGGAATAAACCTACCTAGGGAGACAAAAGACCTGTATGCAGAAAACTATAAGACACTGATGAAAGAAATTAAAGATGATACCAACAGATGGAGAGATATACCATGTTCTTGGATTGGAAGAATAAATATTGTTAAAATGACTATACTACCCAAAAGAAATCTACAGATTCAATGCAATCCCTATCAAATTACCAATGGCATTTTTTCAGAACTAAAACAAAAAATCTTAAAATTTGTATGGAGACACAAAAAGGAAAGTTACAGAAATTAGCATTAACCAAAATTTTTTTAAAAATTTTAAACTTATATTTGAATAGACAAAACATATGACCCAAAATTAAGAATGTTCAAACAGATATATAGGGTGGCAGAAAAACAGAAACATAGGTCAATGGAACAAGACAGAAAGCCCAGAGATAAACCCACGCATCTGTGGTCAACTAATCTATGACAAAGGAGGCAAAGATATACAATGGAGAAAAGACAGTCTCTTCAGTAATTGGTGCTGGGAAAACTGGACAGCTACAGGTAAAAGAATGAAATTAGAACACTCTAACACCATACACAAAAATAAACTCAAAATGGATTCGAGACCTAAATGAAAGATCAGACACTATAAAACTTTTACAGGAAAACATAGGAAGAACACTCTTTGACATAAACCACAGCAAGA
>NW_020173783.1:158702-160814 GCF_003031525.2 Neophocaena asiaeorientalis asiaeorientalis
CAAAGCAGTCTTGAGGGGAAAAAACGGAGCTGGAGGAATCAGATTCCCTGACTTCAGACTACACTACAAAGCTACAGTAATCAAGACAATATGGTACTGGCACAAAAACAGAAATATAGATCAATAGAACAGGATACAAAGCCCAGAGATAAACCCACACACCTATGGTCAACTAATCTATGACAAAGGAGGCAAAGATATACAATGGAGAAAAGACAGTCTCTTCAGTAATTGGTGCTGGGAAAACTGGACAGCTACAGGTAAAAGAATGAAATTAGAACACTCTAACACCATACACAAAAATAAACTCAAAATGGATTCGAGACCTAAATGAAAGATCAGACACTATAAAACTTTTACAGGAAAACATAGGAAGAACACTCTTTGACATAAACCACAGCAAGATATTTTTTGATCCACCTCCTAGAGAAATGGAAATAAAACCAAAAATAAACAAGTGGGACCTAATGAAACTTAAAAGCTTTTACACAACAAAGGAAACTTTAAAGTAGATGAAAAGACAACCCTCAGAATGGGAGAAAATATTTGCAAATGAATCATTAGACAAAGAATTAATATCAAAAATATATAAACAGCTCATGCAACTCAATATTAAAAAAACAAACAACCCAATCCAAAAATGGGCAGAAGACCTAAATAGACATTTCTCCAAAAAAGGCATACAGATGGCCAAGAAGCACATGAAAAGCTGCTCAACATCACTAATTATTAAAGAAATGCAAATCAAAACTACAATGAGGTATTACTTCACACCATTTAGAATAGGCATCATCAGAAAAGCTACAAAAAACAAATGCTGAAGAGGTTGTGGAGAAAAGGGAACCCTCTCGCACTGTTGGTGGGAATGTAAATTGATACAGCCACTATGGAGAATAGTATGGAGGTTCCCTAAAAAACTAAAAATAGAACTACCATATGACCCAGCAATCCCACTACTGGGCATATACCCAGAGAAAACCATAGTTCAAAAAGACACATGCACCCCAATATTCATTGCAGCACCATTTACAATAGCCAGGTCATGGAAGCAACCTAAATGCCCATCAACAGATGAATGAATAAAGAAGATGTGGTGCATATATACAATGTCATATTACACAGCCATAAAAAGGAATGAATTTGGGTCATTTGTAGAGACGTGGATGCATCTAGAGACTGTCATGCAGAGTGAAGTAAGTCAGAAAGAGTAAAACAAATATTGTATATTAATGCATATTTGTGGAACCTAGAAAATGGTCTGATGATCCGGTTTTCAGAGCAGAGATTGAGACACAGAAATAGAGAACAAACATATGGACACCAAGTGGGGAAAGTGGCGGGCGGTGGGGGTTGTGGTGTGATGAATTTGGAGATTGGGATTGACATGTATACACTGATGTGTATAAAATGGACAACTAATAAGAAAATAAACATTAAAAACAGAAACCAAATAGACCTTCATAAAAACAAAAATAAAACAAAAAACATAGCCCTCTACAAACAGGAAGTGAAAGCTAAGGCAGATTTATAAACTCCCTGAGTAGTGAAGTTGTACCCCAGGTACATACAAAGTGTTATTCATCTGAGACATTTAAGGAATTCTGACTAATCATTAGCTGTCCCCTAAGTTAACTGAGAAGATACTACAATGGCCACACACTACAGAGAACACATGATTTGTATAATTTGTCCAGAAAAGTTCCCAAACACCAACAATTACAACATTGACCAAACAATGACATAAAACAACAGCAACAATAGCACACCCTGGGAGGGGGTAATTAGATTTCCAGAATTGAGAACTTACTATTTTTAAAATATCTAGTTTTCAAAAAAATTACAAGACATACAAAGAAACTGGAAAGTCTGGCCCATACACAGGAAAAACATCAGGCAACAGGAATTGCCCATGAGAAGCCCTAGATACCAGATTTAACTGATAAATCCTTTAAATCAAATACTATAAATATGTTCATTTAAAATTTTTTTTATTTACTTATTTTAACATCTTTATTGGAGTATAATTCCTCTACAATGGTGTGTTAGTTTCTGCTTTATAACAAAATGAATCAGCCATATGTATACAGATATCATCATATCTGCTCCCTCTTG
>NW_020173783.1:167903-206665 GCF_003031525.2 Neophocaena asiaeorientalis asiaeorientalis
AGGTGGACACAAAGCGCCGAGCTGATCTCCCTGTGCTATGCGGCTGCTTCCCACTAGCCATCTGTTCTACATTTGGTAGTGTATATATGTCCATGCCACTCTCTCACTTCATCCCAGCTTATCCTTCCCCCTCCCTGTGTCCTCAGGTCTATTCTCTATGTCTGCATCTTTATTCCTGTACTGCCCCTAGGTTCTTCAGAACCTTTTTTTTTTTTAGATTCCTCATATATGTGCAAAAACTTAAAGAAAACATGTCTAAAGAATTAAAGGAATATATGAGAACAATGTCTCACCAAATAGAGAATATCAATAAAGATATATAGATTATTTAAAAATTTGATTCCAGAGTTTAAATGAAAAATAATGGTAATGAATAATTCATTAGAGGAGTTCAAAATCAGAATCAACTTGGAATAAGAAAGAATTAGTGAACCTAAAAATAGGTCAATTGAGATAATCTAGTTTGAGGAACAGAAAGCATAATGAATGAGGAAAAATAAATAAAGCTTCAGAGAAATGTAGGACAACACTGAATATGTGGCTGCTTCTCACTACCTATCTATTTTACATTTGGTAGTGTATATATGTCAGTGCCACTCTCACTTCGTCCCAGCTTACCCTTCCCACTCCCTGTGTCCTCAGGTCTATTCTCTATGTCTGCATCTTTATTCCTGTACTGCCCCTAGGTTCTTCAGAACCTTTTTTTTTTTTAGATTCCTCATATATGTGCAAAAACTTAAAGAAAACATGTCTAAAGAATTAAAGGAATATATGAGAACAATGTCTCACCAAATAGAGAATATCAATAAAGATATATAGATTATTTAAAAATTTGATTCCAGAGTTTAAATGAAAAATAATGGTAATGAATAATTCATTAGAGGAGTTCAAAATCAGAATCAACTTGGAATAAGAAAGAATTAGTGAACCTAAAAATAGGTCAATTGAGATAATCTAGTTTGAGGAACAGAAAGCATAATGAATGAGGAAAAATAAATAAAGCTTCAGAGAAATGTAGGACAACACTGAAGGTATCAATGTTTGTGTAATGAGAGTTCTAGGAGGAGATAAATGAAAGGGGCAGAAGAAGTATTTGAAGAACTAATGCCTGACAAATTCCTAAATTTGATGAAAAACATTTATTCACACATCCAGGAAACTCAATGAACTTCAGCTAGTATAAACTAAGAGAGAGTCACACCTATAAACATCACATTCAAACATACTCAGGCATGACATATTCACTGTGCTGAAAGAAAAAAGGATTGTGAACCAAGTATTCTGTATCTAGTAAACCCATACATCAAAAATGAAAAAAAAAATCAACAAAATCTGAGAGAATTCTTAGCAGATCTGCCCAGCCCACCAGAAATATTAAAATGAATAAATATTTTAGGCTGAAATAGAGAACACAAGACAGTAATTGCAATCCATATGAAGAAATAAAGAACACTACCGAAGGTAATTATATAGGTAAATATAAAAGATAGTATAAATGTATTTTTGTTCATAATTCTTTGCTTCTCATGTCTGAATTAAGAGACAATGCATAAAGCCATAGCTATAAAACTGTGTTGATGGGCTTATAATGTATAAACATGTAACATGTATGACAACAGTAATAAAAATGAGGGAAAGGGAGGAAGTCATATTGGAATAAAATTTCTAAAAACAAGCCCTCATATTTAAATTCAATTGATTTACAGCAATTCAGTGGAGGGGTGGGGGAGGGATAATCTTTTTCAACAAATGGTGCTGAGACTTTATACCTTATACAAAATTTAACTAAAAATGGATCAAAACTTAATGTAAGACCTGAAACTATAAAACTGTTAGAACAACCCATAGGTGTAAACATTTGTGACATTGGATAAGGCAGTGGATTCTTAGATATGACATCTAAAATATAAGCAACAAAAGAAAAAATACATAAGTTTGGGTTTAATCAAAATTAAAAACATTTTTGTAAATCAACTTCAATAAAAAAATTTTAAACTTTCATGCTTCAAAGAATACTATAGAGTGAAAAGACAACTGACAAAATGAGAGAACAAATTTTCAAACCATATATCTAACAAAAGTTTAGTATCTAGAATATGTTTGAAAAAAACTCTCACAACTAACAAAAACACAACTCAGTTTTATAAAGGACAAAGAATGTGAATAGATATTTCTCAAAAGAAAATATAGAAATGGCCAATAAGCACATAAAAAGACCATATCACTAATCATTTAGGAAATATAAATACAAGTCACAATGAGATACTACTTCACAACCATTAGGATGGCTGTAATTAAAGAGATGGACACTGATGCATGTTGGCAAAGATGGAACCCTCATACGTTGTTGGTGGGAATGTAGAGTTGTACATCCCCCTGCTGAAAACAATTTAGCAGTTTCTCAAAAAGTTAAACATAGCATTACCATATAACTCTGAAATTTTACTCCTAGGAATATCCCCAAGATAAAAACATATGTTAATACAAAAACTTCTATGCCAATGTTCATAGCAGCATTAATCATAATAGCTAAAAGGTGAAAATAATTTTGCATTTGCCAACTGATGAATGGATAAGCAAAATGTGTTATAGCCATATAATGGAATGTTATTCAGCCATAAAAGAAAATGAAGTACTGATTCATACAACATGGATGGACCTTGGAAACATTATGCTAAGTGAAAGAAGCCAGACATAACAGACCATATACTGCACGATTATATTTATATAAAATATCCAGAAAAGTCAAATTTGTAAATGAATGGAAATGGGGATTAATTTTAAATGGGCAGGTTCGTCCTTTGGGAGGTATAAAAATGTTTTAAACCAGATTTAGGATGGTGGTCACACCACTTTGAATTGTACACTTGAAATGAGTAGATGTTGTGGTTTGCAAAACATACCTCAATACATTTGTTAAAAAATAAATTAACATAAATCACCATGTCAATACATTAAATATATAAAACCATGTGATCAACACAATTGGTTTAGGAAAATTATTTGGAGAAAGTTCAATATCCATTCATGATATAAGTTTTAGGAAGCAAAATAGAAGGAAACATCTTTAAGGTGATAAAGGCATCTACAAAAACCTATAACTAACATCAAACTTAATGTTCAAAACTGGAATCCTTTTCCCATTTTGGACACAATACAGGGATGCCTATTTTCATCACTCCTACTCAACATTATACAGGAAGTCCTATGCAATTCAATAAGAATAAATAAATAAATTTATTCTTCATTCCTACTCAAAATTATACTGGAAGTCCTGTACAGTTCTATAAGAATAAATAAATAAATAAATACACAAATAAATACATAAATATTATACAGATGGGAACAGAAGAAATAGTCTCACTTAACAGAAGTTGTGATTGTCTACTTGACAATTTTAAAAAGATTACAACATAGTTATTAAGACTTAAAAGCATCTTTAGCCAGGTTGCAGGATACAAGGTCAATATCTAGAAATCAACTCTTTTTCTATATACTAGGAATAAAAATCTAAAAGTACCGTTAAACTACCATCCAACAGCAACAGAATGCACAGTATTCTCAATTACATATGGATCATTTTCTAGGCTAGATTATATGTTAGGCCACAAAACAAGTCTTAGCAAATTTAAGAAGATTGAAATCATACAAAGTATCTTTACCAAGCACATGATATGAAATCAGAATTCAATAGCAGAAGGAAAGCTGGAAAATTCACAAACACATGGAAATTAAAACACATCCCTGAAAAACCAATGAATCAAAGTAGAAATCAAAAGGAAAATTAAAAAAAATCTTGAGATAAATGAAAATGGAAACACACATAACAAAACTTATGGGATGTGGCAAAAACAGTTCTAAGAGGAACATTTATAGTGATAATCACATACATCAAGAAAAATCTCAATAAACAACTTACATTTACACCTCAAGCAAACAACTTAACTTTACATCTCAAAAAACTAGAAGAACAAACTAATCACAAAGTTAGCAGAGAAAAGGAAATGATAAAGATTAGAGAAGAAATAAATAAAATAGAGGACAGGAAAACAATAGAAAAGATTAACAAAACTAAGAGTTGGTTCTTCTCAAAGATAAAATTGACAAAACTTTAGTTAGACTAATCAAGAAAAAAAGGGAAAGGACCTAATTAATGAAAATACAAACTAAAAATGAACAATTACAATTGGTACCACAGAAATACAAAGGATCATAGGAGACTACTCTGAGCAACTACACATCAAAAAATTGGACAACCTAGAAGAAATGGATAAATTCCTAAAAAATATACCACCTTCTGAGACTGAATCATGAAAAAATAAAAATCTGAACAAACCAATAATGAATAAGAAGACTGAATTGGTAATCGAAAATGTCCAAACAAAGAAAAGTGAATGACTAGTTGGCTTCACTGGAGAATTCTTCCAAACATTTAAAGATTAACACCAATCTTTCTCAAACCATTCCAAAAAATTGAAGAGGAGGGAATACTTCCAAACTCATTTTATGAGATGAGCATTACCCTGATACCAAAGCCAGATAAAGCTACTTCAGGCCAAGATCCCTCATGAATTTAGATGCAAACATTCTCAACAAAATACTACCAAACTGAATTCAACAGTACATTAAACGATCATACACCATGATCAAGTGAGATTTATCCCTGAGGTGCAAGGATGGTTCAACACAAATTAATACAAGCAAACCAACAAATATGATACTTCACATTAATAGAATGAAATATAAAAATAATATGGTTTCTCAGCCTTAAAAAGAAATGAAATTGAGCTATTTGTAATGAGATGGATAGAACTAGAGTCTGTCATACAGAGTGAAGTAAGTCAGAAAGAAAAAGACAAATACCGTATGCTAACACATATATATGGAATTTAAGGGAAAAAAATGTCATGAAGAACCTAGGTGTAAGATAGGAATAAAGACGCAGACCTACTGGAGAACGGACTTGAGGATATGGGGAGGGGGAAGGGTGAGTTTTGACAGGGCGAGAGAGAGTCATGGACATATACACACTAACAAACGTAGTAAGGTAGATAGCTGGGGGGAAGCAGCCGCAAGGCACAGGGATATTAACTCGGGGCTTTGTGACAGCCTGGAAGGGTGGGATGGGGAGAGTGGGAGGGAGGGAGACGCAAGAGGGAAGACATATGGGATCATATGTATATGTATAGCTGATTCACTTTGTTATAAAGCAGAAACTAACACACCATTGTAAAGCAATTATACCCCAATAAAGATGTTAAAAAAAAAATAATATGGTTATATTAATAGACACAGAAAAAGCATTTGACAAAATTCAACATCCATTTATGATAAAAACTCAACAAATTAAGTACAGAAGGAATGTACTGCAGCATAATAAATAGGATATATGACAAGCCCACAGCCAACATTATACTCAATGGTAAAAGGTTGAAAGCTCTTTTTCTAAGATCAGGAACAATACAAAGATGTTCATATTCACCAATCCTATTCAACATGGTACTGGAAGTCCTAGTCAGAGCAATTAGGCAAGAAAAAGAAATGAAAGGTATCCAAATCATAAAGGAAGAAGTAAAATTTCTGCATATGATATGATTATATATATAGAAAATCCTAAAGCCTTCACCAAAAAACTGTTAGATATAGTCAACAGATTTAATAAAGTTGTGGGATACAAGATCAACATACAAAAATCAGTGACATTTCTACACATTATCACCAAATTATCTGATTTGGAGAAAAAACTGAAAGCAGAAACAACAATATTTTATTGCTGCTGTTGTGGGTGTTGATAATATTGTTGTAAAACTTATCATATTTGAAGATCAATAAGAAGGTACCACTTGAGGAGAGACTAAAAATACAGTGGGTCAGTGGGCAGGCAGGCAGATAATTGGTGGATAAAAATTAGGAGATAATAATAAGAATGTGGTCAAGAGTACACAAGAAAGAGTAGAGTTGTAATTTCTATAAGGACAATAAAAGCTAACATTCATTCACCACTTATCATTTGTCAAATATTGTACTAAGAGTTAGATATTATTTTAGGTCTTTACATGTTATCTCATTTCATTTTCATGGCATCCTTATGAGGTAGTATATCAGTTGACTCTTTGCCTAGCAGTCACAGTAATGGAGTTAGGAGTGCAAAAGGTTTATTGGGGAATAAGTCTTGTAAAATATGAAAGGAGGAAAAGTAGGATTGGGCAAGGAAAGCTTTCAGAGTGTAATGTCAATTGTAATATAGATATGTCTATGAAAGGAACTGAAGAGGAGGGAGGAAGCAGGATTAGGTAAGGGAGAACACAGATAAGGTGTAGATCTGACAGTCTTGGTTGACCCAATGAGGAGCTCCAGATCAAAGACTGCCTATTGGAGGAGTCATGTTGATTAGAAATGGCCAGTCCCTAGTACCTTGACATACATGGCCAATTGGCTAGAGGGTGCTCACAAAGAATGTGGCCTCATCTGAAAATTGGAGGCAGATCCTGAAGGCATTAGTAGATGGCGGCTGTCAGTAAAATGTACTTAGTTGAACAGCAATTTTTATTCCTTGAAGGGATATCCAAGCCACACCTTTCCATGGCTGCTACAGCTGCTCGCCTCTATGGCTGTTGCAGCTAAGTACAATTATTACCTTTTTTTTCAGGTCAGGAAATTGAAGCTTAGACCTGTTTACTAATTGCCTAAGATCACACAGCAGGTAGGTGGCATAGCTAGGACTCAAACTGAGAGGTCTAGATACTTAAACTACTTATGACTCTATGTCAGCAGAAAAGGGAAGAGAGAACAGGTGGAGATACAAGGAGGTTGAGGACATAGAAAGGAAGTTAGAGTATCTACATGTGAAAACCTAGGTTTTCTTTTTCTCTCATATGTATCAGACAACCTGGCAACCCAAAAATGGCAATGGGCACTTACCAAAAGCAAAAATCAAATAAAACAAACAAACAAAACAATAAAAGCCTGCTCTCTCTAACCAAAGAATCAGGAAAGGGGCCGCCTGGAAAGATATAAAACTTTAGGAAAATAATTTCTCTACTTCAGCAGAACATCACAGAACTGTGGCCTATCCAACCACAACAGCAAAAACCAAATGGGGAGCTTTGACTTCCAAACTTGTCAGGCTGTAGTGAGGTGCCCAAACCCTCAGCCAGGGTGGTGTCAGACAAGGCTGCATAGGGTGCTGAGACTTTCATTTCACCAAGTAATAAAGATATTCTCTCCCTACCATGGTATGAGTGTAGACCAAATGGGGATCCTAGATTTCTTCTTCCTCCCAGCAGTAACAAATACTCCTTTCCTCAAATGTCCACAGAGGCTTAATGAGGAACCTGAATTTCTACTTTGAATAGGCAGTAGTGAGTTAGTATCTACACTCTCACCCCCAAATGCCAGAGCAATGTCAGAGGACCAGCAAAATCAGATTTCAATAAGATTTATAGTCTTATAACTTAATATCTATTCCAGATGTCTAGATTTCCATAGTAAATCACTCATCATTCCAAGAGCTAGGTAGGTCTCAAACTGAATCAAAGAAACAATCAATAGATGCCAACACCAGGATGATAGAGATTAGAATTACAAATTTTTTTAAGTATTAATAATATGGGGAGGGGGAAGGGTGAGCTGTGACAAAGCGAGAGAAAGGCATGGACATATATACACTACCAAACGTAAGGTAGATAGCTAGTGGGAAGCAGCCGCATAGCACAGGGAGATCAGCTCAGTGGTTTGTTACCACCTAGACGACACAACATTGTAAAGCAATTATACCGCATTAAAGATGATAAAAAATAATAATAATAAAATGCTTAAATGACAAATTATGAACATGCTTGAAATAAATTGAAAAGAATTAGAAAGTCTCATTAAAGAAACAAAATATATAAAGAGAAACCAAATAGATGTTTTAGAGGTAAAAAATATATTTCCAAAATAATACATTTGGTGGATGGGCATAAAGCAGAGGGAGAAGAAAGAGGAAAGAATCAGTAAACTGGAAGGTGGAAACAATTAAAAATACCTATATGAACAATAGAGAGAAAATTGGCTGAAAAAGGGGCTTCCCTGGTGGCACAGTGGTTGAGATTCCGCCTGCTGATGCAGGGGACACGGGTTCATGACCCGGTCCAGGAAGATCCCACATGCCGCGGAGCAGCTGGGTCCGTGGGCCATGGCCACTGAGCCTGTGTGTCCGGAGCCTGTGCTCCGCAATGGAAGAGGCCACAGCAGTGAGAGACCTGCGTACAGCAAAAAAAAGAAAAAAAAATAAAAGTGAAAAAGTCCTCAGGGATTTGTGGAAATATAAAAAGATCTAGGGCTTCCCTGGTTGCGCAGTGGTTGAGAGTCCGCCTGCTGATGCAGGGGACACGGGTTCGTGCCCCAGTCTGGGAAGGTCCCACATGCCGTGGGGCGGCTGGGCCCATGAGCCATGGCCGCTGAGCCTGCGCGTCCAGAGCCTGTGCTCTGCAATGGGAGTGGCCAAAACAGTGAGAGGCCCATGTACAACAACAACAACAACAACAACAACAACAACAAAAGATCTAGCATTTTTGTTATTGGAGTCTCAAAAGAGAGTAGAAAGAGGTCAAGGAATAAAAGTACTTGGAGAAATAATAGTTGAATACTCCCCAAATGTGGCAGAAGACATAACCCTACAGATTCAAGATGCTAAGTGAATCGTAAATATGATAAGCACAAGTAAATCTATATCAAAATACATCATAGTCAATCATTTGAATAGATAAGTGTGTGTGTGTGTGTGTATATATAAAAAGGTCTGTAAACCCAGACTTCTAGATTCCTTCAGAAATTAAAGGGAAATAAAGTTGTTATAAAATGAAAGTTTCAGGAGAGGCCACATGAGGAGCAATAATGAGGGACCCTTACACCTCCCAGCCAGGGTAGTAATGGTGGACACCTAGTGGAGACCCAAAACTTCCACCAAATCCCAGCAGTAATGAGGAACCCTGGCCTCCTGAGGGTTGTCAGTGAATGTGGAATAGGGGAGGTGAAATCTCATACCTGATTGGTAGAAATGAGTGGTATGATAGTAGGCTAGCTACATTAAAAGATTTAAATAAGGTCCAGAGTCTCACAATACCTCAAATGCTCAGGTTTCAATTGGAAATCACTTATCAGATACCATGGAGGCCAGGGGAAAGTGGCATAATATTCAAATGCTGAAAGAAAAGATCTGTCAACAAAAATTCTATATACAGTGAAAATAACTCTCAAGAGTGAAGGAGATGTCTAGATATTTTTAAATAAAGGAAAAACAAGAAAATTTGTTGCCAGCAGACCTACCTTAAAGGAATGATAAAGAAATTCTCTAATCAGAAAGTAAGAAATAAGGAAACTTGGACCATTAGGAAGAAAGAAAAAACATGGTAAAAAAATATGGGTTAATGTAACACTTTCCTTCTCTTCTCACTTTTCTAAACCACACATGAAGTTTGAGGCAAACATTATATGACTATCTGATGTGGCTCTAAATGTATAGAGATGATACATTTAAGACAATTATAAATGGGAAAGAGAGCAAAGGGACATAAAGAGAGGTAAAGTTTCAACACTTTATTTCAACTGAAAAATGATAACATAAGTAGACTGTGATAAGTTATGAGTATATAATATAATATCTGGAGCAACCACTAAGAAAAAATACTAAGGGATACATTCAAAAATATAATAGATAAATCAAAATGGACTCTATAAAGCTCCAGGAATCCACAGGAAGCCAAGAAAATAAAAGAGAAAGGAAAAAACAGAACAAACATAAAACACAAAATAAAATGGCAGACAAGTTATAATCTATCAATAATTCCATTCAGTGTAAAGATAGACAAATTAAAAGATAGAAATTGATAAAGAGAATTTCAAAATGACTCTATTAAATGTTTTTTATAAAAAAACTCACTTTAAATATAATGATATAAGCAGGTAAAAAATAAAAGGATGAAAAAATGTATCATACAGATATTAATCCAAAGAATGCAAGAGTGTTTATATTAGTATCAAATACAGTAGAGTTGATAACATGCAGTTTGTTCTCTGACAAGAATAGAATAAAACTAGAAATCAATAAGAGAAAGATAACACGAAAATCTACAATCACTTGGAAACTAAAAACACTTTATATAACCCATGGGTCAAAGAGAACATCTGCAAGAAAATACATAAATAAATAAATATATATATCTATATTTGGTGATAAATCAAAAGAAATACAATATATAAAATTTTGTGATAAACAGTTAAAGTAGTGCAAAAGGAAGATTGACAGCACTAAATGTATACATAAGAAAAGACAGAAAGTCTCAAATCAGCAATCTATGTTCCTGCCTCAAGCAAGTACAATAGAAAGGGAAGGACAAAATGAGTAAAAAATATGCATAAGAAAAGAAATACTAAACATAAAGAGCATAAATCAACAAAATTGAATATAATAAAAATACAGAAAATATATAAAATAATTTATTATTTAAAAATATCACAAAATTGATAAACTTCTAGAAGGATTGGCAGTCAAAAAATAAGAGAAGACAAATAACCAAAATAAGTTATAAACAAGGAATATCACTACAGACACTGTGGACATTTAAAAAATAAAAGGAAATACTGTGAACAGGCCTAGACATATAAATTTGATAATGTAGATAAAATGAACCAATTTCTTGAAAGATACAAACTAACACAACTCGTTCAATGTGATATAGGTAATTTGAACATCCCTATAACTATTAAGAAGATTAAATTTATAATTAAAAAAAATCACACACATAAAAGAAATCCCCAGGCATGGATAGTTTTACTGGAAGACTCTACAAACATTTAAAGAATTAACACAAATTTTAAACAATCTCTTCCAGAAAATAGAAGAGAATAATTTTCAATTCATTTTATGAAGCTAGAATTACTTTTATATCAAACCAGACAAACACAGTACAAAAAAAAAACAAAAAAAACTACAGTGCAACATCCCTTGTGAAAATAGATGACAAAATCTTTAACAAAGTATTAGCACAAAGAATTTAATAATATATAAAAATAATTTTATACCATGACTAAGTGGGGTTTATTTCAGTGATATAAGACTCGTTCAATATTTGAAAATTAACCAATATAGCTTACCATAATAATATGCTAAAGAATAAAAATCACACAATCATATAAACTGGCACAGAGAAAACACTTGAAAAGATTCAATACTCATTCATGGTAAAAATTCTCAACAAAATAGCAATAGTTCAGAACTTCTTCAGAATCTACAAAATTTCAACAGGTAACATCCTTCCTTTCTTTTTTTAAATATAAATATTTATTTTTTATGGTAATAAAAATGTATTGAAATCCTACTAATTGTATAACCTATTTTTGGTGATGTGGATATATATATTTTTTTCACTTTGTTTTTTTAAACAGCTTTATAGGCGTATAATTGCTTTACAATGGTGTGCTAGTTTCTGCTTTATAACAAAGTGAATCCATTATACATAAACACATGTCCCCATATCGCTTCTCTCTTGCATCTCCCTCCCTCCCACGCTCCCTATCCCACCTCTCTAGATGGTCACAAAGCACCGAGATGATCTCCATGTGCTATGCAGCTGCTTCTCACTAGCTATCTATTTTATGTTTGGTAGTGTACATATGGCCATGCCACTCTTTCACTTTGTCCCAGCTTACCCTCCCCCCTACCTGTATCCTCAAGTCCATTCCCCAGTAGGTCTGTGTCTTTATTCTCTTCTTGCCCCTGGTTTTTCATGACCATTATTTATTATTATTATATTTTTAGATTCCATATATATGTGTTAGCATATGATATTTGTTTTTCTCTTTCTGATTTACTTCACTCTGTATGACAGATTCTAGGTCCATCCACCTAACTACAAATAACTCAATTTTGTTTCATTTTATGGCTGAGTAATGTTCCATTGCATATATGTGCCACACCTTTATCCATTCACCTCTTGATGGACACTTAGGTTGCTTCCATGTCCTGGCTATTGTAAATGGAGCTGCAATGAACATTTTGGTACATGACAGTTTTTGAATTATGGTTTTCTCAGGGTATATGCCCAGTAGTAGGATTGCTGGGTCATATGGTAGTTCTATTTTTAGTTTTTTAAGGAACATCCATACAGTGCTCCATAGTGGCTGTATCAATTTACATTCCCACCAACAGTGTAAGAGGGTTCCCATTCCTCCACACCCTCTCCAGCATTTATTGTTTGTAGATTTTTTTGATGATGGTCATTCTGACCAGTATGAGATGATATTTCATTGTAGTTTTGATTTGAATTTCTCTAATGATTAATGATGTTAAGCATCCTTTCATGTGTTTGTTGGCCATTTATGTATCTCCTTTCGAGAAATGTCTATTGAGGTCTTCTGCCCATTTTTGGATTGGATTGTTTGTTTTCTTGATATTGAGCTATATGAGCCGGTTGGAAATTTTGGAGATTAATCCTTTGTCAGTTGTTTCATTTGCAAATATTTTCTCCCATTCTGAGGGTTGTCTTTTTGCCTAGTTTATGGTTTCCTTTGCTGTGCAAAAGCTTTTAAGTTTCATTAGGTGCCATTAGTTTGTTTTTGTTTTTTTTTTCCATTTCTCTAGGAGGTGGGTCAAAAAGGATCTTACTGTGATGTATGTCATAGAGTGTTCTGCCTATATTTACCTCTAAGAGTTTAATAGTTTCTGGCATTACATTTAGGTTTTTAATCCATTTTGAGTTTATTTTTGTGTATGGTGTCAGGGAGTGTACTAATTTCATTCTTTTACATGTAGCTGTCCAGTTTTCCCAGCACCACTTATTGAAGAGGCTGTCTTTTCTCCACTGTATATTCTTGCCTCCTTAATCAAAGATAAGTAGACCATATGTGCGTGGGTTTACCTCTGGGCTTTCTATCCTGTTCCATTGAGCTATATTTCTGTTTTTGTGCCAGTACCATATTGTCTTGATTACTGTAGCTTTGCACTATAGTCTAAAGTCAGGGAGCCTGATTCCTCGAGCTCCATTTTTCTTTCTCAAGATTGCTTTGGCTATTAGGGGTCATTTGTGTTTGCATACAAATTGCGAAACTTTTTGTTGTAGTTCTGTGAAAAATGCCACTGGTAGTTTGACAGGGATTGCATTAAATCTGTATATTGCTATTGAGTAGTATAGTCATTTTCACAATGTTGATTATTCCAATCCAAGAACATGGTATATCTCTCCATCTATTTGTATCATCTTTAATTTCCTTCATCAGTGTCTTATAATTTTCTGCATACAGGTCTTTTGTCTCCTTAGGTAGGTTTATTCCTCGACATTTTATTCTTTTTTTTGCCGTGGTAAATGGGAGTGTTTTCTTAATTTCACTTTCAGATTTGTCATCATTAGTGTATAGCAATGCAAGAGATTTCTGTGCATTAATATGTATCCTGTTACTTTACCAAATTAATTGATTAGCTCTAGTAGTTTCTGGTAGCATCTTTCAGAATCTCTATGTATAGTATCATGTCATCTGCAAACAGTGACAGCTTTACTTCTTTTCCGATTCAGATTCATTTTATTTCTTTTTCTTCTGTGATTGCTGTGGCTAAAACTTCCAAAACTATGTTGAATAATAGTGGTGAGAGTTGGCAAACTTGTCTTCTTCCTGATCTTAGTGGAAATGGTTTCCGTTTTTCACCATTGAGGATGATGTTAGCTGTTGGTTGTTATATATGGCCTTTATTATGTTGAGGAAAATTCCCTCTATGTCTACTTTTTGGAGGGTTTTTTTTTTTTATCATAAATGGGTGTTGAATTTGTTGAAAGATTTCTCTGCATCTATTGAGATGATCATATGGTTTTTCTCCTTCATTTTGTTAATATGGGGTATCACATTGACTGATTTGTGAATATTGAAGAATCCTTTCATTCCTGGGATACACCCCACTTGATCATGTTGTATGATCCTTTTAATGTGCTGTTGGATTCTGTTTGCTAGTATTTTGTTGAGGATTTTTGCATCTATGTTCGTCAGTGATATTGGCCTGAAGTTTTCTTTCTTTGTGACATCCTTGTCTGGTTTTGGTATCAGGGTGATGGTGGTCTCGTAGAATGAGTTTGGGAGTGTTCCTCCCTCTGCTATATTTTGGAAGATTTTGAGAAGGATACATGTTAGCTGTTCTCTAAACATTTGATAGAATTCGTCTGTGAAGTCATCTGCCTGTGGACTTTTGTTTGTTGGAAGATTTTTAATCACAGTTTCAATTTCAGTGCTTGTGATTGGTCTGTTCCTATTTTCTATTTCTTCCTTAGTCAGTATTGGAAAGTTGTGCCTTTCTAAGAATTTGTCCATTTCTTCCAGGTTGTCCATTTTATTGGCATATATTTGCTTGTAGTAGTATCTCATGATGCTTTGTATTTCTACAGTGTCAGCTGTTAACTTCTCTTTTTTTCATTTCTAATTCTATTGATTGAGACTTCTCCCTTTTTTTCTTGATGAGTCTAGCTAACGGTTTATCAATTTTGTTTATCTTCTCAGAGAACCAGCTTTAATTTTATTGATCTTTGCTATCATTTCCTTCATTTCTTTTTCATTTATTTCTGATCTGATCTTTATGATTTCTTTCCTTCTGCTAACTTTGGGTTTTTTTGTTCTTCTTTCTCTAGTTGCTTTAGGTGTAAGGTTAGGTTGTTTATTTGAAATGTTTCTTGTTTCTTAAGGTAGGATTGTTTTGCTATAAACTTCCCTCTTAGAACTGCTTTTGTTGTATCTCATACTTTTGGGGTCATTGTGTTTTCATTGTCATTTGTTTCTAGGTATTTTTTTATTTCTTCTGATTTCTTCAGTGATCTCTTCGTTATTTAGTGTATTGTTAAGCATCCATATGTTTGTATTTTTGCAGAACATCACTAATTAAGATAAATGCAAATCACTACTACAATGAGGGACCACCACACAGAATGGCCATCATTAAGAAGGCTACAAATAACAAATGCTGGAGAGGGTGTGGAGAAAAAAGAATCCTCCTACACTGTTGGTGGTAATGTAAGTTGGTGCAGCCAGTGTGGAAAACAGTATGTATATTCCTCAAAAAACTAAAAAAGAGTTGTCATATGATGTAGCACTCCTACTCCTGTGCATATATCTGTATAAAACTATAATTCCAAAAGGTGCATGCACCCCTATGTTCATATCAGAACTATTTACAGTAGCCAAGATATGGAAACAATGTAAATGTCCATCAATAGATGAATGGATAAAGAAGGTGTGGTACATATATACAATGGAATACTACTTAGCCATAAAAAGAATGAAATAATGCCATTTGCAGCAACATGGATGGACCTAGAGATTATCATACTAAGTGAAGTAACTCAGAAAGAGAAAGACAAATACCATGTGATATCACTTATATGTAGCATCTAAAATATGACACAAATGAACTTATCTATGAAACAGACACACAGACATAGAGAACAGACTTGTGGTTGTCAAGGGGGAGGTGGAAAGGGGGAGGGATGGATTGGGAGATTGAAATTAGCAGATACAGACTATTATATGCAGAATGGATAACAACAAAGTCCTACTGTATAGCACAGGGAAATATATTCAATATCTTATGATAAACCATAATGGAAAAGAATATGAGAAGAAATTTATAAATATTTTAAACTAAAAGAAAATTAAAACATAATTTATCAAAATGTGTGGGATGCAGTGAAAGCTTAGAGAAAACTTTAACTCACTGAATACATACATTAGAAAAGAATAAAAATCTAAAATTAATGCTCTAAGCTTCCACCTTAGGAAATTTGAAAAAGAAGAGCAAATTAAATTGAAAATATGCAGAGGAAAAGAGATAAAAATTACAGCTGAAATCAACGAAATTGAAAACAAGGAATCAACAGGGAAAATCAATAAAACCAAAAGCTGGTTTCTTGAAAAAAAAAATCAGTAAACCTTTAGTCCAGCTAATTAAGAAAAAAATGTAGAACATAAATTACCAATATCAAAAATGAAAAACAGGGCCATCACTACAGGTCTCATGAACATTAAAAGAATAATAAAGAAATACTATGAACACCTCTATGTCTACACATCTGATAATTTAGTTGAAAAAGAAAAATTTCTTGAAAGATAAAATCTGCCAAATCTCATAAGAAACCATAGAGAATCTGAATCAGCCTACATCTTTTTAAGAAATTGAAACAATAATTAATATACTTCCAAAGCAGAAAGCACTAGGTCCAGATGGATTCACTGGTGAGTTTTACCAAACATTTAAGGAAGAATTTATACAAATCCTCTACAATATCTTTCAGAAGATTAAAGCAGAGAGACTATGTTCTAACTTATTTCATGAGGCCAGCATTACCCTAATATTAAAACCAGACAAAGACATTACTAAAAAGGAAAACTACATAACAATATCTCTCATGAACATAGATGCAAAATTCCTCAGCAAAGTATTGGCAAATGAAATTGTATGTATAAAAAGTTATACACTATGACCAAGTTGAATTTATCCCAGTTATGCAAGGGTGGTTCAACATTTGAATATCAATTAACACATTCCATCATATTAACAGGTTAAAGAAGAAAAATTGCATGATTATATCAATAGATGCAGAATAAGCACTTGACAAAATCTAACACCTATCTATGATTAAAAACTCTTAGCAAGCTAGAAGTAGAGAATAATTTCCTCAATTTGATACAGAATATTTTCAAAATCCTACAGCTGATATTATACCTATGGATGAGAAACTTCATGTTTTCTAAGATCAAGAACAATACAAGGATGTCCCCGCTCACCACTCCTTTTCACTCCTGGATCTGATAAGTGATTATAACAAGGTTGCAGGATACACGGTTAGTGTATAGACGTCAACTGCTTTCCTATACACCATCAATGAAAAAATGAAATTTGAAATGAAAAACACAATACCATTTACATTAGTCCCCTAAATTGAAACACTTAAGTATAAATCAAGCAAAGTATGTCTAAAATCTATATGAGGAAAACTACAAAATTCTGATAGAAGAATCAAAAAGCTAAATAACATAGAAATACTCTATGTTCACAGACAGACTCATTATTGTCAAGGTATTAGTTCTTCCCAACTTGATCAATGAAATCCTGATAAAAATCCAGCAAGTTATACTTTGAATATCAATAAACAGATTCTTAAGTTTATATGGAGAGGTAAAGACCCAGAAGAACCAATACAATACTGAAGGAGAAAAAAAGTTGGAAGACTGACACTACCCAACTTCAAGACTTACTATAAAGCTACAGTAATCAAGACTGTGTAGTATTGGCAAAAAATAATAATAATAATAATAGAGAAAGAGCAACAAAATAGAAAGAGCTCAGAAATAGACTCCTTTAAATATAGTTAATCTTTGACATAGGAGCAAATGCCATACAATAGAGAAAAGATAGTCTTTTCAACAAATAGGGCTGGAAAAACAGGACATACAACATAGCAAAAAAAAAAAAAAAAAAAATCCAGTCACAGACCTTACAGCCTTCAAAAAATTAACTCTACATGATTGCAACCTAAATGTAAAATGTAAAACTGTAAAATTCCTAGAACACAACATAGGTGAAAACGTAGATGACCATGGCTTTGGTGGTAAAGATTTAGATAAAACATCAAAGTTTCAATCCATGAAAGAACTGATAAGCAGGACTTTTTTAAAAGTAAAAATTTCTGTTCAGTGAAAAACACATTTAAGAAAATGAAAAGACAATCAACAGACTGGAAAAAAATGTTTGCAAAAGGTACAGCTGATAAAGGACTGTTATCCAAAATATACAAAGAACTCTTAAATTTCAACAATAAGAAAACTCAATTAAAAAATTGGCCAAGGAACAGACACCTCACCAAAGAATACAGTTGGAAAATAAGCATAGGAAAAGCTGCTGCCCATCACATGTCATCAGGGAAATGCAAATAAAAACAACAGTGAAATACCACTACACATCTATTAGAATGGTTAATACCTAAAGCACTGACAATATCAAATCCTGGTAAAGATGTGGAGCAAAGTTATTTCAACATCATAATAGCCTGAGTCATTCCTTTTTTCATTCCTCTTTTATTAATAACTAATTGGACATCCATAACTGAATTGACTCTGTACATTACACCACAACACCTGGGAAGTTTCTACTCACCAGTGCATTTGAAAGTGGCCAGAGGGCTTCCCTAGTGGCGCAGTGGTTGAGAGTCCGCCTGCCGATGCAGGGGACACGGGTTCATGCCCCGGTCCGGGAAGATCCCACGTGCCGCGGAGCGGAGGGGGGAGCCCCAAAAGGGGGGGGCCCCCGTACCAAAAAAAAAAAAAAAAAAAAGTGACCAGAAAGAACATCAGTGAGGGCTGCAGATCCAAAGGAGTCAGTGAGCCTGCCCCACCCCCACTGGTCAAGATCAGGAAAAAAGGGAGCCTAGAGAGTACAAAACTGGACAGCTACCCATTGGTGAAATAATTTGTGGGGGTCCAGTCTCCCTGATGGGAAAGTTTGGCACACCATCAGAGTGGGAAGAAAATGAATTTAGATAGAGAGGGCAATACTTGCCCAGGCAGCATCCCTCCCCAGGGTGACATTGCAAGGCACTGGGCCTCTGGTAGCCTCAGTGGCAACCTCTCCATCAGAGGAGTTAGAAAGCAAAAGTGGTGAGTGACTGCCCAGTTGTGTAGGTTGTGGCTGGAGAAACACATTTCTCCAGCAACAACCAGATTTCTAAGGAGGTTACATTCATGACTCGGGGGAGGGAAAGGAAAGGGAAGAAGGCAGATAAGAATATTACAAGGCATTGAAGGAATGTGTTTCCTGCTGTATGCTTTGGGACTTCAGCAGGAGGTCTGCCCATGGACTTCTTTGGGTGTGTCCCAGCTGAGGATCCCTGTCACTGGGCACATAAACACTGACAAAGTCACAGGCACTAAGCCTACTTCCCACCTCCCTACTCTGCTGCTGGCTCCTTGTGAGTTCTCCAAAGTGCATCCTCAAGAGCCAGCTCCAGTAGGAGAAACTACAATATGGTTTCTTGAACTCCTGTCATCATATTTGCATTCAAGTCATCAGTAAGTGGCAAAGACAGGTGCACTCATTCCTTTCAGGAAGTATCCAGAATTTGCACACATATCTACTTTCAGTCCCACCAGAAATATGGATATACCAATCTGGAAGGGATACCATATATGTTCAGAACAGCCATGTACCCAGCTAAAAACTGTGTCATCTTAAAAGAAAGGGAGAATAGATAATAGAGGACAATTATTCATTATCATTTTTACTATCACAATTTATACAACTATTCACCGTGGAATGCCCCTCTTGTAAATACACTCTGACCCTATCTGAGAGGCCAAAATGGTAAATGGAAACATGAACTCTAAATACTTCAATCCTACAAATGAGCCTGTACTTAATAATGGTGAAGCCAATTTGAATATTAAGTGATTATCCAGATAATTTGACAAAAGCTGTTCTCTATTTCTATTTTCTAGAAAGAAAGTTTCCTATTGCCTGTTAAATAAAAGCCAGAAGAAAATTTGGTTGATGACTTCTTTTCCTTAGTAAAAACAAACAAAAACCAAAATTATTTTTATTGTTAGTTACATTATTTACTGTTTAACATTAATTGCATATCCAAAATCTGAAATTTGTTTCTTTTTTCTTGATGAAAAAATATTAATGATAAAGAAATCCTGATACTTTGGGTCATCTGAATGCAGATTCCAAACCAAGATTAGCAGTGCAAGATATTTACTAGGGGAGGTAACCAGAATACTGTAGGTGGAAAGAGAGAATTCACATTGCAGTGCAGGTCTGACAACTGTGGAAAGAGACTGGGGAAGAAGCAGGATTTGGTAGAAATCTTCTAAGACTATTTTAAAAGCTGATGAGTTCTGTAACCAAAATCATCTGTTAGAAAAGTGTCATATACCAGTACCCCTTCATGCTCGGTCATTGGCTAGCAGCAGCCCATGGGAAATATGGCGTTGGTGCAAATGTGGTGGACTTGGCACAACAGCAGTTTAGACCATTAGGTGATTATACTCCCCACATAAGAGACCTGAATGTACATTTTTATTACTGCCACATTCCACACTTTGCACCACAAATTTTCTGTTGGCCCTCCATATCCAAGGTTTCCACATCTGCCAATTCAACCAACTGCGAATTGAAAATATTTTCTAAAAAAATCCAGAAAGTTCCAAAAGGCAAGACGTGAATTATCTGTGTGCTGGCTGCCAACAATTTACATAGCATTTACATTGTATTAGATATTATAAGTAATCTAGAAACACTTTGAAGCATACAGGAAGATTATAAGTTATATGTAAATACTATGCCATTTTATATAAGGGGCTTAAGCATCTGTGGATTTTGATATTTGAGGGTTGTTCTAGGGCCAATCCCCCATGAATACTGAGGAATGGCTGTACTTCCCCATGCAAGTTCAGGAAGGAGCTTCTCCATGGTTCTTGTGGGCCACTCTTCCTTAGGGTAAAGCTAGAAGACAAAGGATGATGACATGAACAACAACCACTGTAATTATAGTTGCTCTTGGTGCCATAGCACCTCCTCTTTCACTCTCTGTTCTAAATTTTTCTCACTATCAGCTATCACTTTAGTAAGTCTTGGTGGCTCACCTAGTGCTGTGATCCAAACCCACATTGCTTAGAGCTCCTAGTCTTTGGTAATCATACCATTCTCAGGCTGGGATGGCTGCTACCTCTGTACATTCAGTCATAGTTACAATCGGGCAAGGAAGCACAAAAAGTCACCCAGAAGGATCACATGGGTTCCACACACACTCCTTCCTGCTACCATTGTGACTCCTCTTGTTTTCTGTCATCTTAAAAGAAAGGGAGAATAGATAATAGAGGACAATTATTCATTATCATTTTTACTATCACAATTTATACAACTATTCACCATGGAATGTCCCTCTTGTACATACACTCTGACCCTATCAGAGAGGCCAAAAGAGTCAGAAGACAGGAAGAGTCAGAAGTGTCCTGTAGCAGTTATAGCTTCTGTTTCAATTGTATCCTTGCCGTGTTCCCTGGCCAGGACCATTAAATTTGAAGAGCCTGGAATTGCAGGTATAGCACAAAATCCCCCACTGCATCACTGAGATTGATAGTAAATGACTTCATCCTGCTTCCACTCCTTGATTCCAAGACGCATATAGTCTTCCTAGTGCGGACACAGCATCATATAAAGGTCTCTTATTTAATGCATATACCACATTCTTTCAGAGTTTTCTTTCTAAGCTTTAACTCAGCTGTGCTTTAAAGGTACTTTTATTACTCTATGAGGTTGGCTGCTTCTGGATGGTGCAGTATATGATATGACCAGTAGAATCCATATTTATGGGATCACTCCCATACCTCTTTTGCTGTAAATTGGGTCTTTTGGTTGGATGCTAAGTTATATGGGATTCTATGGCTGTGGATGAGGTATTCTGTAAGCTCCTAGGTAGTAGTGCTTGCTGAGGTTCTGCAGGTAGGAAAGGCAGACTCATACCCAGAAAATGTGTGTCTATCCCTGTGACAACTGATCTTTGTTCCTTCTAGGATAAAAGGGGCTTGGTATAGTCAATTTGATACCAGGTAGTTGGTTGGTTTCTTTGAAGAACAGTGCCATATGGAGGACTCATCACTGCTCTCTGTTGCTGACAGATTGGACATTCAGAGGCAGCAGTAGTTAAATCAACCTTGGTAATTGAGGGTTGTTGTTGTTGGATCCATATGCATTCTCCATCTCTGCCATTATGGCCATTCTGTTCATAACATCATTGTGCCAATTCCAGGGTGACCATTGATAAAGGCTGATGGGTATCAATTGGCTAAAGCATTTTATGTACTTTGTTGTTCAGTATCTCTTCCATGGTAGGTGTTAATGTGTGTTATAAAAATCTTCATATTTTGTGTCCATTCCCATGTGTTCTTCACATACCTCTACCTCAGATCCCCTTATCTCTAATCCTCCCATCCTTTTATTTTCAGGCCATTGACCAGAGGGCCATTTTTTTTTTAATTCAATAAACTCTAGAACTAATCAGGATGCAAAAATATATCCTTTTCCATGCCACCTTAATGGAAATATCCATTATAGGTGTTTGCCATTTAAAATTGCATTGATGTTATATATTTTAGTTCTGGAAGAGGATGTTACTAATATATTCCCTTTTTATCAGTAGTAGAAAAAACTGACCACTGCATTATTTTTACAAATATATCCAAGATAGCATTCTTTAGATAGTGGTCATTTGTGAGAGTCCATTTTGGCTCTGATTTTGGCTCTATTTCTTTTGCAGCCATTCTTCAAACTGAGTACTCCCACAATGATTGCTATGCATTGTTTCATTCTCAAAACCAGTCCAATTGGAACAAGTGAATGCAACCCTTTTTCAAATTAATCTAGACTCCAAGATATGACTGCATGAAATGTATTCAACATTTTCCTATTTTGTGCAAAATTCTCTAGTTTTGAGATTGACATTTTTGACACTATGCACACGGTATGACTCCAAAGTAGTGATATCAGTTGAAAATATGCAAAAATGGTTCTTTATTTTTTATAAGCATTCACAAGTACCAACATTTTGAAAATATCCAAGTAGAAAATTGAGTAATGAGACAGCAGCAAGACTTTCACTTCACACAGGCATATTAACTGAAGCTTCTTTAAAAAGTTTCCCTCAGTAGATTTCCCTCACTTTTACATCGGTAAAAACTTGACATACCATATCAGGAAATATTCAGAGGAAATTTGCTTTCTATTCTCTTGTGTGCAGTTCATCACTTCTTCTTCTATTCATCTGGCATATGTTGAAACCCTTTGAAACATACACCATAGCAATTTTTTTCCAGGAAAGAAATATCTGTTTTATTTGAATGGATATAAAAATTTATAGGTGCTAAATATTTCTTTTATTTAGACAAAAACATTTCAAGTAAAAATTTGTAACAATACTCAGAATTTCTACATGCTTCCAAACTTATTTTATTTGTATTGGCATTTCTTATTATTACTTATCTCCTCACAAAGTCTCATGTATAAGTTGATTATCTTAAATCTTGATGGACAATAACCTTATTTAACAACCTTAAACAAAATCTAGAAAGTAAACTCAGAAGTAATTGAGCCTCGTGAAGATATAAAAAATTTTTGACATACAATATCTGAACTGCAAGTATAGTAATTGACATTTAGATAAAGGAGATAGTATGTCTGCCTTTTAAAAAAGACATCTAAGAACTGGAAATTAGATGAACTGTAAATTAAATTCTTTAGATTTTGATGATTTTCTTCAAGTCAAATGAACTAGATTAATTCTTTAGAGATGTTTTAATAATGAATCAAATTAATTATGAAATAAGATACAATTGCCACTAATTTATTGATACTATGTAAAAGCCAAATATATATGTATATTAAGTAAATCAACTGCATTTAATCTGAAAAATATATTTTAAACATTTTAAAAATTTCTTTCTGCTAAATAGATGTCAAATCAACAATCTAGCCAAATTAGTAGTTAACAACTTAGAATGCTGCATTAGCTCTTTAAAATCTAGTATTTTGTCATATGTATACTATATAGATCTAGGCTTGTTTTTCTTATGATATGTACATGATTTTGTCTTAAAGAAGAAAAATGTGTTACCCCTCACAAAAGCTGTAATCTGTTTCTTATAGAAACAAAGAACAATTCTCACTATTTTATTTTAAATAAGTGTGAAATATTCTGTGCACTACAAATAATTAATAAACAGACAGGGATGTCATTAGGACTAACACTACTGTGTGGCAGTCTACTGGACATTTGTAGGAAGAGGTGACCTCCTGGTCTATTTAGGGGTGTATAGTTCTTTTAGAGAAACTCCCTTTGACAGGAAACCCTTAATGCCTACAGTAATTTCTGCCTCTGAATTGAGCAATTTCCACAGATATTTCATATCTGCCAATATACACTTATTTTGTACAAAATCTTCTTTTGGTTATCTATGGAATAAATTCTGTAGATATCAGTTCAAATGCCCTGCTCCTATCAATGTGAAATTAGGTGAGGTAAGTCCCAACCCAGCTAATAAGAGCTATTCTTACAACAAAGGACCCAAATTTAAATAGTTTCTAAGATATACACTGAAGGATTTCCAAGAAATAGTATTAATTGCATAGCTAACAATAAGAAAAATATTTTTAATGGTGACTTAAGGCTGCGGAAATACAGATTGTTTCTAATTGCTTTGTTTTAAAAATTGGGACCAGATTTTGGACTACTTCTAGGTTCTCTCTTGGTGCCCATTGATATTTTTTCCAGTGAAAGCCTTGTTCTCTTTTCTCAGTTAGTAAGGCTACATGTCCATGTCTTAATGGCAAAGAACAAGATAAAAGTTTATTTAACGTCTTAAATATACACTCTGCCTTCCAATACTCCTTATATGCAATTGAAGTTATTCATCAGAATCTTATTTTAACCAATCTTTTCTATTTGACTACTGTCCATGAATTTGTACCTGAGAAAAGAGTGATTTAGACAAACTGTGCATGTTTAGTATGTTTAGTATTGGAAGCATGGTGCCTGAGTCCAAGCCCTCATATTTCCTCTCCTAAAAACCTAGGACACTTTTTCTTCACATATGCCCTTACCTTGTTCATATTTAGATCCAACATTGACTTAGATCATTTAAGCATAATGAACGGATGTTGGTCTACTCTTGATCTATTCTTGCGTTTCTATTTTTCACTAGGTGACATATAATTATGCCTTTCTTATCCTTGTTTTGTATCATCCATGAAATTTGTCCTTGGTAGCAGTCCTATTCTGAAAATATGAAATACTACATAATATTGTTTTCATAATTTTGTAAGCATTTTGAGTTACTTTTGAATATTCACATGCAATTTTAACCAAAAGCATATGCCTAAGACTTCCAGTTTCTGATTCCACATGTAAGGAACTTGGAAGTCACCACTCTTCCCTAACAACTAAAAAGCTCAACAGATTGAAAAATCTGGATCCATAAGAGAGGAAAGCATACTGGGCAAACTGCTGTCCCCCAAAATCAAAGACATAGAAAGGTGAATATAGGGAATTGCAGCTTACCAGAGCAGAGACTCATGAGAGGAAACCTCCAAGGGAACCAGTGCCCCAGTGGGAAAAACTGAACTGTAATTGATGAATTGCTGGAGATTATGTGGACAACTTCGAGAGTTAAAACCTCCAGGAGGACTCAGTTATAGGGAGACTCCCACAACATTTTGAGAATAACATACAGGAGTTCAAACAGGTTCCCATAGTAAATAGCAGAAAAATCTCCTCAGGCTTCTGGCATGGGAGGAGGAAAGAATACATTTTGAAATATGCCAGATCTCTCTGCTCTTAAAAGGCCTACCCTCAAGGGAAACTAGTTAAACAGCCCAATCAGCTAACATATTATCAGAGCCTAACTGACCAGGGGAGATGAAATAACTCCAGGCATTAGCCTTCCATCTGGAGAAGAGAAATGCCCTACCCTTATGCACTCTAGTTATTATGTCCAACCTAAGAGGGGAGAAAAAAAATGAGAAATGTTAGTGAAGTTCACAGTCCAGCAGCGTAAACACACAAAAAGATTGGGTCCAAATCATAGGACTATAGAATACTTCCTCTTCCCTCACAACTCACCAACACATTAGTAAGACTATTTACAGCAATTCCTTTTACATGTACATCATGCCCAGCTATCAATAAAAAATTACAAAACAAAAGGCAAAAAACAACACAGTTTGAAGAGACAAAGCAAGCAGCAGAACCAGACATGGCAGGGATGTTGGAAATATAAGGCTGGGAGCTAAACAACTACGATTAGTATGCTAAGAGTACTAATGGATAAACTAGACAGCATGCAAAAACAGATAGGCAATGTAAGCAGAGAGATGGAAATCCTAAGAAAGGACCCAAAAAATTCCTAGAGATCAAAACCACTGTAACAGAAATGAAGAATGCCTTGGATGAACTTATAAGTAGACTGGACACAGCTTAGGAAAGAATTTCTGAGCTAGGGTATGTATGAATAGAACATTTGAAAACCTAAAAGCAAAGAAAACAAAGCCTGAGAAAACCAAAACTGAATATCCAATAACTGTGAGACAACAGTAAAAGGTGTGATATATACACAATTGGAATACTGGAAGAAGAAGAAAGAGAGAAAGTGACAGAAGAAATATTTGAAAAATAATGAATGAGAATTTCCCAAATTAATGCCAGACACCAAACTACAGATTCAGAAAGTCAGAGAACACCAAACAGAATATGGACAAAAAAATAAAACTACACCATGACATATTATTTTCAAGTTAAAGAAAATCAAAAATAAAGAAAAAAATCCTTAAAGAAGCCAGAGGAAACAAACAACATACCTATAGAAGAACAAAGATAGGAATTACATCCAACTTTTCCTCAGAAACTATACTAGCAAGAGGAGCGTGGAGTGAAATATTGTCTGGCTTCTTTCTTTTTTTTTTTTTTCAGTTTTTCCTAATCTTTTAAAAAAATTTTTATTTTATATTGGAGCATAGTTGATTAACAATGTTCAATGTTGTGTTAGTTCCAGGTGTACAGCAAAGTGATTCAGTTCTACATATACATGTATCTATTCTTTTTCAAGTTCTTTTCCCATTTAGGTTACTACAGAACACTGAGCAGAGTTCCCTGTGCTATACAGTAGGTCCTTGTTGGTCATCTATTTTAAATATAATAGTGTATACATGGCTTATTTCACTTATCATAACACCCTCCAGGTTCAACCATGTTGCAAATGACAGGTTTTCCTTTTTTTAAAGGCTGAATAATATTCCACTGTGTGTATATATAACATTTTCTTTATCCATTCATCTGATGACAGACACTTAGGTTGTTTCTATACCTTGGCTATTGTGAATAATGCAGCAATGAACATTGGAGTCCAGACATATCTTTTTTATTTATTTTTTCATTGGAGTATAATTGCTTTACAATGCTGTGTTCATTTCTGCTGCACAGTGAAGTGAAACAGCCATATACATACACACATCCCCTCCCTCTTGGACCTCCCTCCTCCCCGCCATCCCACACAACTAGGCCAACACAGAGAACCAAGCTGAGCTCACTGTGCTATATAATATGTCAGAATGGCCATCATCAGAAAATCTGCATACAATAAATGCTGAAGAGTGTGCAGAGAAAAGGGAACCCTCTTGCACTGTTGGTGGGAATGTAAATTGATACAGCCACTGTGGAGAACAGTATGGAGGTTCCTTAAAAAACTAAAGATAGAACTAGCATATGACCCAGCAATCCCACTACTGGTCATATATCCTGAGAAAACCATAATTTAAAAAGATACATGTACCCCAATATTCATTGCAGCACTATTTGTAATGGCCAGGACATGGAAACAACCTAAATGTCCATTGTCAGATGAATGGATAAAGAAGATGTGGTACATATATATAATAGAATATTACTCAGCCATAAAAATAAATGAAATCGGGTCATTTGTAGAGATGGACCTAGAGTCCATCATACAGAGTGAAGTAAGTCAGGAAGAGAAAAACAAATATTGTAAATTAACACATATATGTGGAGTCTAGAGAATGGTACAGATGAACCTATTTGCAGGGCAGGAATAGATAGACAGATGTAGACAATAGACGTGTGGACACAGGGAGGGAAGGGGAGAGTGAGATGAGTTTTGAGATCAGGTTTGACATAAATACACTATCAGACATCACTTTGAGATAGTTATTTCATTTCCTTGGGATATATAGCCAGAAGTGATATTGTTGGATCATATGATAGTTCTATTTGTAATATTCTGAGGGATTTTCATAATGATAACATAATGGCTGTACCAGTTTACATTCATACAAACAGTGCACTAGGATTCCCTTTTCTCCATGTCCTCTCTAGCACTTATTATTATTATTTTTGATAATTTCCATTATGACAGGTGTGAGGTGATGTCTCATTGTGGTTTTGATTTGCATTTCCCCAATGATCAGTGATGTTGAACACATTTTCATGTGCCTATTAGCCATTTGCATATCTTGGTTAGAAAAAATGTTTGGAGATTGGGAAGATGGTGGAAGAGTAAGACGTGGAGATCACCTCCCTCCCCACAGATACACCAAAAATACATCTACACGTGGAACAACTCCTACAGAACACCTACTGAACGCTGGCAGAAGACCTCAGACTTCCCAAATGGCAAGAAACTCCCCACGTACCTGGGTAGGGCAAAAGAGAAAAGAATAAACAGAGACAAAAGAATAGGGACGGGACCTGCACCACTGCAAAGGAACTGTGAAGGAGGAAAAGTTTCCACACACTAGGAAGTCCCTTTGTGGGTGGAGAGTGCGGTTGGTGGAGGGCGAAGCTTTGGAGCCACGGAGGAGAGCACAGCAAAAGGGGTGCGGAGGGCAAAGAGGAGAGGTTCCCGCACAGAGGATCGGTGCCCAGCGGCACTCAGCAGCCCGAGAGGATGGTCTGCTCACACACCGGGGCGGGCAGGGCTGGGATCTGAGGCTCGGGCTTTGGTCTGAGCGCAGGGAGAGGACTGGGATTGGCGGCATAAACACAGCCTGCAGGGGGTTAGTGCAGCACAGCCAGCTGGGAGGGAGTCCGGGGAAAAGGCTGGACCTGCCAAAGAGGCAAGAGACTTTTTCTTACCTCTTTGTTTCCTGGTGCATGAGGAGAGGGGATTAAGAGCTCTGCTTAAAGGAGCTTCAGAGATGGGCGTGAGCCTCGGCTAAAAGCGCGGACCCCAGAGATGGGCAGGAGACGCTAGGGCTGCTGCTGCCGCTGCCAAGAAGCCTGTGTGTGAGCACATGTCACTATCCACACCTCCTTTCCGGGGAGCCTGTGCAGCCCGCCACTGCCGGGTTCCCAGGATCCAGGGACAACTTCCCTGGGAGAACACACGGCGAGCCTCAGGCCAGCCTCTGCCGCTGCAGGTTCGCCCCGCACTCCGTGACCCTCCCTCTCCCCGGCCTGAGTGAGCCAGAGCCACTGAATCAGTGGCTCCTTTAACCCCGTCCTGTCTGAGCAAAGAACAGACGCCCTACGGGGACCTACATGCAGAGGCAGGGCCAAATCCAAAGCTGAGCCCCTGTGAGCTGTGCGAACAAAGAATAGAAAGGGAAATCTCTCCCAGCACCCTCAGAAGCAGCGGATTAAAGCTCCATGATCAACTTGATGTACCCTGCATCTGTGGAATACACGAATAGACAACGAATCATCCCAAATTGAGGAGGTGGACTTTGAGAGCAAGATTTACTATTTTTACCCTTTACCTCTTTTTGTGAGTGTGTATGTGTATGCTTCTATATGAGATTTTGTCTGTATAGCTTTGCTCTCACCATTTGTCCTAGGGTTCTATCCATCCGTTTTTTGTTTCTTTTTTCCTTAAAAATTTTTTTTCTTAATAATTATTTTTTATTATTATAACTTTATTTTATCTTATTTTATTTTATCCTCTTTCCTTTCTTTCTTTCTTTTCTTTCTGTCTTCCTTCCTTCCCTACCTCCTTTCTTTCTTTCTTTTTCTCTTTCTTTTTCTTCCTTCCTTTCTTTCTTTCTTTCTTTCTTTCTTCTTTCTTTCTTTCTTCCTACTTTTTCTCCCTTTTATTCTGAGCCATGTGGATGAAAGGCTCTTGGTGCTGCAGCCAGGAGTCAGTGCTGTGCCTCTGAAGTGAGAGAGGCAACTTCAGGACACTGGTCCACAAGAGACCTCCCAGCTCCACATAACATCAAAAGGCAAAAAACTCCCAGAGATCTCCATCTCAACACCAGCAGCCAGCTTCACTCAATGACCAGCAAGCTACACTGCTGGACACACTATGCCAAACAACTAGCAAGACAGGAACACAGCCCCACCTAGTAACAGAGAGGCTGCCTAAAATCATAAGTCCAAAGGTACCACAAAACACACCACCAGACATGGACCTGCCCACCAGAAAGAAAAGGTCCAGCCTCATCCACCAGAACACAGGCACTAGTCTCCTCCACCAGGAAGCCTACAAAACGCACTGAACCAACTTTATGACTGGGGACAGAAACCAAAAACAACGGGAACTACGAATCTGCAGCCTGCAAGAAGGAGACTCGCAACTCAGTAAGATAAGCAAAATGAGAAGACAGAAAAACACACAGCAGATGAAGGAGCAAGATAAAAACCCAGCAGACCTAACAAATGAAGAGGAAATAGGCAGTTTACCTGAAAAAGAATTCAGAATAATGAGAGTAAAGATAATCCAAAATCTTGGAAATAGAATAGACAAAATGCAAGAAACATTTAACAAGGACCTAGAAGAACTAAAGATGAAACAAACAATGATGAACAACACAATAAATGAAATTAAAAATACTCTAGATGGATCAATAGCAGAATAACTGAGGCAGAAGAACAGATAAGTGACCTGGAAGATAACATAGTGGAAATAACTACTGCAGAGCAGAATAAAAGTTCACTCTAGCCAGCAAGGATCTCATTCAGATTTGATGGAGAAATTAAAACCTTTACAGACAAGCAAAAGCTGAGAGAGTCCAGCACCACCAAACCAGCTTTACAACAAATGCTAAAGGACCTGTTCTAGGGAAGAAACACAAGAGAAGGAAAAGACCTACTATAACAAGCCCAAAACAATTAAGAAAATGAGAATAAGAACATACACATCAATAATGTGAATTAAATGTGAATGGATTATATGCTCCCACTAAAAGAAACAGACTGGTTGAATGGATACAAAAACAAGACCTATATATGTGCTGTCTACAAGAGTCCCACTTCAGACCTAGAGATACATACAGACACATACAGACTGAAAGTGAGGGGATGGAGAAAGATATTCCATGCAAATGGAAACCAAAAGGAAGCTGGAGTAGTAATTCTCATATCATAAAAAAATAGACTTTAAAATAAAGACTATTAGAAGAGACAAAGAAGGACACTGCATAATGATCAAGGGATTGATCCAAGAAGAAGATATAACAATTTTAAATATTTATGCACACAACATAGGAGCACCTCAATACATAAGGCAAATACTAACAGCCATAAAAGGGGAAATCGACAGTAACCCATTCATAGTAGGGGACTATAACACCCCACTTTCACCAATGGACAGATCATACAAAATGAAAATAAATATGGAAACACAAGCTTTAAAAGATACATTAAGCAAGATGGACTTAATTGATATTTATAGGACATTCCATCCAAAAACAACAGAATACACATTTTTCTCAAGTGCTCATGGAACATTCTCCAGGATAGATCGTATCTTGCATCACAAATCAAGCTTTGGTAAATTTAAGACAATTAAAATTGTATCAAGTATGTTTTCCGACCACAACACTATGAGACTAGATATCAATTACAGGAAAAGATCTGTAAAAAGTAGAAACACATGGAGGCTAAATAATACACTACTTAATAATGAAGTGATCACTGAACAAATCAAAGAGGATATCAAAAAACACCTAGAAAAAAATGGCAATGGAGAAACGACAACCGAAAACCTATCAGGTGCAGCAAAAGCAGTTCTAAGAGGGAAGTTTATAGCAATACAATCCTACCTTAAGAAACAGGAAACATCTCGAATAAACAACCTAACCTTGCACCTAAAGCAATTAGAGAAAGAAGAACAAAAAACCCGAAAGTTAGCAGAAGGAAAGAAATCATAAAGATCAGATCAGAAATAAATGAAAAAGAAATGAAGGAAACGATAGCAAAGATCAATAAAACTAAGAACTGGTTCTTTGAGAAGATAAACAAAATTGCTAAACCATTAGCCAGACTCATCAAGGAAAAATGGGAGAAGATGCAAATCAATAGAATTAGAAATGAAAAAGGAGAAGTAACAACTGATAACTGCAGAAATACAAAACATTATGAGAGATTACAAGCCACTCTATGCCAATAAAATGGACAACCTGCAAGACATGGACAAATTCTAAGAAATTCACAACCTGCCAAGAATGAAACAAGAAGAAATAGAAAATATGAACAGACCAAACACAAGCACTTAAATTGAAATTGTGATTAAAAAGCTTCCAACAAACAAAAGCCCAGGACCAGATGGCTTCACAGGTGAATTCTATCAAACATTTAGAGAAGAGCTAACACCTATCCTTCTCAAACTCTTCCAAAATATAGCAGAAGGAGGAAGACTCCCAAACTCATTCTACGAGGCCACATTCACCCTGATACCAAAACCAGACAAGGATGTCACAAAGAAAGAAAACTACAGGCCAATATCACTGATGAACATAGATGCAAAAATCCTCAACAAAATACTAGCAAACAGAATCCAACAGCACATTAAAAGGATCATACACCATGATCAAGTGGGGTTTATTCCAGGAATGCAAGGATTCTTCAATATACGCAAATCTATCAATGTGATAAACCATATTAACAAATTGAAGGAGAAAAACCATATGATCATCTCAATAGATGCAGAGAAAGCTTTCGACAAAATTCAACACCCATTTATGATAAAAACCCTCCAGAAAGTAGGCATAGAGGGAACTTTCCTCAACATAATAAAGGCCATATATGACAAGCCCACAGCAAACATCATCCTCAATGGTGAAAAACTGAAAGTATATCCACTAATATCAGGAAGAAGACAAGCTTGCCCACTCTCTCTACTCTTATTCAACATAGTTTTGGAAGTTTTAGCCACAGCAATCGGAGAAGAAAAGGAAATAAAAGGAATCCAAATCGGAAAAGAAGAAGTAAAGCTGTCACTGTTTACAGATGACATGATACTATACATAGAGAATCCTAAAGATGCTACCAGAAAACTACTAGAGCTAATCAATGAATTTGATAAAGTAGCAGGATACAGAATTAATGCACAGAAATCTCTTGCATTCCTATACACTGAGGATGAAAATTATGAAAATGAAAGAAAGGAAAAACTCCCATTGCAACAAAAAGAATAAAATATCTAGGAATAAACCTACTAAGGAGACAAAAACCTCTATGCAGAAAATTATAAGACACTGATGAAAGAAGTTAAAGATGATACAAATAGATGGAGAGATATAGCATGTTCTTGGACTGGAAGAATGAACATTGTGGAAATGAATCTACTACCCAAAGCAATCTACAGATTCAATGCAATCTCTATCAAACTACCACTGGCATTTTTCACAGAACTAGAATAAAAAATTTCACAATTTGTATGGAAACACAAAGGACCCGAATAGCCAAAGCAATCTTGAGGATGAAAAACGGAGCTGGAGGTATCAGGCTCCCTCACTTCAGGCTATACTGAAAAGCTATAGTAATCAAGACAGTATGGTACTGACACAAAAACAGAAAGAAAAGTCAATGGAACAGGATAGAAAGCCCAGAGATGAACCCACACACATATGGTCACCTTATCTTTGATAAAGGAGGCAGGAATGTACAGTGGAGAAAGGACAGCCTCTTCAATAAATGGTGCTGGGAAAACTGGACAGGTACATGTAAAAGTATGAGATTAGATCACTCCCTAACACCATACACAAAAATAAGCTCAAAATGGATTAAAGACCTAAATGTAAGGCCAGAAACTATCAAACTCTTAGAGGAAAACATAGGAAGAACACTCTATGACATAAATCACAGCAATATCCTTTCTGACCCACCTCCCAGAGAAATGGAAATAAAAACAAAAATAGAGAAATGGAACCTAATGAAACTTCAAAGCTTTTGCACAACAAAGAATCTCACACCGGTCAGAATAGCCATCATCAAAAAATCTAGAAACAATAAATGCTGCAGAGGGTGTGGAGAAAGGCGTACACTCTTGTACTGCTGGTGGGAATGTGAATTGATACAGCCACTATGGAGAACAGTATGGAGGTTCCTTAAAAAACTACAAATAGAAATATCATATGACCCAGCAATCCCACTACTGGGCATATACCCTGAGAAAACCATAATTCAAAAAGAGTCATGTACCAAGATGTTCATTGCAGCTCTATTTATAATAGCCAGGAGATGGAAACAACCTAAGTGTCCATCATCACATGAATGGATAAAGAAGATATGGCACATATATACAATTGAGTATTACTCAGCCATAGAAAGAAACGAAATTGAGCTATTTATAATGAGGTGGATGGACCTAGAGTCTGTCATACCGAGTGAAGTAAGTCAGAAAGAGAAAGACAAATACCATATGCTAACACATATATATGGAATTTAAGAAAAAAAATGTCATGAAGAACCTAGGGGTAAGACAGGAGTAAAGACACACACCTACTAGAGAATGGACTTGAGGATATGGGGAGGGGGAAGGGTAAGCTGTGACAAAGCGAGAGAGTGGCATGGACATATATACACTACCAAACGTAAAATAGATACCTAGTGGGAAGCAGCTGCACAGCACAGGGAGATCAGCTCGGTGCCTTGTGACCACCTAGAGGGGTGGGATAGGGAGAGTGGGAGGGAAGGAGACACAAGAGGGAAGAGAGTTGGGAACATATGTGTATGTATAACTGTTTCACTTTGTTATAAAGCAGAAACTAGCACACAGCATTGTAAAGAAATTATACTCCAATAAAGATGTAAAAAAAAATAAAGAAAAAATGTTTATCCAGGTCCTTTGCCCGTTTTTAATTGGGTTATTTATTTTTTGCTACTGAATTGTAAGCGTTCCTTATGTTTTTTTGATTTTAACTTTATATTGAATATACATATTGCTAATATTTTCTCCCATTTAGTAGGCTTCCTTTCATTTTGTTATTTCCTTTGCTGTGAAGAAACTATTGAGTTTCATGTAGTGCCATTTGTTTATTTTTGCCTTTTTTGCCTTTGTTTTTCATGTCAAATCCAAAAATTCACTGCCAAGATCAATGTCGAGGAGATTTTCTCCCATGTTTATTTCCATGTGTTTTATCGTTTCAGGTCTTACATTTAAGTCTTTATTTTGTTTTGAATAGATTTTTATGTGTAATATAATGTAGGGCTCCAATTTCTTTATTTTGAATGTGGATGTCCAGTTTTTCCAACACACCTGTTGAAGGCACTATCTTTTTCCCATTGTATATTCTTGCCACCTTTGTTGAAAATTAGTTTCCCGTATATCTGTGATGTCTGCACATCTTTATTCTGTTCCATTGATCTATGTGTCTGTCACACTCTTTTTACTACTATAGCTTTGCAGTATAATTTGAAATCAGAAAGTGTGATGCCTCCAGCTTTGTTCTTGCTCAAGATTACATTAACTATTTGGGTACTTTGTAGTTCCATACAAATTTTAAGATTGCTTTTTCCTATTTCTGTAAAAATGACATTGGAATTTTGATAGGGATTACATTCAATCTGTGGATCACTTTGGGTACCATGGACATTTTAACTGTATTAATTCTTGCAATAAAAGAACATGGGTTATCTTTCCATTTATTTATGTCTTCTTCTATTCATCAATGTTTTATAGTTTTCAGTGTATAGCTCCTTTATCTTCTTGGTAAAATTTACCCATAAATGTTTTTTTAATGTTATTGTAAATGGGATTGCTTTCTAAAAATTTTTTTGGATGATTTATTTTTAATGTATAGAAATTCAACTGATTTTTACATGTTAGTATTATATCCTGTGACTTCCCTAAACTTGTTTATCAGTTCTAACAGTCTTTATTTTTTGTGGAGTCTTTTCTATATATAAGATCATGTCATCTGCAAATAGAGACAATTTTACTTCTTCCTTTCTGATTTGGATGACATTTATTTCTTTTCCTTGCCTAACTGCTCTGGCTAGGACTTCCAGTACTATGTTGAATAGAAGTGGTGAGCATGGGCAATCGTGTCTTGTTCTTGATATTAGAAGAAAATCTTTCACCTTTTCATTGTTGAATATGATGTCAGCTATGGGTTTGTCATATATGGCCTTTATTGTGTTGGATATGTTCCTTCTATACTAAATTTTTTGAGAGCTATTATCATGAAAGGGTATTCATTTTTGTCAAGCACATTTTCTAAATTTACTCAGAGGATCATATAATTGTTACCTTTCATTGTATTAAAATGGTCTATCATGTTTATTGATTTTCACATGTTGAGTCATCCTTGAATCTCAGGGATAAATCCCATTTGATTATGGTGCATGATCCTTTTAATGTGCTGTTGAATTCAGAGTGCTATGATTTTATTGAGAATTTTTGCATCTCTATTCATCAGGTTATGGGCCTTTTTTTTTTCTTATAGTATCCTTACCTGGCTTTGATATCAGGATAATACTGTCCTGGTAAAATGACTTTGGGTGTTTTCTCTCCTCTTAATTTTTGGAAGCATGAGAAGGATTGGTGTTAATTCTTCTCTGAATATTTATTTGGTAGAATGCACCAGTGAAGCAATCTGTTCCTGACCTTTTCTTTGTAGGGAGGTTTTTCATTACTGAGTCAATCTCCTTGCTCACTTTTGGTCTCTTCAAATTTTCTATTGATTCATAATTCAGTCTTGGTAGGTTGTATGTTTCTAGGAATTTATCCACTTGTTCTAAGGTTATCCAATTTATCGGAGAATAATTGTTCATACTAGGTTTTTATGATTCTTTTTATTTCTGTAATATCATTTGTAATGTCTCTTCTTCCATTTCTGATTTTATTTATTTGAGTTTTCTCTCTCTTTTCCTTAGTCATGCTAAAGGTTCATAAATTTTGCTTATCCTTTTTAAAATCCAACATTTAAAAAATTTTTGTTTTCTATTGCTTTTCTGTCCTCTATTTCATTTATTTCTGCTCTAATTTTTGTTATTTTCTTCCTTCTGCTAACTTTGGGCTTAGTCTGTTCATTTCTATTGAAGTGTAAATTTACACTGTTTATCTGAGATCTTTATTTATATGGCTGTGCGGCGTGGCTTGTGGGACCTTAGTTCCTTGACCAGGAATCAAACCCACGCCCTTGGCAGTGAAAGTGTGCAGTCCTAACCACTGGACTGCCAGGGAATTCCCAAGATCTTTATTTTTTCTTGATGAACATGTTTATCACTATAAACTTACATTTTAGTCCTGCCTTTGCTCCATCCCATGAGTTTCGGTATGTTATTTTTCCATTTTCATTTGTCTCAAGATATTTTTTGATTTCCCTCTTGATTTCTTCTTTGTCCCATTAGTTGTTTAATAACATGTATAATCCCTACATAATTGTAAAATTTCCAGTTTTGTCTCATATTATTGATTTCTAATTTTTTTACTATTTTAGTTGGAAAAGATACTTGAAATGATTTTAATCATAAATTTGTTAAAACTTGTTTTGTAGCCTAATATATGGTCTATCCTGGAGAATATTCCATGTGCACTTGGGAAGAATGTGTATTCTACTACTGTTGGATGGTATGTTCTATATACGTATGTTAGGTTCATTTGGTCTAAAGTATAGTTCAAGTATAAAATTTCCTTACTGAATTTCTGTCTGGATAATCTATCAATAGTTGGCAGTAAAATATTGAAGTCCCTTACTCATATTTTATTGTCTATTTCTCCCTTCAAATCTGTTAGTATTTGCTTGATATGCTTAGATGCTTCTATGTTGGGTGCATATCTATTTACAATTTTTATATCTTCTTGATGAGTTTATCCCTTACCATGACTTAATAACCTTCTCTGTTTCTTGTTACAGTTTTTGACTTAAAACTATTTTGTCTCAATATTACTACTCTTGTTATCTTTGGTTACTGTTTGCACAGCATATCTTATTCAATCCATTCACTTTCAGTCTATGTGTATACTTAAAGTTAAAGTGAGTTCCTTGTGGGCAGCATATTCTCTTTTTAGTGAAAACCTATTAACTAAAAACAAAACTTCGGGACTTCCCTGGTGGTGCAGTGGTTAAGAATCTGCCTGTCAGTGCAGGGGACAAGGGTTTGAGCCCTGGTGGGGGAAGATCCCACATGCCACGGGGCAACTAAGCCCATGTGCCACAACTGCTGAGCCTGTGCTTTAGAGCCCCCGAGCCACAACTACTGAGCCTGTGTGCTACAACTACTGAAGCCCACACACCTAGATCCTGTGCTCCACAAGAGAAGCCACCTCAGTGAGAAGTCTGTGCTCACCACAACTAGAGAAAGCCCGTGCACAGCAACGAAGACCCAACACAGCCAAAAGTAAATAAATAAATAAATTTTAAAATAAATAAAACTAAACTTTAAAAAAAAAACTCAGTGTAAGTGTGTATATTTCAGTATACATCTCTGAAGAAGAATAAAAGTTAAAAAGTATAAACACCATTCAGGTGACATAGGAGGAAATGAGAGGAGAAGTTCTCTGGAAAGATCATTGTCCTTGTCTTTATACATTTTTGTAGCATAATATTTTGCTTCTCATACAAGGCATTTATTATTTTTCTAACTTGAAAGCTATCAAATGGTTAAAATTATTTACTAAGTAAATAAAAGTAGGAATAGAAAACATAAGAAGATAAAAAAACCACAATTAACCAAAGAGAATAAGCTTTGATGAAGAAGTAACTGGAAATTCAAAAATTTACTCATTAAAATTAAAAATCTAAAAAATCTGTTAAACAGCAGATTATATAGACTTAAAAGAAAATTATTATTTGAACTCAGTCCTTGGAACTCTTCTCTCCTTTCTGTACTAACTCCCTTAGTGATCAGCCTCAAGGCTTTAAAAGACATCTGCACAGATATTTTTCAGATTTATAACTACAACTTGTACCAGTAGGCTGAACCCCATACTTTCATATCCAAATGACTCTTCAATGTCTACACTTT
>NW_020173783.1:207139-229296 GCF_003031525.2 Neophocaena asiaeorientalis asiaeorientalis
TATCTTAATATAAAAGGGAGAGAATTTGAAAATCATGTAGGAGTTTTTAACTTCCTCAGTCACTTCTGCTCACAGCTCATTGGTCATAACTAGTCAAAAGACCCCTCCAGATTGCAAAATGAAAAATATCCCCCCATAGATCCACTCTGAAAGAATTATTAGGATGCATAGTTCAGCAAGAATAATATGAATTCAAGGAGAAATCAGTGAGACACAAGGTGCAAAGTGAGGAATGATATTTGAAAGCTTCTTGTTAGCACAAAGTATATACTGATAGTTAAAAAATAAAAATAATGTCATACAGCTTCTAAATAATAATGTATAACTAAAAATTCAGATAATAAAAACATTAACTTTGCATTTTTAATCAAATTACATACCTGTGGTACAATATATATTTTACAAAAGATTTAATGTCATAAAAGGTTAAACTCTCAAATTAACTTAAAATTCAATACAAATCCTATTACAATCCTGAGTTTATGATTGTGAACTTTTAAATTACTTTCTGTAACTGAAGTTAATCTTGATGAATAAATATGCAAAGGACTTTTTGAGAAAGGAAAATAGTAAGGGAGAACTTGATCCAGTAAATATGAACACTTCCCATAAAGCTACTTATATCAAAATACAAATAGATAAACTGATCAGTAGAACAGAATGGAGGAACCAGAAAATGTTCTAAGTATTATGGGAACCTAGTGTATGATTAAGCAGACATTTCAAGTTATTTTTTAAAATATAATTTATTTAATAATTCACGATTTCATATTTGACTATTTACTTGTGTAAAAGGAAACAAAGACATTCCCACCTCAAATAATTTAACAAAACACACACATACACATATATAAAGAAAACTTAAAATGCTTTTTTAATCTGAAGTTGGAGAACATAAGAAACCTAGAAACTATTAAAGAAAAGACAGACACATTTTACAGCACAAATTTTTTTTTAAATTTATGACAAATAGATCATCACAGGCAGAATAAAAACACAAACTACAAACTGGATGAAAATATTTGAAACCCATGTGACTGACAAGAATAATTTTATCAGTATAGGATAGGCTTTACAAATTGATAAGAAAAAAATTTAAAACCCAGTAGTAAAATAGGTAAAGAAGGTAAACCTGAAATCCATTTGAGGGTGATTTCAAATGTCCAATAACTTAAGATTAGATGCTCACTCTTTTCTTTTTTTCCATCTTTATTGGAGTATAATTGCTTTACAATGTTGTGTTAGTTTCTGCAGTAAAACAGTGAATCAGCTATATGTATACATATATCCCCATATCCCCTCCCACTTGTGTCTCCCTCCCACCCTCCCTATCTCACCCGTCTAGGTGTCAATTGACAGATGAATGGATAAAGAAGATGTGGCACATATATACAATTGAATAGATACTGACTCTTATTAGTAGTCAGGGTACTGAAATTTGAAATAACAAGATTCATTTATGTTTTGATAATCCATGAGATACACAGATATTTAAATGGTTTGATAATATCAAATACTGATTTGGCTATGTGGAAATGACTACAATCACCCATTGCTTAGAATGTGATTTGCTACAATCTTTATGTAATGTTTACTAAGAAGGTAAAAATGCATGTACTCTGATTCATCAATCTCACTTTGTGGAAACTATTATTCAACAGTAAGTATCTGCAAGGTATAAGGATCCTATTTGAATCACTCGCAGTGGCCAAAAGGTAAGAAAAGCATGAACACTTTGCTTTACATGAAATAAATAAAAATCATAATAAAAAAATTAATTGGGTGGTAATATGTAGGAATACTGTAATTTGTTATTTCAGTTATAAAAGTCATAAATTGAGAGTACTGGTTTTGAGAGACAATTATTTCAGATCTTTAGCTGGCAGAAAACCAAGCTGTCATCATCTCTTCTACATGAAGACTATAAACTTGTTTTAAAGGCTGATGTTTACATTCATCAGATGTATTTTAACTGAAAATACACTCAAAGATGATGTAATAAGAGAAAGAGAAAAGTGTTTCTCTCTTCAATTAACAACTTTAATTGCATCTTTAATTTCCTGCCATTGAATAGAAAGCCGTTGGTTGGAAAAATGTTTTCACTAATTTTATGGGAAATGTGTTATGTGTTCCATCCCAAATCAAGACAATTTTCAAATATAGAAAAATCTACCAATTAGACAATGAAAATAATGTATATAATAATAAGAAACACTTGAAAATAATGACCTTTTTGCATAAAGCATAGTATGTTAAATTATTTGTACTTGTCAAAGGAGGTTTTTGTAGGTGGAAAAAGATATGATTCATTCTTTGTAAGATAGTAGAGAGTCAAGTAACCAACTTATAGTCAGACATTTAATACAAGAATCAGATATGGCTTGATGATAATTTTCTTTTCCTTGAGACTTGACATTGGAATTTCATAGAGGATGTAAAATCCTTGGATTGAAAAAAACCTCGAAATGAAAATTTGCTTTCAAACACCTACATTGCATTCAAAATTCACTGAAGTACAAAATATCCTTTAGGGCAAAATAAAGGCAAAACATAAGGGCACTCCATGACATACAGTTCAAAGTTGCTACATATTATAAGAATTGACTAGAAGTTTTGTGTCAAGTAAAATGGTGAGTGCGTATTTGTCTGAAAAGAATGTTGAAATATAACTTCTTATAGCATTATTTATTTGGTATGAAAAAAAGTTATGTCAACGCAAAAAGTACTTGCTGCCTAAAAAGTGAGACAACATTTCAAGAGCCATCCTGATAAAAAGGTCATTAATAAAACAATTGTTCTGTGAGTTGTCTGAAATTAGTTGCTACAATTTGAGTTCTATGATAAATATTTATGTGAATGAGTGAGCCATAGTTATCTGATTAAATCTTTTTCAAAAATTATCAAAGTGGGAATATACATGAACTGTAAAAATGATACCTTGATGATATGCCTACCTCCAAACACAATACAATACATTTATTTGACAGCTCCAACAATGGTGTCTACCTTTCTCATTTTTAAAATAAAGTTACTACGGTATTTTCATAATTGTCAAATACACATTATATAAAGCACTTTATATTAATGATATGAAAACCAAGTTATAGTTAATGTAGAGCTGCTGAACACACGAGACCCCTGAGATGCTCTCCTCATTTGTTTTCTGCGAACTTTTAGCAGAATTTCAATGTGAGCATTACTTTATTTTTGGAGTAAAGTTTTCTATGATCTTGCAAAATACAGCAACAAAAGACATATGCTATTACACTTTTGCAAGCCTGTGGCTAGAGTCTTGCCTTTGGGTTTTGGGAACTATGTAATGGAATTTATGTCACTATAAGGGTTCCATTATGTAATTTGTAACCAGTCTTGTAAATACAGTATGCTAAATGTTAAAAAAAAGAGAAATATCAAAATTAAATTACAAAGGAACACGCTAACATATCCTTTCCTACTTTAGGTTCAGAGCCTTTAAGCAAAGCAATGTAGTAGTTATTCTGCTTGTTTGTTTTTGATTCTGTTTTTGTGTTGCAGATTCTCAAAGAAAAGCTCTAGAAGTATGGAAAATACATTATGCAAGTCAAAGATACTATTTTTTTTAAGATTTTAGCATCAATACATTTGAACAAGTAACTTTAACAAATCACTAATATTTACACAAGCATTTAGAATGTCACAATTTAGAGCAACTCATTTCAATTAGGTTCATATTCATAATTTTAAAATATTTATCTCTTTTTTAATCTAAATCTGATTTTGTTTTATAAATTGAATCCTAAAATGATCTGAGAAGTTTCATTAAATTTAAACAATCTCCAGTTTCTGCTTCCAGAAATTCAGAACTTTAGAGAAGCTCTCTGGATAAAAAACATTACAATCTTTTCTAAATTTTAAGAGGCTCATATTTCACACAATAAAATGTATAGAAGTCATAACAAGACCAATTTGGAGTACTTCTTTTTCTTCTGCCATTTCTTTCCCTTCTCTAAGGGGGAAAAAACCCCACTTTCTATGGCAAATGATTTTCTACTCCATATAGTTTATCTCAAGTGAAGGAGATTAGAATTATATGTACGTATGAGCAATAAGAGACCATGATATCCTCAGATCTGCACTTGTTTTTCACCCAAGTAGGATAGAAAAAAATTTTCTTTTTTCTGACTCCTCCCTTTATCATCTGCCTCAACATTTAAAGTCTAGAGATAGAATTAAAGTGTAGTAGGAATTAACATTCAAGGTTTAAATTTAACTACTGAGGTTTGGAACTGGTTTTCTTGTAGTTCCAGTTCACTTGTAGGAAAATGGGGAAATTCTGTGATGAGAACTAAGTATATGTGCACATAAAAATCTAATAAATAATCTTAAATACAGATAAAGGTAACCTGTTATCATTTGACTTTTTTGTAGCAAAATATATATAACTTAAAATTTACATTTTAACCTTTTTAATTGTATAGTTTGTGGCATTGTGTACATTCACATTGTTGCACAACCACTACCACCATACATTTCCAGAACTTTTTCATTTTTGCAAATTGAAACTCTATCCATTGAACAACTCCTCTTTCCCTCTTGCCCCCACCTGTTGGTTCCCTCCATTCCACTTTCTGCCTCTGTAAATTTGACTATTTTAAGTACCTCATATAAGTGGATTCATACAATATTTGTCCATTTGTGTCTGGTTTATTTCATGTAGCATATAATGTGTTCAAAGTTCATCTATACTGTAGCATGTGCCAGAATTCTCTTCTTTTAAAAGTCTGAATAATATTCCATTTTATGTATAAACCTCATTTTTATCTATTTATTCTGTGATAGACTGTTGAATTGTTTTTACCATTTGGCTTTTGTGAATAATGCTATTAACATTGGTTTAAAAATATATGTTCCAGTTCCTGCTTTCAGTTCTTTTGTGTATATACCCAAAGTGGAATTTCGGGATGAAATGGTGATTTTGTATTTAATTTTTTGAGGTATCCTTGTCAAGAATCTTTTGCTGATACATGTGAGGGTTTCTTTCACTTTATAGGTCTATGTGTCTATGACAATACAACACTGTTTGTGTGTGTGATTAAAAACAACTGAAGAGGGAATTTGGGAGATGGGAGATAGATCAGAAGAAAATATCCAGAATGTAGCAGGGATAAAGACAAGGTCATGGAAAGTGTGAAAAGGAGGCTGAGAGACGTGGAAGATAGAATGAGAAACTCTAATATATACATACATTTAATCAGGGTTCCTTAAAGAGAGAGTAGGAAACATGGAAGAGATAAGATAGTCAATTACTGAGAATTTTCTGGAATTAAATGACATGAATTCACAATTACAGTAAGCCCAATGTATATCAAGTAAGTTAAGTAAAAACAAATTCACATCTCCATACATCATAGTGAAACTTTAAAAGAGCAAAGACAGAGAGATCTTAAAAGTATCATTCATTAAAATTCCATTAGGAAAAAAAAGTTAAGATACAGAGAAAAACAAATTCATGATCCCAAATGAAATTGTCTAGCAAGGTTAGAACTCTATTCTACTACAACAGAAATAGGAAGGTAGAATCAGAATGACCCAAGCAAAGTCTGGTTGAAGTGAAACCATGAAGAAATGATTTTGGACCAAGTAGTACACTAGTGCTAGATGTGATGTCTTACAGTCTTTAGGCTGTTGTAAACATCTCATGAAGTTACCTTGAGGGGACAGCCTCACATCAGGATAAAATGTAAAAAAAAAATGTTTCTCATAATTCTCTGAGACACACAGGAAGAACATCCATTCTGTAGCTATATATATAGGCATAAATATATAGCTTTACGTACTATAAGCAATTTTACCCTGTGCTTACAACCGTTATTTAGAAGTTTCTATGTCTTTCCCTTGTCTTCCATGAGTAATTAAACCTCTCTTCATTCCTTCTGGAAGGTAGTGTCATGTAAACACTAACTGGGTCTTCAAAAGGTCTCCCACAGATTCCCCATATTATTTAACTCTTCCTTTTTTTCTTCCTAGAGTCCCCTTTTTTTCATCCCATCTCATCCTCCTGGATCTCTATTTCTCTTACCTCCTCCCAATCTATGGGTTTCTTCTTTGGCTATAAAGTGGGGATGGGGTGGAGCAGAAGAAGGATCATAGTTATTGGATGGAGCTGCTTGGTTAAATAATAAAATGCCTAGACTTAGTAAACCTGCTGTTACATGATAGTTGCCTCATTCCTGCATAGGTTTTAAGGATGAAAACTGAACACAATTGTGATTAATTTTCCATTGCCATGAAACACATGTGTGTGCATGCACATATACGTGACACAAAGATTCAAAGGCAAGATTATTGCCAAAGATCAAACAGAACCAATGTAAAATAAAAAATAAAACTTTTTCTTAAATTTCAAAACAGTAGAACACACACACACACACACACACACACACACACACAGTATCAGAAGTCATGACTTTGACTTTACTTATATAAAGCAACTTTTTTTATCTGTAACTTATGCCTGGCTCAGAAATAGAAAGTATTTTGCAGATCTCTTAACACTTCATACCCAGGGCCATAGCCCCATCAACTCAATTATGATATTCTTTCCTGGTGAGAATTGGTATGCCTTCACATTTCTTCTCTGCACAGCATGCCAGGCAGCCACAACAAGGTGATCAGACTTGGCATGTAAGGTGAAGTATATTTACTATCTTCAATCTATCATCTTCAGCCAACCAGTTTGGAGTGCAGATATTTTGGCTCAGGTTATTCCTAGTTTCCACTTCAGTCACTGGAGTCACTGTGGTGCAGATGGCTTGCAGGTGTTTGCTTTTTAGGCACCATCTGTTTAGGTGTCATAGAATGCTAATTTGTGCTTTTGGTGTGTTTCGTTATATTATTAGCAAATCACATGTATAAATAATTTGACTCCCCTATTAACAGAAACAATGAAATGATTTAAGAATTAAGAAAAGGTAGGTAAAGTAAATGATAGAAAAATATATTACTTTTACAAGGCAGACTTAGAGATAAAGTTGAATCACAAATCTGGACTCCTGTGTGTTGGGGAGGATAAAGCTGAGATGTACTAAAAGAAAGATAAGGTTAAATCAACTGATATAAATCCTAGTTTGTTTTTTTTTTTTCTGTGCTCTTTACAAGTTTATTGCAGAAAAAAGTAAAGCTAAATAATCCTATATACAGGATGAAAGATTAAGGAGCAACACTGAGGGGGACCTTGAAGATGGCGGAAGAGTAAGACGCGGAGATCGCCTTGTTCCCCACAGATACACCAGAAATACATTTACACGTGGAACAACTCCTACAGAACACCTACTGAACACTGGCAGAAGACCTCACAAGAGCAGCACTGATAACACATAGAGTCTTTCTTCAATATTCCAAGATAAATATGTTAATAAAGGTAACTCCCAATTTTTTTCCAGAACATCTTATCTAACCCTTATATTTTAAAGCCATGATTACAACACAAAATAGAAATGAACATCCAAAGACTACAAAATATATTTCTCTTGGCCAAAGAATCTCCTGAATAATTGAGAGCAACCTCTTCCCGCCTCACTGAACCTACTAAAGTCATCTACCCATGGGAAGAACTTATTACTTATTTCCTGACTTGTGTAGATATGTCATCAGCCTTAAATATTCAAGAAAGCAGTTCAAGGACTAACGTTATCATACGTAATGGATCTGGACAGAAAGTCAGTCTTATTCAGTTAACATGTTCAAGATCACTGGGGTAGTGGCTTAGTCTGCTGATATTCTCATGGAGACGAGTGTATGGCTTCAAAGTACTTTGGAAGAAAGGCACTTATGTTGGTTTTATTCGAGTAAGAAGTGAGATGCAAAAGTAAATATACATCATCAATGACAATGAGAGAGGGAATTTTCAGAGGTAACTGTAGGCTGATAAACATACTATGACCTCAATTGTGAGAAAAATGAAAAAAAAATTCTTTATTAAAAGGTATAAAATAGTTTCATCAATTTTAATGAGATTTAAGTAGGAAGGAGATATCAGAGTTTCATTTACTCTCTTATCCATTGACTAAGATTATGGTTTAAATATTATCCAACATGTAACTCACACTACAATTTAAATCAATGATGTTTTCAGTAAAAGAGTTTAATTCTTAAAATGAAAAAGAAATGTATCTATACAGATATATCTTTTGAAAAGAAGTGAATGTTATTATCAATAGAATTTTGCATAATAGCTGTAGAGAAAACTTCGAATCGTATTTATTTTACAAATAAGGCGTGCTTATTTAAAATACATACCATATTATGGAAATTTGTGTTTTTAAGGGGGGAGAGAGAGTGAGAAAACTATAGTAAAAGAAAGAGAACTTCATTCTTATGTAGGCATATTTAATATTTTCCTTTCACTACTAATTGTGAAACAGTAAAGAATGCTTGAAGAACCCATGGAAGTGAGAAATAGCTTGCTTCAGACTAACAGATATACAGACATGAAAGGAAATATAAATATACCTATGGTAGAAATATCTGGGGAAATTGGACAAAAGTATATTTCTATTCACTTAGTTTTCTCTCCTTTAGTATATCAACAGACAGGCCCTTAATTTATTTCTTCTTAGAACTTAGTAAAGAGGTAAATAGACTATCCATTAGCTTTGATATTATATTTCATCAATTCCACAGGACATCTAAGACCTTATCATCACAATATTGGTTAAAGTATGGCAGCAGTAAATGTCATGTCTGTCATCCTGAGCTGTACTGAGCCAATCCGTGTTAGATTTACTCTGAGTAAATGTCATTGCCATTGTTGAGTGCTTAGAAAATGTAAATTTTTTTTTTCTACTGACAAGTGCTTGACAATAAATTGTCTGGCTAGTACAATAGCAGAAAGCTAATGACTAGGTCTTCTTCTTGTAAAGATATGAAGACTATCATGTAGCTCATTTGATTTGTCAGGAAGGATTTCAGTACTGCTTCTATATGCATATTTTATGTAGAAGAATAGGGATGGCACTTCAGTTTAAGAATTTCATGAAAAAAACTTTTTTTTTAGTCTGGTGCCCTTGTCTGTGATTTGATAAATAATTTCACCTAATGTCAGTTCTTTTCCTGCTTTTGTAATAAAAGGACAGGCTGCCCTTTACATTCTTGATAGCCTTTCATGCACAGAGGATAAGAAATCACTCTCACCTACAATGACTATTGCTGCCCTTAAGTATTGCTTTCATTCTTTGTAACAATCTCTACAGGCTACTCTAAGTATCACTTCTGTCAGATAGAAGACAAGAGACTAGGTGAGGTGTTCTATAACGAGAGGATACAGGGAACTGAAGGAAGGCCTCTCCTCTTCTTATTAGGAAACCACATAGCTAGTATAATTTGACTTAGAAAGAGAAAAGAAAGTTTATTGCATATAAACTATTAAATAGTATAATGAAATTTTCCTCTTTCTCTCCCTCCAAAAAATATTAATAATTTTACACATCTCCTGACATCTACACTATGGTAAATAACAGTGTGGGCTTTGTAGGCAGTCACTTTCTAGCCATGCAACTTTGAGTATACTATTAAATCTCTCTGAGTCTCAAGTTTTTGATAAGTGAAACAAGGAAAATTATAGTTTACCTAAGAAATTTATTTTTGAAGTATAAATGAGAGAATTTCTATAAACCACTGAGCATAATGTGTGAAACATAGTAACTACCCAATTAATGCTAGCTTTATAGAGGTATTAATAAGTATTTCCTCTATTTCCCACCAAATTTCAATACCATTTGAAAGATACAGAAGTCAGACAGAGATTAAAATCTTAACATTATTAATGAGTAAATAAGACAATATGGTTTTGGATTTAAGCAAAATTAGTTTTCTAATATTCCCCTCTCTATCCCTCACCCTAGTAGAATCAGGAACAGGAAACGCTGAACTTTAGGACAAAGTTTATCCTACTGAGTTTTCCACACAGTAAAGATTGCACCTCAACTGCAATCAGGCACATAAGAAAGAGAAAGGGATCGAGCTCAGTCCCTTTGTCCAAACGAAATAATCAGGTAAATCATTCCTTTGTCCCTGTCCTCTTTCTAAGTGACTGATGCATGGGGATAGAGGCCAATAGGATTATTCCAACCAAAAAGCCTCTACATGGAAATATGAGGCCAAGGGAGAAGAGGTTCCTGACCACCAGGAATCACTGTAATGTTAATAATCATGTGTTCTCTACCTTGGTGATCTGAAAAACCCCAAGAACCCAAATATGGAAAGATAACCTATGTATTCAGGTACTTTCTTAGAGAAATGTCTAGAACTCAGCATGTTCTAGCCATGATCAGATTCTATTTCTCTCCTTGTCTATTATTTGTGTGATTTATTACAAAGCTCCAAAGATTAGTTTATGGTGTCATCTGTTTCTCTTGTCTTTATTCACTTGCATTTATATTTACATATGTACAAGGTCTTGGATTTTCTTTTCCCTACATGTGGCTGTTTTGTCTTAGGAAACAGAGGTGTTTGCTCTGATAGATTTTCACCATAGCTGCTTGGAAGTAAAGAGTGAACTTTTTAAAAAAAAAACTCTTATTCTTGCTGAGTTTAATGGATGCCTTTAATCTCACAGTAAGAAACTAGTCTTAAAAGCAAAGAACACAAAAGTAGAATGTTCTGTGATGGACATAGCAGAACAAAAGGTGAATGTTTCCTTGTAGCAATCAACTTTCATAGTGTTAACATAGGTTTCAATTTGTTGCCACCTTCTTTGAGTAAATGACCATGAAATTAAGAGCAAATTTTTCCAAAATTAGAAAGCAAACTACAATCCTGGAGCAGATTCTGGGAAATCACATTCTGGAAGGCTAGAAGTAACTTTTATTTTCAAGAGTGAGTACTTTGGACAGTGTCATCTATTAAAATATATTATTTTTCATTGCCACTTAAAATACACACAACTTTGTTGCCAAAGCAGTTCAAGAAAATAATGTCAAAATTTTCGTAAAAACCTGGCTCTCAAAAACCGGTTTTAGGGGCTTCCCTGGTGGAGCAGTGGTTGAGAGTCCACCTGCCAATGCAGGGGACACAGGTTCGTGCCCCAGTCCAGGAGGATCCCACATACCATGGAGCAGCTGGGCCTGTGAGCCATGGCTGCTGAGCCTGCGCGTCCAGAGCCTGTGCTCTGCAACTGGAGAGGCCACAACAGTGAGAGGCCCACGTATCGCAAAAACAACAACAACAACAAAAAAAAAAACAGTTTTAATATATCCAAAATCAATTTCAAATGCTCCACGGGTGGTTCAAGTTCTATTAATATTTGATATTTTATTTAAAGTAAAATTGAGAATAATGACCAAAAAAAAAATGAATGCTTAAATAAATTGTAGGTAGCTATCATGATCTTATTTTTAAAAGTTTCAATTCATGGGATAAAGAAATCTTTTAAGTGGCCATATTCATATTTATTTTGAATAATATTAAATATTAATTAGTATTATAAAACATTTATTTAGAATACCTACTTATCTTTAAATAGCATATATGCATTAGTTAATTATAACTTGATTAAAGTGGTATACACTAAACTAGAGTCCCTTTGGCCTGGTGGAAAATTTATTGAAATGGTACTTAAACTGACATTATATATTTTTCATAAAAATTACTGAAGTGATATTTTCTAACTATTAAATATCAAGAGAAAAGTAGCAGAGTCCATGAGGACTTGTTTTGAGGGAGTCAGACGACACAAACAAAATAAACATAAACTAATACTAGAAATCTATATCAGAATTGAGCTTAGAAGTACAATTGAGGATTCACCAAAATATGATGAAAGAGCTTAAGCAAGAGAATATCTATTAAGATGATCTTTTTATAAAGTCAAGTAGATTAAAGTTTAAGTGCTAGTCAGATCAAAATTAAATAAAGAATATCGAGGAAGGAGAGAATGGAGTTCAAATATCCAATGCCTTCGATGACAGATTGGTCATAGCTCTTGAGTGTAATTGCTCTGTAATTCCCATTTTGTGGCTTTGATGTGTCTTGAGGCAGTAGTCCTATTTGAAATCAAGTGCTTTGTGTAGCCAGATGCTATAAATTCTGATGTTTAAGGGCCTAACTCTGGCATAGTGCATAAAAAGAACGTAGCAGTAAGAGCTTTTTATAAATTGAGGTATAATTGATTTATAATATTGTATTACTTTCAAGTGCACAGAATAGTGGTTCAGTATTTTTACAGATTAAACACCTTTAAAGGTTATTACAGGATAAAGGGCTATAACTCCCTGTCCTGTACAGTATATGCTTGATACTTATCTATTTTATACATAGTAATTTGTATGTCTAATCCCATAGCCCAAACTTGCCCCTCCCTCTTTCTTTCTCCCCATTGGTAACCACTAGTTTGTTTCAATATCTGTGACTCTGCTTCTGTTTTGCTATATACATTAGTTGGTATTATTTTTTAGATTCCACATATAAGTGATATCATAGAGCATTTGTCTTTCTCCGTCTGGCATTACACTAAGCATTGTATTCTTTAGGTACATCCATGTTGCTGCAAATGGCAGAATGTCATTCTTTTTATGGCTGAGTAATATTCCACTATATATATATGTGTGTGTGTGTGTGTGTGTGTGTGTAGAACATCTTCTTTAACCATTTCTCTGTTGATGGACACTTGTGTTGCTTCCATAGCTTAGCTATGGTAAATAGTGCTGCTATGAGCATCGAAGTGCATGTATCTTTTCAAATTAGTGTTTTCAGTTTTTCTGGATGAGTATACTGGAGTGGAATTGCTGGATCATATGGTAGTCCTATTTTTAGTTTTTTGAGAAACCACCATACTGTCCACCATAAGGCTGCAACAATTTACATTCCCACCAACAATGTACAAGGATTCCCTTTTTTCCACAACCTTGCCAACATTTGTTATTTGTAGATTTTTTTTTTGTGGTACACGGGCCTCTCACTGTTGTGGCCTATCCCGTTGCAGAGCACAGGCTCCAGACATGCAGGCTCAGTGGCCAGGGCTCACAGGCCTAGCCACTCCACGGCATGTGGGATCTTCCCAGACCAGGGCACAAACCCATGTCCCCTGCATCGGCAGGTGGACTCTCAACCACTGCGCCACCAGAGAAGCCCATGTAGACTTTTTGATGATAGCCATTCTGATAGGTGTGAAGTGATATCTCATTGTTACGTTGATTTGCATTTTTCTAATAGTGATGTTAAGTATATTTTCATGTGCCTGTTAGCCATCTGTTTGTCTCCTTTGGAAAAATGTCTATCTAGGACTTCTGCCCATTTTTTGATTGGGTTGTTTGTTTTTTTTGATATTGAATTTTATGAACTGTTTATATATTTTTGATATTAACCCATTGTTGGTAATATCATTTGCAAATATTTTCTCCCACTTGGTAAGTTGTATTTTTGCCTTGAAGATGGCTTCCTTTGCTGAGAAAAAAGTATTAAAATTTAATTAGGTCCATTTGTTTATTTTTGCTTTTATTTCTTTTGCTTTATGAGAGAGATCCAAGAAAATATCGTTATAATTTATGTCAAAGATTGTTCCTCTTATGTGGAGGCAAAAATTCCCTTTATCTAATTTTCAAAATGATTAAAATGTTTTTTACACAGTCTGCATTACCCACTATAAAACTGTCAATACATCTTGATTTCAATATAAAAGTCATTATTTGTTTGAAAGAAAATAGTATTATGTTACATTACATTATACTATATTGTATTGTATCATATATCATATTATATTATATATATTGATGCTCTTTTTTTTGGCAGGTGATGCTAAAATAGAAACAAGTAGTAATGCCATTTTAACATATTTTATGCCAAAAAATTATAAAGAATATAGATAACTTAGTAGTTAATTAGCTACCTGATACAGCCTTAAGTAAATACAAATTATAAAGGTGAAGGGACAAATGAAACAGATGATACGATTGGCTCTTTACAAGTACTGTTAAACTTTGTAGCACAATTAACTACTGGTCTTACGTATTGATTCTAGGAGCCAGAATTTCTTATTGGTATGCCATTAAAAGAGTTATTAGCAAAAGAGTTAAACTTGTTTCTAATTGTGTCTCTCTATGCAGATCTGACCACATATTAAACTTGGTTTAGCATGAAATACAAACCAAATGAAAGCAAAGTTGTGGGAATTAAGGTCCATTTGGGGACATACATTACATGAATATTGTACTATATCTTTATAAGATATAAAGAGCCTCTTTCAAAACCATCTTCTTTCTGATATCCTTACCACTATTCAATATACATGAACATGATAGCCTTTTTTCTTATCAAATGAGTGAGTTAAATGATCAAAATTTTCAACATTAGTTTAGAAAAAACTGCATCAAGCAAATAAAATGATGTCAGCATACAGTATGACAGACCCCTTCCCCTTCCCCATGAAAACTCTTTCTATATGGATGGGTTTGCTGCCTCATTTGATTCAATATGGCATTTGTTCATTTTTAAGTACCTGAAAATTTCCTACTCAAATTAAAATGTCCCATAGAATCATATAAATCTATAAGCTAAAAAGAAAGCCTAACCTCTTTATTTCCATTTGGCTAAATGTGTTAAGTACTTTTCTACTCACATTTTGAGTAAATGTATACCAAATCACGTTCGTGGATTAAAAGTTACTGAAAGTGTGAAATCTTTACATATTCAATGGAAATGCATTGCTATTCTTCATATATGTTACATTAAATGTTATCATAGAATTGATCTAATTGACTGAGATGAAAAGATTATTCCCCATTATTAATGTCCTATTAGAATTTTTTTTATTTTATATTTTAAAGTTACCACAATTACTTTAACATTCTTTAAAAGTTTAAAAGTTATAAGTCACCAGAATTCAAGACTTGAGCTCGTTAAAACAGATGGTGGTCAGATGCACATTCTAAAACTCTTGACTTTTTTTTCATCTATATTCATTATATTTTTAACTAGGTAGTGGTATTCTAGCATGCCACTTGGATTGTGTGGTTAGGATCATTAGAAGACACTAGAGAAAGTGATTGCTTCCCAAAGCATTTCAATTCCTTTACCTTAACTCACTTCAAAAGTTGACGCAATTGAACCATTTTTCTATAAAACAACTTTTTCTTTAAGATAAAAGAATATTTAAGTGGAATCATTTTTCTAATGATTTTTTCTAATTTCTAATAAGTAACACTACTGAACTAAGGGCATAGATGATATTTTAAAAATAATAAATTCTGTCCTCTCAGTCAAAATACTTCAGAGAGATACATTACAGAAACTAAAGAACTAGGGTCAAGGTGATGATATCAGCATCAAAAGTATTTCTCTCTGTAACCAATCTTAGCAAAGCCATATTTGAATTCCTGATTTTTGTTTTCTTTTTATTCAAACTTATTTATATAAGATGTTTAGTAAGCAACATCATTTTTTCAGGCATCATAGGGGCTGGAAATATAATGATAAGCAAAACAGACAAAAATTTTCCACTCTCATAGAGCTTATATGCTAGAAGGGAAAGATACAATAAACACATTAGCAAAATTATTTATGAGTTTGACATGTTATAAAGAACATAATAAATGGAGTGATGTTATAAAGAGTAATGGATGGGGAATGGCAAGGTTACTTTGGGAAAAAATTTAAAAGAAGGACCCTCTGAAGAGGGGACATTTGAGGTAAAACCTGAAAGATTTGAACTGGAAACCACATGAAGAAGGAGAAGACTTGTGAATAAGAAAAACAGACTTATTTGATGTCTTCGTGGAGCTTAGAACTAAGAAGATGAGTTTTCAGGACAGGATCTGGCTGAAATCTGACTCTTAGGGAGATCTTGGAATGTATAAGATGGGAGATGATGTTTTCTCCTCGTCCCAAACTTTGTTTTTGCCTTTTATAACCTCTACACTGTCCTTCTCCCTTTAATACTAGCATTTTTCAGTTGCAGTCAGTTTCTGCTGTAATATGGGGGAAAAACTATATTTCTATTAATGAATGCACTTAAAGGTGATTTCTCAATGATGACAACTTTCCTACAGAAAGTTAATTTCAGATATTTTCTGTCTCTTCTTTTTTCATGAACACAATTACTTTCATGCTGGAGGAGAAAAGTGTCAGACACTGTAAACATTGCTTAAACCATAACATGATTGGCAAAGCTAACTAGATTATCCCAAACATATTTTTCTGAAACTCATCTGCATAAATTTTTAATGCACAAATGATGGTTGAGCTTACTATGTACATGTGGATACAAAAATCTCCAGCACATGTCTGATTCATATTAAGCACTCAATAAATGAATGATGACATGTATAAGCAAATGAATAGATGAAAGATCAATTGAGTCAAAACATGTTCTTCTCCAAGACTTCTGTGTGCTTAGCATAGTAATTGACTCTCAGATTCTAGGATAGTCATCCTCAAACTGGGAAAAACATATCACCCTTCAAGAAGACACATAAGAATATCAGGGTTGTGCATGGAAGCAGTTATAATTTCAGAAATAATTATTTTATTTTGATATTTAATTAATTTTAAATTTTAAATAATATTAAAAGTAGATTGAAGTTAGGTATATGCCCAAGAGGAATGAAAATGTAAGTCCACACGAAAACTTATATACAAATATTTTAGCAGAATTATTAATAATGCCAAAGAAGTAGAAACAATAGAAACGTCTATCAACTGAGGAATGGATAGTTATGGTATATCCACAAAATGGAATATTACTCAGCCATTAAAAGAAATGAAGTACTAATACAAGCTTCAAAAATGGATAAACTTTGAAAACTTAGTGAAAGAAGTTAGCCACAAAAGACCACATACTGTATTATTATTTTTATATGAAATGTCAATAATAGAAAATCCTTAGAGACAGAAAGTAGATTAGTGGTTGCCTAGGGATGGAGCAGGAGTGAATAGGTTGTGAGTGCTAATGGGGTGATGAAAATATTCTAATATTAGGTCTTGGTGATGGTTTCACAATTCTGTATATATTAAAACCATCAAATTATACATTTTAAATGGATATATTGTATGGTATGTGAATTATATATCAGTAAAGTTGTTGAAAATGAAAAAATAAGTGCAAGATTTTTATGTTTATTGGAAGATGACTTTTTAAAAATTGTTTGGGAAACTATATACTATATCAAAGATGAAGAACATAAGCTGACACTTCAGAGGATTGCATTCAAAATGATATATACTTGACTAAATGTTTTAATAAGTTCTCTTTCAAGATTTTTCCCATTCCATAGTGAACTCAGAAGGAATAGAAAAAAACTTACACTGAATAATTCAGGCTTTTTGAAATACTTTTTATTTTTATTTTATTTATTGAGTCACTTTGCTTCTGGAACACTTAACTTCCTGATCTTAACTGATATTCATACTTCTTTAAAACTAAACAATAAAAAATTCAAAAAAACATCTTTGCAGTATAATACAACAGGAATTAGAGGGGCATATATTGCATTGTCAGCCAGTAACAGAGTACTGCCAAATGAGCTGATAAAACTTCAACTGAAATACAAATTAACCTTTCAAAGAACATGTCAAAGATATATCCAATTGAGCATAGTAGTATCTATATATAGGAACAGAACTAAAGTCTACCTCTGAGAATGAATCTGACAGCAGTAGTTCAGAATCTAATTCAAAGAAATATTTATTGAGAAAATATTTATTGAGCACTCACTGGGAGGCACACACTGATGTCAGTCAGTAATGAGTAGAATGATGAAGAAGACACAATTCCTTCCTTATAGATATAACTGTGAAATAGTTTAAAATGTGTTATTTATGAAGATTTGTAAATTGCTTAACTCCAATCAGATGATCAAAGATTATTATTAGGACTGAGACTAAGTTAGTAAACAAATGAATAAAATTACAATATAATCAAACATATCATCATCTCTGAAAAATGTTTGGCAACAGAAGTGTCTTGAAGTTTAGACAGAGAAAATGGAAAAAATAATAAGTTATAAGCTTTTAATCATTATTCTTTAATGAAGTCACACTCTATCTTTACAACTCCAGGTTTAGTACCCACTCTATGTGGTTTAGGACCCACTCTATGTGGCTGAGTACTCTATGTGGCTTGTAAGAAAGTTAACCAGAATGTGAATAAATTGCTTATCAAGGGTAATATCCTTTGCTCTGAGTAATTATCATTAATCTGTCTTCTTATTACTAACTCAGTTGTCTAGTTAACCTTGATACAGGGATCTTTGTACCCTGTCCATGGTATTCTGATTACTGAAAATGTATTTCCCAAATGTAAATGAATCAATTAGCATGTTGATATACACATTGATCTCTTATAAACGCAGTCATTGTGAAGTATTACTTTCACTTCCCTTCTCCCGGACACGAACAAATGAAAAACTCTTAATAGACTGACTCAAGTTTCTAGATCTACAAAACATTAATCCAGGTGATTGGAATGCTAACAAAAGACTGTTACATGAGGAAGTGCTGTCTGAGCACTCAGTTTCCTTCACAGGTATCTATCACTGTTTAAAAATTAAATTACTTTGGAGAGGTCTATACAACACAAACATAACTGGTTCAAATTTGAGCATTCAGTTAAATCACATATATGAAGAACAAGGTCTGTAGTCAAAGTCAAGTACATTTTAATTTGCAGGGATAAGACAAATGATTTCTGCACGAATATATTTTGATGGAGGAAAAGGAGTTAATATGTGGCTACAAAGATGTTTCAACATGTGTATGTCCCATTTCTGAGTGGGGCATTTAAGCTAATAATTACAGAGCTAACAGTCCAACTCCAATGGGAATGTTTTGATGATTCAGTGTAAAGGATACCATAAAGATTACATGACCTATGTATATATGTATGGATGTTGCGTGCAAGTATGCATGTGCATATGTATTCTGTTTCTATTGGTTTTGTTTCTCTGGACAGCCCTGACTAACTGGACTGTCCGGAGAAACAATTTATGAACATTTATTATGCTCAATAAATGTTGAGTAAATTGGCACATACAGACACCTACATATTGAATAAATGACAGTGAGAATCATAACAGAAATGAGCCCAGTATAATTTTATTTTTCTACATTATTTGCTGATATTTTGTGTAGCTTTTGATATGTAAAATTGAATATAAAAGTTTGAAACCTTCAACTTCCTTTTATTAAAATTCTTAATGTTGAAAAAAAAAGAAAATTGTTTCATGACCAAACAAATTATCTATCCTGGATAATGTTCCATGTGCACTTGAGAAAAATGAACATTCTGCTCCTGTTGTTCTGTATATGTCTGTTCAGTTCATTTCTTTTGTAGTGTTGTTCAAGTTCTCTATTTCCTTATTGATCATCTGCCTGGTTGTTCTATATGAATTTCATTTTGAGAGGGTAAAAATGACTTTTAAAAATATGTTAAATCCATTCATTTTGCACTTAATTGCTTTTTGAGTTCTATTAGACAATATTCATCAAAACTCAGCATATTGCATTTCACATGGGTTCTATGACTACTTGTTTCTTTTCACTTACTCATGCACTGAAGATGGATAGGAGTGTGGGAATAATTCATTCCACATTTACAACCTGAAATAAAATTTTTGACAGTTATTATTGACATCTTAATATTGCTAGATGGGTTATCTTGCACACTATATGATTGTAAACAATATATTTTATTTTACCTAAATAACGGTGTTAATGACAATGCTGATAATTACATTTGATGAATTATGCACTTTGTATCACACAGAGTAGTCAAAGATCCTTTAACCCTAAGAACACGTTGCTTATTATTCTAAGGGACTTGCCTAAATATCTTTGCACACAAAGATTAACACAACTTGTCAACATCATCATAATTGCTTTATAATAAAGTTAGAAAATTATGATTTTCCAAAACTGTAAATTCAGAGCATACTCAATAAGAATGATATGACACCATATTTTTTTTCTGGTTACCAGTTCATTGATTTTTATATTACTCTCATCTTGATTATCCAATTTTTCCAACAACTAAGGCATTTTTCTTATAAAGTCCCATATTAAAATGCTTAGTTTCTGGCTTCCTCTCTTATAATTTACTGATTCTAATGAGCATTTTCCCTGAAACTATAGGAAAACAAGAGTTGAGTGCAATAGAGAGTGAAGAGATTCAGAAATAGAGGGACTATCACAAATAATTAGAAAACAAGAAGAATTAGAAATTAGGAATAATGGTTAAAGAACTCTCAGACTCTGTTCAGATGGGAACAGACAGACAGATTCCCATAACACCTCTTACATGGAAATTTCATACACCAACCTGAATGATAAAAGCGAATCTTTCTGCCTATTACATAATTTATGTTTTTACCAAGCTTGATCCATCTTCTTTTTTAAAAAACTTTTTATTTTATGTTGGAGTATAATTGACTAACAATGTTGCGATAGTTTCAGGTGTACAGCAAAGTGATTCAGTTATCCATATCCATGTATCTATTCTTTTTCAATTTTTTTCCCATTTAGGTTGTTACATAATATTGAGCAGAGCTCCCTGTGCTATATAGTAGGTCCTTGTTGGTTATCCATTTTAAATATAGCAGTGTGTACATGTCAATCCCAAAGATCCATCTCTTTTTTATGCACAAGATTATATAAATGCAGTAATGCAATTGTGCTCACAATAATATGCTATAACAAAGGGGGAAAGTGAACTAGAAGTAGCACATTTTATCACAAAAACAAAGCTGATAGAAAGAAGGAGAGAGAAAACAACATCTTTTGGTATATTGAATATTTGCTATTACATATTTTCATACTTTATACCAAGCAAAGTGAATCATGGAAATTATTCAGAATAATTTCTGTTCCATGTGGTCAACAGGAACATGAAATACCTTCACTGTCCATTATCCAAATTAGATGCATGACTACTAGATACAGAAATTCTGGTCAAAGGTGATGAATATGACTAATATCCTGACAACTTAAGATTTTAGGGTTTTAATAGCAACCATTTGGAGAGTGATAGGTAAAAAGGTAACTTACCCATTAAATTTATATGTAACTACAAGCCTGAATAAATTTAAATTTCTACTAATTTAGTAGTATTAAAGAAAAAGAATAAAAATAAAAAGCAGATTTATAAAATTATTGGTAATGTAAAATAAGGATCATTGCACTCAAAATACTTTTTAGGAAGAAAATATAAGTAAAACTGATGTATGTTTGTTCAATGAATTCTAGAATTATGTACTCTGACACAAGAGACAAAATATTAGGGGAAAAACAATAATATAAAAAGGGAGCTAGCTTGTTGAAACCAATAAACACATATAAAAGGAATATGATGAACTCAGGCAAGAGGGCAAAAAAATCTAAAATTAAAAGCTCAAAATATGAACTGACATTAGAACTATACTTAGTGTAATCCATAATGGAAAAAAAAATCCATCATCTGTTGATTAAATAAATGAATTAATTAATTTAACCTATAGATAATTGGATTTCTGAACAAGAGACCAGGACAAAATTAGCAGTACTAACAGTAAAATATATAGTATTAAAATAAACCTGCATAAACTAAATGAAGTCCTGTGCTTGTAGATAAAAAAAAAAAAAAAAAACTCAATGAATATCAGGCAGAGTAAATGAAAAAAAAAAAAGAAACATTTACACATAATGAGGGTAAAACATTTAAATTTCAAAGCTAAAGAAAAAAACTATACAACCATATAGATTTACAAAGAAAAACAAAATAGGCTTTCATCAGGACTACCCTTCAGAACACCACCATCCAATTAATCATAGCACAAAATATCTCGACTTTTAAAGGAAAAAATAAAATTACAAAATAAGAATTTTATAATCAGCCAGACAGTTGTTCTATAGTTAAAGCAATAAAAAATATCTGTTATACAAAATTATTTAACATGTATTGAATAATAACTTTGAATAAAACCAACAAAAACTAAAATATTCTCTAGTTAAGGAATTAATTTAAATCAAAATTTAAAGATTAAAAATAGAAGTACCATATGATCCAGCAATCCCACTTCTGGGTATATTTCTAAACGAAACGAAATCAGGATCTCAAAGAAATACCTGCACTTACATGTTCATTGCACCATCATTCACAATAGCCAAGATATGGAAACAATCTAAGTGTGCATCTATGGATGAATGGATAAACAAGC
>NW_020173783.1:229347-236417 GCF_003031525.2 Neophocaena asiaeorientalis asiaeorientalis
GTCAAAAATTCCCTTTTGTTTTCTTAAAGATTATTTAAAGAAAATAAGTAAAATCATGTTTGCCCTCCACATTCTTCCAGTGTTTTGAGATACTCGTTTATACTTTATGCCAGTGTGCTTTTCTCTAATATCGGTCCTCAAGACACAGCAAATGAAATTAAACAACAAAAACAGAAATATTGAATGCTGACTAGAGATATCAACACTAATATATATTATTCAGCCATGAGAAAGAAGAAAATCCTAGCATTTGCAACATGGATGGAACTTCAAGGCATTATGATAAGTGAGATAAGTCAGGTAAAGAAAAAATTGAATCATCTCACTTATATGTGCAATCTAAAAAAGCTGAGCTATTAGAGACTGGAATGGTGGTTGTCAGGAGTTGGAGGTGGGGGAAATGGGGAGATGTGTAATCAAAGCTACAAACTTCCAGTTATAAAGCGTATACATTCTGGGGATCTAATATACAGCATGGTGACTATAGTTAATAATGCTGTATTATATACTTGAAAGTAGATAAGATAGTAAATCTTAAATGTTCTCATCACCCATATCCATGAAAAGGTAATTATATGAGATGATGTAGGTGTTAATTAACCTATTGTGGTCATTATTTTGCAATATATATGGGTATCAAATCATCACATTGTACATCTTAAACTTACACAATGTCATATGTCAGTTATATTTCAATAAACCTGGAAAAAATAATCCTAAAAATAAAACTTTCATTTAATTATACTGTACTTTAACTGAAAAAATAATAAAAAGAATAAATTGCTAAAAACAGACATATATGATAATCTTAAAAAATCCCAATACAAAATTAAGTGACATGAGGGTAATATGGTAAAACAGAAAAACCTGAAAAGACAGAAAATATTGTAAATAAGATCACAAAGCAGAAATAGAGAATGGATCAGAAAAATGCCTGTAAATATTTTCATTTGGGTCTAAAACACCAGATTAATTAAACAAATCAGAGAGGGAAGGAAGAGTTAGGGCAAGTTACTTTTCTCATAAAGTGGAGAATTATTTCACCTTTGACTTTTGATAATTATAGAAATATGGATTCAAGTATGCTTTTGAAATATGGAAAACATTGGTAGAATTTTAAAAATCTGGACATATAACTTTTGCAGTAGATAGTTTATTTACTACAAACATTCAATGTGCCTCTCTGGGCAAGGATTATATTACCCCCATTTTTTGTTTTGGCCACACCATGTGGCTTGTGGGATCTTAGTTCCCTGACCAGGGATAGAATTGTGCCCCCTGCAGTAGAAGCGTGGAGCCACTGGACTGCCAGGGAATTCCCTATATTACCTCCATTCTGGATATTAAGCTCAGCCGTTTGATTTCCTATGGTTGCAAAATGTGCTTTAAAAGCTTTAAGAATCATTGCATGGTTCCTTATGTGCTCAGTTTCTTTTGTCTCTAGACTAGTTGTACTCTACTTTGATGGCCTTGGAATGAATAGGACATGGAGAAGTGATGCAGCCAACCAGCAAGAGAATTGTATTTTGAGCAAAAAATAAACCTTTGTTGCTAATGCCTCTGAAATTCTGTGGTTGTTTTTTGCATCAGTATAATCTAGCCTATCCTGACTGATATACCATCCAATCATTAAAAATTAAAGAAAGATAATAAAACAAACAACTGAAGCTGTAAGAAAATATACACATGTAGAATGTCATTCATGTTGTAAACATAAAACTAAAGACATCAGTTATGAAAATAAATGTAAATTATTAAAGAAGTCCAGTTTAAAGAAAACAGTCATTCTAGTATCAAAGGAAAACAAATCAGTTACATGTTGTTTATGAGACCATATAGGACAAAATGCAGTTAAAAGTAAGAACTTGGACAGTACATACCAGATAAACACAAACTAAAAGAAAACAGGCTGTCAGTATCAGGAAGTAGAATTCAAGGCCAAAATATCACTAAAATAAAGAAATTATGTTTTAATTCACAATGAAAAATAATATAGGACACTCTTAAATCTCAAACTGTCCAAGAAAAAATGTAAAATTGCTTAAGGTATGTTGCAAAAACAGAAACTATGAATATATTTCCCTTTACTTTATTGATTAATGTCTGGGTTTCCTGACATTAAACCCCTCCTCTACTTAGTCATGTATCTAAAACTTGCTTGATTCTTGGGCCAAATCCCATTGTTGACAGTCAGTGAAGGAGTCAGTCATGTCTGAGGTGATCCTCAAGATAGTCTGTTTGATGCATTATTTTGTAATAAGAAAAGCTGAAAGGTAAATGGTTTGTTTATATGGACTGTGTCAAAATGTTCCTACGTCTAAAGGATCATGGTAAAAAATTCTTGATGTCAAAAGGCAAAATCAAAACAGCTACTGCAAAATACCTGTGTCAAAACTGTTACATCAAAATGTCATATAACCATCATGAACTGTATAGGCAAAAATCTCTGTGAAATATAAGGGTAGTTGACAGAAAAACAATAGTAGAAAAAGACCTTTGCTCAACATCCTAAATCTTTAAAACATGTGGTGAAATAAGTGACACTTTAGACTATTTGAATAATGTGATAAAGTATATAAAATAGATATTCTCTGTTGACTAAAAGATTATTTTTTGTTAGCATTTATGAAAGATTTACAAACTGATTATATAATGACAGAAATATATCAACACATTAAAAAATACAAGAATTATTCAGATCCTGATTGAAAAGTGATAAAATAAACAAAGTAAAATTAAAAATTCAGTGATCTAAAAGTAAAGAAATAATTCACATAAATAGTTCTTGGGATGAAAAAGAAATCAAAGACATAGTATTGTGTAAATAGTCAGTTTTTGCTGTGTAACAAACAACCTCAGAAATCAGCAATTTATAAAACAAATATTTAATAATGAATAAGGTTTGTATGATAACAGCTGGTCCCAAGCTTCATACCAGGTTTGGGTTCTCTCCAAATGTCTTCATTATTCTGGGATAAGAGGTTAATTGGAATATACCTTTCTGATGGGATATCTGCAGTGCAAGATGACCAAGCAAATCAGGTCAGTATATTTAAAGCCTCTGCTCATGTCATACCTACTATTATTCCATTGGTTATAGGAAGTCATGTGACTGAAACCAATATCAGTGGAATGGGGAAGCATGTGCTATTCACAAAGGTAAGAAAACATTTAATGGCAAAGAGTATGGATTTGTAATTCTATTATAGCAGAGTGAAGAATTGGGAAAATAAACCAATCCATGAAATATTCTTTTAAATATATAGCAATAATATCAATACGTATCAAAATATTCCCTTACATTTTAGCTCATTGAATAACAGCAAATTAAATAAAAAAGAGGAAATTTCTACTTAGAAAATAAACCATAATATAAATTTAAGATAATTAAGATTAAGTAATCAATAAAGTAAAGGGAAATATGTTCATAGTTTTCCAATATAATTGTAAATAAAATTCAGGAAGTGAATAATTTTAAAAGACTAGTATAATCAAGGTTAGGAAGATATATACATACATTTTATATATACATATATGTATTGTGGTATACAGTTATATGATAAATTTTGAACATGTACATGAACTATATGATACTTTATAACTTTATAAATTACCAAGGCTCAAAAATTAAAAGTCTTGGACTTCCCTGGTGGTGCAGTGGTTGAGAGTCCGCCTGCCAATGCAGGGGACACAGATTCGTGCCCACGTCCTGGAGGATCCCACATGCCACGGAGCGGCTAGGCCCGTGAGCCATGGCCCTGAGCCTGTGCATCCGGAGCCTGTGCTCCACAATGGGAGAGGCCACAACAGTGAGAGGCCCGCATACTGCAAAAAAAAGTCTTAATGAATTTACTTAAGGAAAAAATAATTTTTATCTAATAACAATTTCCAATAAAGGCATTCGGCTAAGACAGTTTTACACCTAAGTTCTTTCAAATATTAAAGGAATAGATCAATCTTATGTTACTGAAACATTTTCACAGTACAGGAAAAGGAATGCTTCTTGTTTATGCTTTGAATATAATAGAATTCTAACCCTGAAATTCAAAAAAATCTAGATACTAAAAAAATACAATATACAACAAAACTGAAAATCACTGATGAATGTGCAGCATAACTGTGGTAGATTGGATTGTTACTTCCAATACTTCAGTCCCTCCCTGTTATGAAATTATGCATCTATGGCCTTTGCTATGTGATTTAATCCTTATAGCAACCAGTACATTATATTAAAGTATGTGGATTATATTTTCCCATCCCATTGATGTTAGGCTGGGCCTTGTGAGTTTCTTGGGTCAAAGGCATGAAGAAGAAGAGATTTTTAATTTGCTTTGAGCCAATCTAAATCCAGCCATAAGCCTGGAGTCCAGCCTGGCCTGGCCAAGCCCATGGGCATGAAAATAAAATGTTTGTTGTAGGACATTGAGACCTTAAGATCTTTTGTTAAGTGGCTAAAACTGTCTAGTGCAGCATCATGAGGTTCATCACATTCCCCTCCCTTCCTCACTATTGATATAATTCCTTGATGCAAATCACAAACAGATACATCATATTAAGAATAATATAATCTAAATGGCAGCAGTAGTTCTCACTATGAGATGGTACCCATTTTTTAACTTGATTTTTTTTCTTCTTTCAAGAACATTTTCTAGCTTATCCCTTACTACCTAAATGACCTTGGAGAAATAATCTGAACTTCAATGTCCTAGGTTTCTCATATATTAAAAAAGGAATAGTACTTACTTCCAAATACGGTTGCTGTGAGGATTAAATGTACTAATACATATCAATCCTTTAGCACCATTCTTGGCACTTGTAGGTGTTCAGTAAAGGTTAGTTGTATACCTTCTTCCTCATCCTCCCCCTCCTACTCCTCCTCCTGCCCTTCTTCTTCTTCTTCTTCCATTCACTCAGAACAAATATAAGTATGACTTATGTATTATAATTTGTGTATTTTATTTAATGTACTATCCTTTAGCCAGACTCATCAAGAAAAAAAGGGAGATGGCCCAAATCATTAAAATTAAAAACGAAAAGGGTAAAGTTACAAACAGCACCACAGAAATACAAAGGACCATAAGAGAGTACTACAAGCAACTATATACCAATAAAATGGACAACCTGTAACAACTGGACAAATTCTTAGAAAGGTAAAATCTCCCAAGACTGAACAAGGAAGAAATAGAAAATATGAACAGACCAATTACAGGTACTGAAATTGAATCTGTGATTTAAAAACTTCCAACAAACAAAAGTCCAGGAGCAGATGGCCTCACAGGCAAATTCTATCAAACATTTACAAAAGAGTTAACACCAATCTTTCTGAAACGATTCCAAAAAATTGCAGAGGAAGGAAGCCTTCCAAACTCCTTTTATGAGGCCACCATCACCCTGATGCCAAAACCAGACAAAGATACCACAAAAAAAGAAAATTACAGGCCAATATCATTGATGAACATAGATGCAAAAATCCTCAATAAAATACTAGCAAACTGAATCCAACAATGCATTAAAAGGATCATACATCATAATCAAGCAGGATTTATCCCAGGGATGCAAGGATTTTTCAATATCCACAAATCAATCAGTGTGATACACCACATTAAAAAATTGAAGAATAAAAACCATGTGACCATCTCAATAGATGCAAAAAAACTTTTGATAAAACTCAACATCCATTTATGATAAAAACTCTCCAAAAGTGAGCATAGAGGGAACATACCTCAACACAATAAAGGCCATATATGACAAACCCACAGCTAACATCTTACTCAATGGTGAAAAACTGAAAGTGTTTCCTCTAAGATCAGGGACAAGACAAGGATGTCCACTCTCACCACTTTTATTCAACATAGTTTTGGAAGATGTAGCCACAGCAATCAGCAAAGAAAAAGAAATAAGAGGAATCCAGATTGGAAAATAAGTAAAACTGTCAGTGTGTGCAGATGACATGATACTATACATAGAAAATCCGAAAGACACTACCAGAAAACTACTAGAGCTCATTAATGAATTTGGTAAAAATGCAGGATAAAAAATTAATGCACAAGTTCTATTTTTTTTTTTTTTACATTTTTGAGAATTAAAATCCTCACTGAATGATTAGAGCACTATATTGTGATATACAAAAGGTGTTTTAGAGTGAAGTGTAGGGCATATTGACATTTCATATTACTGAATGCATTTACAAAATGTGAAATTATTACCAGAAAATCAAGCCCAACTTTCTAATGAATAATGATTTATCCTGAAAATTTTTATTTATTAAGAAAATGCAAAAGTAGCTGAATATTAGGAAATGCATTACAATAGTTCATCATGTGAGTCTGTCAAATGGAATATCTTAGAAAGATAGCTTTGAGAAAGCTGGTTTACACCTCTCAAAATCTCTCAAGTACTGATAGATACAAAGAAAGGGAAACGGAAATTATCTCCTTTCATGCTATAGCTAGAGAATGATGAAAACATTTTCACCATAGCATTGAGTAATTTTTGTCACATATAGTATAATTTGGAAAAAATTATTGAGAGCAAAGAGAACCAATATTCAACTTCATCAAGAGAGTAGTACAACGTTCAGAAGTAAATGGAAAATATTTAGGCAAAACCTACTAACCCAATAATTTCCCCTAATTTGGATGGAGATCTAGAAACATAGCTGGGCTCTTGAGAGACATGGAAACAGCAACACATATAGCCCTTTTCACTGCTGCAGATTAAAACAACCTGAGCTTTAGCAGCAAAAGAAGTGGAGGAGAAAGTATGCAATTATTTTGTTATTTTTCTCTGACTCATCATCTTAAAAGTGATAAGAGCATCTCTGAACTGGGGAAGAAATTTACTAATCTATCCAAACAAGATTTGGAGGTAGAGCAGATTAAGAGAGAGACTAGGGCAATCTACATGTATTTTCATAGGGGCAGAAAATAACAGCAAAATTGGTTGTGCAGAAGAGGAAAAAATACATCTCTACCAGCATAAAACTAGAAGCTCTCTGGGATTTATTCTAAACCAGGAGCTTTCAAATCTGTTACCTAGAGATCTAGTTTGCTCTAGAGGTGATTAAGGGA
>NW_020173783.1:236459-236834 GCF_003031525.2 Neophocaena asiaeorientalis asiaeorientalis
TATATATTTAATTTCATTACAGCCTGTCCCTGTTTGATGTGATAGATATACTCTCATCTTTCTAAGGTTATTACATTTATTTTTACAACATTCATCTATTGTTATTTATGTTTCTTCTGTTGTTACTCCTTAGTTCTGAGGCTTATGTATTTTTATTTAAGAATCATTACATGTTAAGTGCTATTCTAACTGTTTTATACATGTTGACTAATAATCACAAGATATATGTAATATATATGTATGCATATATGTATTCCTCATAGCTAACTTAACAGGTAGTTATTATTATTAATCCCATTTTATAAATGGGGAAACTGGGACAAGGATGTTGTGAAATTTACACAAGGTCACACAGCAAGTTCCAGAGCTAGGATT
>NW_020173783.1:237113-289941 GCF_003031525.2 Neophocaena asiaeorientalis asiaeorientalis
CACCCTTTGCTGCTTTGTGAAAGCTGTTCTTTTACTTTAGTGTCCGTCTGGAACAGTGAGAAATGCATTTGGCTAGGTAAGTACCAGCAACTAACATTTGGTGTGTGGTTCTTCAACATTCTTTGTGAGTGTCAACAGCTACCCATGACACTTGCCCTGCTTCCTTGGGCTGCATACTCTTGCTTTGTTCTCACATGTGGGCTAAATATCTTGACAACTCCTTATTTGGAAGAAAATGAGGTTGCAGTGGCTCAACTGACTCATCAAGAATTTGTCTTGACTACATAAAAACTTCACAATTCCTTTATAAAAATATATATATTATATTAACTAAAAAAAACAGCTAACCCTTGAACAACACAGGGGGTTAGAGGCACTGACCCCTGCACCATCAAAAATCTGCATATAACTTTATAGTCCACCCTCCGTATCTGTAGTTCCGTATTTACAGTTCTCCATCTGCAGATACAACCAACCGTGGATTGTGTAGTACTTAGTACATATTAATTGAAAAAAGTCCACATATAAGTGGACCTACTCAGTTCACACCTATGCTGTTCAAGGGTCAACTGTAGTAAATTAGGAAAATACATTTGCAACATACACTTGTAGCTAAAATTTAGTAGCCTCAATACACAAATACCATAAAAATCCATAGAAAATGGCAAACACCAAAATACAAAAAATGGTAAGGTTATAAAAAGGAAATGTGAAAGAGAAAATATTCCTGAAAATATTTCTTATTTCCTATGAATGAAGTGTAATATAAAATAATATCATGTTTGCAAAGGTAAAAAAGTTAGCAGTGTCCAGTGTTGATTTGAGATGTAGGGAAATGGACACAAACAATGTTTATAGGCAAATAAATTGGTACAACTTTTTGTGATTACCATCTGGTAATACATACCTGAATCAGTTAGAATTAAGTTCAGTTCTAACAGAGATCCCAGAGTAAGCAACACTTAAACATATCAGTTTTTTTTCACATAAGTATTGGCTTGGCCAAAAAGTTCCTTCGGTTACTGAATACGTTGTTCAATAAAGTTCTTGGTGAAAAGGAAAAATATGTCTTTTACTTTTACCTAAAACCAAACAAGCTTTTTGGCCAAGCAAACATTTTAAACAAAGATTAAATATGCAATTAAAAATAGAACTTATTAAAAGTAATGTTATGAGTGTGGTGTCAGCATCATGGCAGCATAAGTCATTCCTTTTTTTGGTCTCCCACCCTATTTTAGAACAACTTATTAGACTTCAATAACTGAACAAAAGTGCATCTGTACCTTACTCCAAGGGACCTGGGAGGTTTCTAGCCCACCTGTGCATTAGAAAATAAACAAAAAAAAACCTTGATGAGGGATGTGGATCCTCAGGAGCTGATGAACCTGCCTCACCCCCACTCACCAGAACAGAGGTTGGAGGAAACCTGAAAAGTGCAAAACTGGGCAGTTACCCATGGACAAGAGAGAATTTGTAGAGCTCCAGCCTACCTGAGGGGGGATTTCAGCATGTAATCAGAGCAGGATAGAGATGAGTCTGGACATAAAGGAAAGGAAGGAATTCACCATGGCTGTCCCCCTTCCCAGGGTGATACTGCAAGGAGCTAAGCTTTTGATGGCAGCAGCAAAAACTTCTCTGGCAGATGAGGTGAAAAGCAGTGACCTCTTCCATGGAGAAGGGGGAAAACAAAAATGGTAACTGACCGCCTGGCTATCTCAGTTATGTGGGTTGCAACTAGAGCAATGCATTTCTACCCAGCACTATCTGTATTTCTGAGGAGGGACTTCCATTACAGGAAGGAGGGAGATGAAAGAGAAGGAAACAGGTAAGAATATCAAAGGGCATTCATAGAATGCATTTCTTGCTGTGTACTTCTGGACTTCACGAGGAAGTCCACCCATAAACCTCCGAGAGTACCCCACTGGAGGATTTGCCCACCAGGTCCATAGGCACCCCCAGAACTCCAAGTGTGAAACCCACACCTTCTCCCACACTGCTGCCAGCTACTTGTGCTTTCTCTGGAGTACATCTGGGAGAGCCAGCTTAGGTAGATTCAGAGGGTACTTGGATAAAAAGCCAAGGTCAGTGGGCGAGTGAGAAACCACAAACTTGAACTATAGTGCCACCTTCTGGAAAGGTTTCTAATAGCCAGTCTATTGAATTTAAGAACCAAATAAGACATAAAAGCTTAAATAAGGAATATCTGCAACTTCAAATGTGAAAGCAGAAGTACATACCTACAAACACTATGAAAAATCAAGGAAATATGGTATCACATAAAAAAATGATCATTCTCCAATGACCTGCAAGAAAACTCAGAAACACAATGATACAAGATCAGGAATAAAATTAATGAACAGAGGAAGTTCTTTACAAAGAGGTTGAAATTATAAAAAAGAACCAAACAAAAATTCTGGAGCTGAAGAATTTAAGGAATAAAACAAAGAATGAAATAGAGAGCATCAGTAACTGGGTAAACAAGTTGGAAGAAAGAATACATAACATGAAGGATAGGAATACAGAAATAATTCAGTTAGAAGACAAGAGAGAACTAAGATTTTAAAAGTGAAGAAACCATAGGAGAGCTATTGGAATCAATCATAAAGGAAAATATTACAATAATTTGTATTCCAGAAGGAGAAGAGAGGGAGAAGGTAGCAGAGGTTGTATTTAAAGAAATAATAGCTTAGAACTTCCCAAACTTGGGGAATGATTTAGACATACAACATACAAGTCCATGAACCTAATAGAACACTCTATTATCTCAATGCGAAGAGTCCTTCTCCAAGACACATTATAATGAAACTGTCAAAAATTAATGATAAATAAAGAATCTTAAAGGCAGCCACAGGAGAAAAGAAAGTAACCTACAAAGGAACCTCCATTAGGCTATTAGTAGATTTCTCAGCAGAAACTCTACAGTCCTGGAGAGCAGGATGATATATAAAAAGTGCGGAAAGATAAAAATTGCCAGGCAAGAATACTTTATGTGGTAAAATTATCCTTCAGACAAACAAAAGCTGAGAGAGTTCACCACCACTGGATGTGTCTTACAAGAAATGATGAAAGGTGTTCAAGCGGAAATGAAAAGATGCTTATCAGCAACATGAAAACATGAAAGTACACAACACAGGTAAAGGTGAAAAATAAAGTCAGAATTTGAAAATTGTAGCTCTGTATTAGGAGGATGTGTTAACCACTTAACTATAGTATAAAGTTTAAAGAAAATGAGTATTAAAAATAAATATAGCTACTATAATTTTTAACAAATACACCGCATAAAAAGAAGTAAATTGTGATATCAAAAATATAAAAGGGGAGGAGTAAAAGGGTGGAACTTTTATAGATGAACAAAGATGCTAGTAGCTTTGCTACTAGCATAAAATGCACTGTTTTATCTATGCTAATTATCACTACAATGGCAATCATAGTACAATATATGAATGTATCAAATTAACATATACACATTAAATTTATACAGTATTATATGCCAAATATATTTCAATAAAAAGTAATGTATTATCCTTAGAGGGATGAGAATGTACTATCCCATGAAATGGGGATAGGCTGTTATGACAATAAGAAAAAACAAAATAAAACATATATCTGGTTTCTCTCAAAATATCAGAAGATCCCTTAATATTGAGCCAGCATTTCTGCATGGCATTAATATGTGGAATTGAGTAGGAACTACCACCTTTAGAATGAGATTATGCCCAATAATATTGTAATGATTAAATAATTCATGTTACATCCTTTTAATGGAAAAAATGAGGTGACTATCACTGTGTTAATATTTTTAAAAAGCCACATAAATTTAAAGTCATGTTAAGCAAAACTAGGTTATAGAAGAGAATATACATAGTGCATGTGTGTATCTATTTATAAATATATTACAGGGCTTCCCTGGTGGCGCAGTGGTTGAGAGTCTGCCTGCCGATGCAGGGGGCACAGGTTCGTGCCCCGGTCCGGGAAGATCCCACATGCCGCGGAGTGGCTGGGCCCGTGAGCCATGGCCGCTGAGCCTGCACGTCAGGAGCCTGTGCTCCACAGCGGGAGAGGCCACAACAGTGAGAGGCCCACGTACTGCAAAACAAAAACAAAAACAAAAACAAAACAAAACAAAAAAAATATATATTACATATATGTGAAAAACAACCTAAGATATATATACCTCTGATTGGTTTTCTCTTGGATTTGGGGGATTGTTTATTTTCATTTTATTATTTTCATTTCTATTTTGGGGTTATATTTTATTTTTATATGTATATGTATTATTACTTAATTTGTCATTTAATAGATACTCTTGAAGAACTAGAGCACCTGTTGTGTGATAGGCAAAACAATTTGTATTAACGTTATGTTTTCATAAATAAATAAACAAAAAAATTTCTGTTAATATAAAATGAAATATAGAAACTAGAGTAAATAGTTCAGGTGAAGTTCTTCTGGGGAACTCCTTATGTGAAACAAAACCCAAGGAAAAGATCCAATATTAGCAAATATTATCCAAAGAGGACTACTACAATAAAGCATTAATATTCATTCTCCAATGTCTACTCTATAGCTAAGGAATATTTTATTCATTTTGTGTTGTTTAGTATTTTGGTTTATTTTGAGACAAAAAAGAAATGGTACTATCAGTTTCTGTGAAATCATATTTCATTTTAACGAAAATGAATGTATCCTGTTAAAATTGTTTCCATTTAACAACAATTTCTAAAATATGGTTTACAGGAATTTGAATGAGCCTTTTAATGTGTCCATAAATTTTGACAAGGTGAAGTGAATGAATACAAGCATGTGATGGCTGTAGCAAGCCTAGTGATGACAAATTGTGAAGAAGCTGTGAGGGAACAGATTTTTTTTAAGGTTAAGTATGGAATGTACATATACTAAAGTGAATATTACATGTTAACCGTTGTTTGCTCCAAATCATGAATGACTTTAGTGTGAAATACACTTCCACAGGAGAGATCTATTTTTATATATTTTCTTGTGTTTTGCTAAAACTGATATTCTTAATTTTTCAGAAACTATTAAAAAATTGAGAATCCCCAACAAAAGTATGGATGATGTTTATGAATGAATAATTATTTTTAACATAATAAGCATATATTATGAAATATGTACATACAAAGTAACAGTAGGAAAGGGACAGAGAATGATTCCAATTATAACTTAATTTTTGAGTCTCTCTTTCATTTTCTTGCAGTTACAGAAGCATCTTTTTTTCCCTACATTTGTCCTTCTTACCAAGGGAGACTTTATTTAATCCTTTGAATTGTGAAGGTAGATAATAATGATGACAGTAGTAACACAATTAATGAACAATAACAGTTAACAAGTTCAGTATAGATCATGTGGTAGGCTCTGGGTAAGTGATTTCCATAATTATATCTTAATCCTCATCCCAGCCCTGTAAAGTGAATTTATCATTATAAATTGAGGTTAAGTGATTTGTTTAACCTCATATATATAGCTAGTGATAGGGTTGGGAGGAGAACCTGTTCTCGTCTGTCCTAAAGCCCCATGTCCTTAAGCACTTCTATTTCTAGTAAATAACTGTACTGAAAGAGTTATCAATAGGTATCAGTCACTGTGCTAACTTCTAGGTATACACTTTAGTAACAAGATAGACAAGGTCATTCTCTGTTCTCATGGAACTTACTTCTTCTCACACAGAGAAGTATTCAAGATGCAAGTAAATAAGTGCAAAGAAAGACAATAAAAAACAACCCAGACATTGTGATATTTATTTTGAAGGAAATTAACAAGGTGTTATGATTAAAGAAAAAAACAAGGGAGAGAAAAACATACATGATAGCGGCCCTGAAATCCCCTCTGAAGAGGTAGCACTTAAATTAAGGCCAAAATTTAAATACAAATCAGTCTCATGAATAGAAGTTGTTGGAGGGTGAGAAGGGAGAATTGAAGAAAGAGGCAAAAGTATTGCCAGATGCAGTAAAATATGGAAGAATTGGAATACTTGAGGTATAAATAAAGGAAGATCATCTGGCTGGTGCACAGTAAGTGAGGGAAAAATGCTAAGACATAAAGTGAGAAAGATAATATGAGGCCTTGAAGACCATAGTGAAGAGTTCGGATATTATTCCACATGTAATGGGAAGTCATTTGATGGCTTTAAACGAGAGATTTTAGTTATTCATTCAATACATATTTACTGAATGCCTACTATGTACAAGGAAATATTCTAAGCGCTACAGAAACAGCACTGAATGAAAAAGACAAAAAGTCACAGCCCTCAAGGAGCTTATATTCTACCTAGTGGGAAAGGTAGAAAAGAAATAAAGCAAATAATAAAATATATATAGTACATTAGAACTGAATAACTGCTAAAGAAGAAAATAAAGGAAAAAAATGGAATCTGGAATTATATTAGTAATGGAGGTAATAATGGTAGCGATGGTGAAGTTAAAATTTAGACAGGGTAGGGCAGTTATATGGCAAAAATTGGACAACCTAGAAGAAATAGACAAATTTCTAGAAATATATAACCTGCCAGAACTGAATCATGAAGAAACAGACAATCTGAATAAACCAATCACTAGCAGTGAAATTGAATTAGTAATAATAATAATAAAAAACTCCCAGCAACCAAAAGTCCAGAACCAGATGGCTTCACAAGGGAATTCTAACAAGCATATAATTAAGAACTAATACCTATCCTTCTCCAACTGTTCCAAAAAATTGAAGATGGATGGAACAATTCCAAATTCATTCTATGAGGCAAACATTACTCTGATACCAAAACCAAAGACACTACAAAAAAAAATTATAGGTCAATATTTTGATGAACATAGATGCAAAAATCCTTAAAAAATATCAGCAAATGGAATCCAACAATATATAAAAAGTGTCATACACCATGATTGAGTTGGACTTATTCCAGCGACACAAGGGTGGTTCAACATTCACAAATCAATTAGTGTGATACACTACATTAAGCAAAAGAAGGATAAAAACATGATCATCTCAGTAGATGCAGAAAAAGCATTTGACAAAATTCAACATCTATTTATGACAAAAACGCTCATCAAAGTGGGTATAGAGGTAATACATCTCAACATAATAAAGATCATTTATGACTAACACACAACAAACATCATACTCAATAGTGAAAAGCTGAGAGCCTTTCCTCTAAATTCAGGAACAAGGAAAGGATACTCACTTTCACCACTTTTATGTAACATAGTCCTAGCCACATATGTCAGAGAAGAAACAGAAACAGAAGGCATCTAATTTGGAAGGGAGAAGTAAAACTGTCACTATTTGCAGATGACGTGAAACTTTATACAGAAAACTCTAAAGTCTCCACCCAAAAACTATCAGAACTAATAAATGAATTCTGCCAAGTTGCAGCATACAAGGTTAATATACAGACATTTGTTGTTTTTCTGTACACTAATAATGAACTATCAGAAAGAGATAGGAAAAACAAAAATCCCTTTTAAAATTTCATCAAAATGAAAAGAATACCCGGGAATAAACTTAACCAAGGAGGTGAAAGCCCTATACTCTGAAAACTATAAAACATTGATGAAAGAAATTGAAGATGACACAAACTGATTGAAAGATAGTTGTGCTCTTGTATTGGAATAATTAATATTGTTAAAATGTCCATACTACCCAGACATTCTACAAATTTAATGCAAATTCTATCAAAATACACATGACATATTTCACAGAACTAGAACAAAAAATCCTACAATTCCCTTGGAACAGCAAAAGACCCCAAATTGCCAAAGCATTCTTGAGAAAAAAGAACAAAGCTGGAGGTATCACTCTCCCAGACTTCAGGCTATACTAATCAAAACAGTATGGTACTTGCCCAAAAACAGACACATAGATCAATGGAACAGAATAGAGAACTCAGAACTAAACCCACACAACTATGGACAATTAATCTACAACAATGGAGGCAAGAATATACAATAAAGAAGAGAGTCTCTTCAACAAATGGTGCTGGTAAAACTGGACAACTACATGTAAAACAATAGATTAGAACATTTCCTTACAGCTTATACAAAAATAAACACAAGAGGGATTAAAGACCTAAATGTAAGATCTAAAACAATAAAGCTCCTAGAAGAGAACATAGGCATAACACTCTTTGACACAAATTGTAGCAGTATTTTTTTTTTAGATCTGTTTCCTAAGGCAAAAAAATACAATCAAAAATAAAAAATGGGATCTAATTACACTTCAGCTTTTGCACAGCAAAGGAACCCATTGACAAAACAAAATTACAACCTACTGAATGGGAGAAAATATTTGCAAATGATGTGACTGACAGGGGTTAATATGCAAAATATATGAACAGCTCATACAACCAATATAAAAAAAAAATCAAAAATGGGTGGAAGACCTGAATAGACATTTTTTCCAAAGAAGACATACAGATGGCTAACAGGCACATGAAAAGATGCTCAACATCACTAATTATTAGAGAAATGCAACTCAAAACAACAATGGGATATCTCCTCACATCTGTCAGAATGGCTATCATAAAAATGTCTACAGATAACAAAATTTGGCAAGGATGTAGAGAATTAGGAAGTCTTGTGCACTGTTGGTGGGAATGTAAATTGGTGCAGCCACTATGAAAACTCTATGGAGGTTCCTGAAAAAACTAAAAATAGAACTACCATATGATCCTGCAATTACACTCCAAGGTATATATCCGTAAGAAAATGAAAACAATAATTCAAAAGATACATGCCTATGTACAATGGAATGTTACTCAGCCATAGAAAAGAATGAAACAATGCCATTTGCAACAACGTGGATGGATCTAGAGATTATCATATTAAGTGAAGTAAGAGAAAGAAAAATATTATGTGATATCACTTATATGTGGAATCTTAAAAAAATGATACAAATGAACTTATTTACAAATCAGAAAGAGACTCAGAGACATAGAAAGCAAACTTATGGTTACCAAAGTGGATAATGGGGAGGGGGGGAATTAAGAGTTTGTGATTAACATATACACTCTACTAAATATAAAATAGATAAACACCAAGGACCTACTGTGTAGCACAGGGAACTATATTCAATATTTTGTAATAACCTATAATGGAAAATAATCTGAAAAATATATATATGTATAACCGAATCACTTTGCTGCACACCTGAAACTAATACAACATTGTAAATTAACTATATTTCTATTTAAAAAATGGTTAAAAAAGATACATGCACTTTAATGTTTATAGCAGCACTACTTACAATAGCTGAGATATGGAAGCAACCCAAGTGTCCACCAGCAGATGAACAGATAAAGAAGATGTGGTGCATATATATACATATATATATATGTATATATATGTATAATGGAATATTACTCAGCTACAAAAAAAGAATGAAATTCTGCCATTTGCAGCAACATGGATGGACTTAGAGAATCTTATGGTTAGTGAAATAAGTCAGACAGAGAAAGACAAATGCTGTATAATACCACTTATACGTGGAATCTAAAAATTAATACCAACAAATATATATAACAAAACAGAAACAGACTCATAGATATAGAAAAAAATTAGTGGTTACCAGTGGGGAGAGGTAAAGACGGAAGGGCAGCAGAGGGGTTTGGGATAAGAGATACAATCTACTGTGTATAAAATAGATAAGCAACAAGCATATATTGTATAACACACGGAATTATATCCATTTTCTTATATAACTTCTAATAGAGTATTATCTGTAAAAATACTGAATCACTGTGCTGTACACCTTAAACTGACATAATATTACAAATCAACTACACTTCAATAAGAATATTCAGACAGGGTAACCCTAGTTCAGAAAGTGACATTTGAGTAAGGTTTTAGAGGAGATGAGGTAGCAAACTTTGTAGATATGGAAGAGAAGATAATTCCAGGTAGAAAGAATAGTTAGTTAACACAAAACCATGACATGGGGTCCTGCAAAGTACTTTGTGGGGATCAGGAAAATATGCTGCTTATACTTGTCTTATGGCTCCAGCTACTAACCCTCTATATCCACCAGGGTGTTTGTACCAAACCCATGCTCTCACAGATCTGCACCATGGTCTGATTGCTCTCCTGACTTCTTTTGCTCCTTCCTCAAATAAATGTCTTGTACCTCTACTCCTGTCTTGCCTAATTCTCACTGGACACAAATTAATGCCTAAGATTAACTAGGCTGTAGGAGAATGAGTGGGGGAAGGATACTAAGAGGAAGTGGGGGATAGATGACACAGAGTCATGGCATATGGCATGGTAAAGAAAAATTTTTTCTGATAGAGATTGGTAACATCAGAGGGCTTTAAACATTCGATTTGTTACATCACCTGCTTTATGTTAATAGGGTCACTCTGGATGCTACATTGAAAACAGAAGCAGAAAAAGGAAGCAGAGAGACTTTGTAGGATGCTTTTGCAATAATCCAAATGAGAGGTCTTAACGGTTTATTACATTCAGATATGGTGAGAAGTGGTCAGATTCTGGATATATATTTGAAGGTAGATCATGTAAATGTCAAAGATGTGGTGTGTAATGAAATGAGAGGATTTGGGATCAATATTTCAATTTTAAAATTTGAGATATTTATTGGACATCTAAGTGAAAATGGTGAATAAACATATCTGTCTGGAGTTCATATAATTGGTCCTGCTTTAAGAACTAAATATGGGGGTCATCAGCATGTAAATGGTAATTAAAACATAAGAATGGATGACATCACAAAGAGGATGAGGATAAATAGGAAGGAAAAGAAGTCCAAAGGATTAAGAAGTAATTTCTGTAAGGTGGCCAAATAATGTATCTACCAAACTAAGACACTTGTGTGAGTGAAAGGGCAGATATAACTAATTAAAACTGCACAGCAGGTATAAGCCAGAACTGTTCTGAGCAAACTGACACATATGGTCATGTATGAAGGGTAGGATTATTGGGGCAATTTCTTTGAGTAAGTGTGTCTTTTGGGTGCTCCAGTAAGCAGATATTGAGATGGATATAGGGACAGAAGCAGTTGAGGGTGAGGTTGTGATGCTTGTGAAAGTTAAAAAAGGGGGAAGGAGCAGGATTGGTCAGGGACTTCCCTCAGAATGTGATGAAGAACTGACACTTATAAAAGTAAAGGAAGGAGGATGTGAGACTTGGAAGGGATTAGATTGCTGTGCTGATCTGATAAAGCATTGCCCAATCAAATGGGAAAATCCATAGCAAATACTGAGTGCTAGATGAGTCCTCTGCATTGGGCAGAATTGGCCAACTCCTCTCTTGTACTCTAGCTCAGCCATTAGCTGTGGGCTTCCCAGGAAGACCATGGACTTGGTTTAAAGCCTGAGGTGAATCCTCAAGTAGTTAACACCTGGAGGCTGTCAGCTAACTGCACTTCACACAGTTAAACATCATGTTCTTTCTTGAAGGGAGATTCAAGCAGCATACCTCCATGTCTGCTACAGTAGGTGAGAGAGCATGGGATGTAGTACACAAGTAGAAAAATTTACCTTAGCCATGAGTTCAGGGGGTAACACAAAATAATAGGAAATACAGTACAATAGGAAAGAACAGATACAGATAGTATTTAGCTTTAACTGGGAGCTTGTGACAGTTCTCTTCTAATTTCTTCCATTTTCTCAGTAAAATAGGAAATGAAGTCATCCACAGAGAGTAATGATGAGAAAATAGGTATTTAGGTCAAGGAAATGTGAGAGTATAAGAAAAACTCATCTGAGAAACAGGGATAATAAATAGTTTAGGGAAATATGAGTCCTACTTGGCATTTTGGACCATAGTTTAATGATCTCCAACTTAAAATGAGACCAATTCACAAGGTACAAATTCCCAGTCATAAAATAAATGTCATGAGGATGTAATGTATAGGCATGGTGATTACAGTCGATAATATTATATTGCACATTTTGTAACTTTGTATGATGATAGAGGATAACTAGACTTATTGTGGTGATTATTTTGCAGTGTATACAAATATCAAATCATTGTGTTGTACACCTGAAACTAATATAACGTTATACATCAATTACATCTCAATAAAAATTAAAAAATAAAATGAGACCAAGCAACATGTCTTTGTGCTTTTCTACAGCCATATTCAGTTATATGGTTGCAAGCACCAGGGAGATAGAGCTGGATGTTAGGAGTCTGGTTAAGCTATGTGAGAATACAGAAACAAAGGAGGAGCAAGATAGTTAAGGAAGAATACAAAGAATGTAGTAGCAAGTATAGTGACTGATCATTGGTTTAAAGAGGGTATGGAAGAAAGTGAAGATAAAAAGGAGGTGGATTAGTGAATTATAATTCCTAGAGAGATGAAAGGATTGCTGAATTTGGAATTCTTGCATGAGGGAAATGAAAAGATCTGAGGTGTTGGTCAGACATAGGGATGCTTGAAATTGAGACGGTGAGAGTGAGTGACCGAAGTAGGGTAGACTATAAAATCATTGATGAAGAGGAATTCAAGGAACTGATATGTCAGGATACTGAAAGAAGCATTGGCGAAGCACTGGCAAATCTATTGCTTAAAATTTTGGGTTTTTTTTTCTCTCACTGTTGTGGCCTCTCCCGTTGCGGAGCACAGGCTCCGGACGCACAGGCTCAGCGGTCATGGTTCACGGGCCTAGCCGCTCCGCGGCATGTGGGATCTTCCCGGACCGGGCACGAACCTGTGTCCCCTGCATCGGCAGGCGGACTCTCAACAACTGTGCCACCAGGGAAGCCCGCTTAAAGTTTTTGAAAGCTAACTTTTTCTAGGTATATTATTGATACATAAAGAAACTTTCACATGTGTACAATTATGTTTAGCTAAACACTTTGGAATAGGCAAAAATTGGAAATGATATGGATTGATCAGTAGGGAATTGGATCATCTGAATATGACAGATTCTTAAAATATAATAATATAGTTCACATAGCTGTAAAAATTGAATTGATTATCTCAACCTTGATTGGTACAAAAACAAATTATGGGTGAAAAAAGCAGGTTGCATAACATTTGGAAAAGTTTGATACAGTTATTTATAGTAAGTTAGTAATCATTCATTAAAAACACATTCTTTTAAATTCCTGCTATGTGCCAAGCACTAGGAGAGAAATTTAGTTTGATGTAAATGTAAGTAAAACATAACCCTTGCCTTTGAGGAGAACATAGAGTACACAAGGAGACAGACATACAAATGAATGATAACAAAATAACAGGATAACTGGATAAATGCCATAATGGAAGTGTTCATAGTGAGTATAAGAACTCTGGGGCTCATCTACCCTGCCTAGGGTGGTTAGGAAAACCTTCATCTTAAAGCGTGCCCTTTCTTGGGTAGTACTCTGCTTTTTAGGCTGACTTTTCAAAGATCACCTCATTTAACCTGTCTTTGATTTTGCAAATGTTATTCCTTTCTTCATTTTTTCACCAATGGAAGATGGAACTGTGAGGATATAGAAAGAGTGTTTACATGATTTAAGTTTTGTAAGAGCCACTCACAACTACTAGACTGCAACACAATCTGAATTTAAGAACCAACAAAAGAAAATATTAAATGGTATCCAGATCTATGTTCTTTCACAGAAAGGAACACATGTTCAGGATATAGTCTCTAGGTTAGAAATTGGTGATAAGACAATGATGGGTAGGATTTCATGCACCATAATCACATCTACTTTGGTTGTTTTTCTGGACTCTTAGCATATAATCTTAGAGTCACATTAGAGTGTATTCTTCTGAAAATTAAAAAAGTAATTGTATAGTATAGTGTATACTCTTGTCAAACTGAGTTATAATTAGTGTGGATTATTTTATGTGTTCATTTCTGGAATGCATAAAAATCCCAGCAGTATTCATAGTTTTGTAGAGTAGTTTCTATAGGCACACAAAAAATAAATTTGTGTATGTGTGTCTTTAAGTTCACAATTTAAACTGAATGATTCCTACATCCATAGAAAATTAGCTCTAGGAAAGTCAATTGTGTTCTGACATTATAAGAGTTATCCAATAAACCAATGCTCCATTGTTAACCAAATGAAAACCTTCAGGTCTATTTCTCCTTGGTGTATTGCAAAAACATGGCAAAGAGTGAAGTGTTCATTTGAATAAACAAAACTGGCATCCCACATACCTGATAACTGTCATCAATGGTGAGATTCTTCTTTGCTCTCTTTTCTCTGTCTCTCTTTTATTGTGTCCTTCTTATCTCTTCCTTTCTATTCTTTCTTTCTATCTCAGATGCACACAATTAGAATCAAAATCCTTGATTCATTACACATTCTCATCACTAGTTCATGGATTGTCTCCTTTTTTCATTTCTTCATTTGCTTTTAATAATGCAATAAGTACCAATGTACCCATCTACCAACACCAAAATCTAACACTTTGAGAAAACCCTTATCTAAATACATGGTCCCAAAGCATCTTCTGAATTATTGTAAGGTAACCATAAGCCTGAAATCCATGTTTATCATTTCCTTGTTTTTCTTCTTATACAGTTTTATTGCATTTATGTAATACCCCTTAATTTTAAATTTTATTTTATTTTAAGTTTTTAAAAACAGGTACTATTCAGTATAAAACCTTTGGGACTTATTTTTTTCACATACTCTTTTGAAGTTTTGTCCATATTGTGTGTGCTGTAAGATACCATTTATTTAAATTTTACAAAGACACACAAAGCATTTATTATATTAATAAAACATATATAGGTACAGATATGTGCAGATAGTATAAATAGATATATTCAATACTGTTCAAAGCTTTCCACACATACAGCTATCTCTTTATCTTTAGATTTTCACTATCAGATATTCACCATAATAACTTGTAATATTTTCCCAAATTCACTAAATTAAAAAAATATATTATATCATCTCGTAGGTACTGGTGAAAACATTTAAGTTGTGCATGAGTACTGTTGAGAGTATACAATGTACGGCAGTTGTATTGCAGCTCTTCTACATATAGGATTATGTCTGTTTTCACATGGTTTAAATGTGTTGCGTGTTATCACAGTTATCTTCCCCAAACTTTCCCTGACATTTTGGCCCATTATGAACCCAAGTCTTCACTTTTTCTAGGATCTGTGGCCACTAAAAACACAGTTTTAGTTTAGAAACTATTTTTAGCCTTTCAACATGTTATATCATGTTTGTTGCAATGCAAAAGGACATATTATTGTTGATTAACTGCACACAAACATACTAAACAGTTGACTAAGCATTAAATAATTAGGTAATTTCTGTTGTGAATGCTTTATATTATGTAGATTTTTCCCTAGATTGTTAAACAGGCATTTAAATGTGTTTTAATGATGGCTGGGAAAACTGGTTAAGTTTTTAATGAGTTGGGAAAACACTATTTTCCATTTAAAATAATAGAATATGTGTCTGTTATCACACACACACACACACACACACACACATACATGCACACCCACACTCATATAGTAAAAAGATGTATTACGATGGTTTGTTTCCATGAATCTCAAAGAAATCTAAAGCAAATATGGAAAAATGTTAATATATATTTTAAAGTAATTGCAGAGGTATAGGTGTTTGTTATGTTATCTTTTGTAATTTTCCCTATGGTGAAACAATTTCATAAACAAAATTAAGGTAAATAATGTTGGGCATGATGTCTCTGATCAGAAATAATATAACATGATTTATTTGCAGTTGTCACTGATTTGACAGTAGATTTGAAACAAACCTAGGCTTACTGGCTCTTATAAAATCTAAGAAAAAAATTCTATAAGGCAATACAGTCTTTTTTTGCAGTCTTTATTAATCTTTAAAATATAATTCAATTATGAATGACTTACATCTTGATAATGCTCAAGTTTTGTGGCACTAATTAAAATTAACATTAGTATGTTATTTTTAAATGACTCAATATTTATGTAATTGCTCTGGAAAAAAGAAAAGAATCAGATGATGCAGTGTTTCCTCACGTATTTCAAAACTTTACCTTGGAATCAATAAATAGTGTAAGCAGTTAATAGAATCATGACATGAATGTTTAGCTTTCATTCAGGCTAGTCACACATTGCTAGTAATACAGATGATTCAATTATGCAGTAATGGTCTGTAAAAGTAGGGATTGCTACAGTATCACCAAGTTACAATATTGCTTTGGACAATTACTACAGAATGCAATAATAGTTTTTCATAAGAAACATTGTGGTAAAGATGAAACATCAGCAGTCAAGATAAGTTTTTCAACATCATATATAAACAAAGGACATTCAAGACTTTTACACTTACTTTAAAAATATGGCACATTATTTTATTAAGATCTTTTACTTAATTCATATGGAATTTTGAGTTTTGTTTCATTGAAAATTCTGTAATCTATTTTTTCACCTATATCCTTTATAGCTACAACTTTCCTAAAAGGACCCACATTGGAAATAAAGCTATAGCCTTGTAGAACTCTCTCATTCTTCTTTTTTGTAAGAGTCATGATTATTGCTGACAATCTTATTTTTAAAAATATATCTTTAATATTGTAGGATAATCAAAAGCTAAACTTGGGTCTGGAACAACTGCATCTCAAATAAAATCTCACAGTTCCACTTTTAGCATCTCCTAAAGTCAAAAAAATAGGTCTAAACACAGCCACAGAAAGTAAGCCTGAAGAAAATCCTGGTATAGTAGAATATAATGGTTGAAAGGAGGGTAAGAAAGCTCATATGTTTTGTAATGGGTCTTAAAACATCTAAGTTTTACAAATCAGGAGAAAAGGTTACAACTTTTCCTGCATGTGAACCACATGTTTATTCTTTTATTCTGTGACAGAGGGTTTGAGAACGTATCCTGTATTTATAACTAGAGCATTCAATTCTGGAACGGTGTGTTAGGGGAAAACAACCCTCATCATATAAAATATTGGTGCAGGACCTATATATATTGTTAATGAGAAAGCAGATGAGATATTTCAAAAACCAAAAGGTAGTTTGATTTCATGCAAGAATCTTCTAAATAGCATTGGAAGAGTGTGACTAGAGAGGATTAACATTTAGTGAGCAATTCCATCGTGGTAAGTCCTGGCTAAATACTTTGATTATTTTAAATTATTTAATTTTCAAAATAACTATACTAGGTATTATTCTAATTTTGTCTGAGGTTCAGGCTAAATTCCTTGTCCAATGGTACAAAGCTTGATAAAAAGTAGATCTGAATTCAGAATGAATTCTGTTAATTCCCAGCTAGCCTCATTTTGGTGAGGTGATGAAATTAACTTTGCGATGGCATCTGATTCAGTAGGAAGTTAGACAATATGGTAACAAGAGGTCTACAAGTTTCTAGGTTATAAACTACTTCTGGTTATAGCCATAAAATAATTTAAAAACTAGGGTGAAGCAAACATAATCATAGAAACACACATGGAAAGTCAAAATATGCAAATATTCTCCCACCTCAGTGAATAGTCATAAACCTATTTTAATAGCAAAAACTATTAGAGAAAGATCTCCTTGTTAGGTTGGAGAGACCTAAAGTAATAAAGCAACAATGACAGCTCTTCATTTAAGCTGAGAGAATGACCGTGGTGCAAAGCCTAAAATTAAGGCTCAATATGTGCTCCCCCACTCTCCTCCCACAGATAAAATCTCTTAGTCAAACAATGCTCCTTATCAAAAGGACTAAGTGCAGTTCCTGTTTATCCCTGAGTAGTGGGTTTCAGGCCCTTGCCAGCCTGTGGAATTCAACAAGCCAGTCACTTCTAGGGAGACCAGGGGATACCTCATTATTTTGATACTATAAACCCTACCTATGACAAACCTTGATGATTTACTCTGATCCTGAATGCAACCACCATTGGGACTGTAAATATATGTAACTAATAAACTGCTGTCAGTACATTTGTCCAGGTTCTGGTGTCATGTGTTTGGTCATCCCCACAACTCTAGGGCAGAAATGCTTTCCTCAACAATGAAGTGAATAGGAAGCAGTTAAGATAATTACAGCACAGAAGTCTCATTTTGTGATGAAGAAATAGAGATTTTTAAATGATGAGAAATGCCAAATGAATATAATCATTTATTATGTATATATTTATTTATTAAAAATATTCATTGAGTGACCAATATTTTTCAGGCATTGTGCTACTACTGGGAGATAGTGGAAAAAAAGAAAGTTACAATCCTTGACTCTTAGGGAGTTAATAGTTGTCAATACCATAAAGTTTAGTAATTTCTTGTTCTCTAATCATGTCACATGATTTAGTTTTTGTACTCCAGTTAGATTTTAGTTTTCATTTGAGCTTTCTTTAAACACTTACTCTATCCATCGTAAAGTTTGTACTCAATACACCTATCTGTTTGATTCATGTGTGCTATACATGCATATGGATAAAATATGGCCAGTGACCTCATAAAGGAATACCATGGACTTTACTACTATAAGGAATTAAATTGTGGGGTTGAACTGGATTTCAATTTTCCTCACTATTAAGATATATTCAATTAACTTTAATAATAAATGAGAATAAGAATTATGGCCTGAATAACAACATATATTTTAATATATTTTAGGTGATGGCATATTTAAGATCATTAAAAAATTAAAATGAAGTAACAATGGTTCAGACATCTAAAATGGAGCTGAGTGGTCATTGTGGATATGGTTTCAGACCCATCTCTGCATCACTGACAACTTGAACTCTCTGACCTGTATCAAACTCAAGGTCAACACCACCTATGTTTTCAAAACACTATTTGCTAGCAGCTGCTAGCTACAACCTTGTAGTTTCAAAGTTCCCTTCCCTTCACAACCTTGTAATCACTTTGAACCTCAACCAATATTTGCTTCATAAATACCCTTATTTCTTTCCAGCTCCAATACTAATTGTTGACAATTTATGTAACCTTGCAGTTTTTGCCTTTATAAGCTTCCCCCATTTTGTAGTCCAGTGGAAGTGCTTTCTTGGATTTGTTCTTCCAGTCTGCAGTCCTAACAAACCCCAAATAAAAGCATTTTGCTTTGCTTCAACCAGGTTTCTATTCTTAGAATTCTTGATTAATATAGATAAGCTTGAGTGCTAAACCCCTTTCATTTCTTCCTCTCTATTTTCAAATCATTATATCTTAGAGGTATTGGAAATATTCTAAATAATGTAATGCAATATTAATCATATGAGAAAATTATAAGCATTTCTACTGTCAGACTGCCAATACTAATTAATTCTACTGTGTGACTATGGATAAATATAAAAGAGATGAACAGCCCAATTCCTGACATGGAGGTGTTTATAGATGCTGAAATTATCTCAAGTCTTGCCAACAGAGCTTGGAAGAGTTAGCTTAGCAAAAGCAATGAATCAACTTGAGTACTACCTGTTTCCTTAGAATTAGGTCAAATTCAACCCTCAGAACAGGAGAAAATATTTGCAAATGAAGCAACTGACAAAGGATTAATCTCCAAAATTTACAAGAAGCTCATGCAGCTCAATATCAAAAGAACAAACAACCTAATACAAAAATGGGCAGAAGACCTAAATAGACATTTCTCCAAAGAAGATAGACAGATTGCCAACAAACACATAAAAGGTTGCTCAACATCACTAATCATTAGAGAAATGCAAATCAAAACTACAATGAGGTATCACCTCACACCAGTCAGAATGGCCATCATCAAAAAATCTAGAAACAATAAATGCTGGAGAGGGTGTGGAGAAAAGGGAACCCTCTTGCACTGTTGGTGGGAGTGTAAACTGATACAGCCACTATGGAGAATAGTATGGAGCTTCCTTAAAATACTAAAAATAGAACTACCATACGACCCAGCAATCCCACTACTGGGCATATACCCTGAGAAAACCATAATTCAAAAAGAGTCATGTACCACAATGTTCATTGCAGTTCTATTTACAATAGCCAGGACATGGAAACAACCTAAGTGTTCAACAGCAGATGAATGTATAAAGCAAATGTGGCACATATATACAGTGGAATATTACTCAGCCATAAAAAGAAACGAAATTGAAATATTTGTAGTGAGGTGGATGGACGTAGAGTCCGTCATACAGAGTGAAGTAAATCAGAAAGAGAAAAGCAAATACCATATGCTAACAAATATATGGAATCTAAAAAAAAAAAAAAAAGGTTCTGACGAACCTAACAGCAGGACAGGAAAAGAGACTCAGATGTAGAGAATGGACTTGGGTACATGGGGAGGGGGAAAGGTTAGCTGGGCCAAAGTGAGAGAGTGGCATGGACATATATACACTACCAAATATAAAATAGATAGATAGTGGGAAGCAGCCACATAGCACAGGGAAATCAGCTCAGTGTTTTGTGATTACCTAGAGCAGTGAGATAGTGATGGTGGGAGAGAGACACAAGAGGGAGGAGATATGGGGATATATGTATATGTAGAGCTGATTCACTTTGTTATAAAGCAGAAACTAACACACCATTGTAAAGTAATTATACTCCAATAAAGATGTTAAAAAAGAAAAAGAGAATTAAATCAAATTAACATTGCAACTCAGCATGTTTCTTTCATCAGTTTCACAGTAATTCAACTGGGACCAATTTTTCTGCCTCTTAGTTCCTCAAAATATCTTTCTATGGTTTCTTGTAGCCTTGATGTGAATTTTACTGACTCACATTACTTCTCAAACTATAAACAGAAAGAGTAAAAACACATATCACCAAGAGAATCATAAAGCATCTGCTTCTCTTAAAGGATTTCCCATTTAGGATCTAGTCCAGATATCCCCTGCCAAATATCTAAAACATAATCACCTTGGCAATATTCCCTGAAATTCAGAATTTAGGAAATGTATCACCTCTCCATTCTTTACTTAGGTTATCTACAACATAATCTTTTGAAATTGAAGTAGATGATAGTACTTTACTGTAATTGCTAATTACAGAAATTACCCAAAAAGAATGAATTGCCAGTTCTGTCTCAAGTTACTCATCTTTAATTCAGTCTTTAACTTGAATTTGAATGACTATAGGCCTAGAGACATGAAATCACAGCCAGACTTATGTTTAATAGAGTTTCAGAAACTTTATTCTACACCCTCCCTGGCTCAAGGCAATATATCTGTCTTAACTGAAAGTCTAATACTAATTTATTTTCAGTATGAAATATGTCTCATATCTTTAAGTGCCTTTCCCATTAGAGTGGAATTGGTAATGAGAAAGGAGAAAAAAATATATTTGTTTCCCATAAATGTTCAACCACTTACTACTTAATAAAGTGGAATATTGGACTTATTTTTTTAATAATGGCAACTTAGTGAAGTCAATCCTCAATCTATTTATTTATTTATTTATTTATTTATTTATTTATTTATTTATTTATGGCTGCGTTGGGTCTTCACTGCTGCCTGCAGGCTTTCTCTAGTTGCGGCAAGCAGGGGCTCTTCTTCATTGCAGTGTGCGGGCTTCTCTTGTTGTGGAGCACTGGCTCTAGGCGCACGGGCTTCAGTAGTTGTGACACGCGAGCTCAGTAGTTGTGGCACACAGACTCAGTAGTTGTGGCTCATGGGCTCTAGAGTGCAGGCTCAGTAATTGTGGTGCACAGGCTTAGTTGCTCCACGGCATGTGGGACCTTCCCGGACCAGGGCTCAAACCTGCATCTCTTGCATTGGCAGGAGGACTCCCAACCACTGTGCCATCAAGGAAACCCTGGACTTATTTTTTATGATTCAAATTGTGTAAAGGAAATGTTTTTGAGTAATCCAAGTGTGTCATTCAGTGGATTGTATAAATGTCAATGTAATTATTCTAGAAGTCTCGTTTATAACATTCTAGCAATTTAATTTCAAATATTCTACATTTCCACTGTGCAGCAGTTGAAGAATGAATAAAAGCCATTATACAATTATCAGAATGTTCTTTCACTATAAATATTAGGAACATCCACAAAATTGTAAATTGTTTTTATAACATCCTTCCAGACTAGAACGTACATGGTATTTCACTTTAGTATAACAAGAATCCTATTATTTCATCAGAATATAGTTATCTCCTGTACACTTTCCATTTCACCTTGGATTTTTGAAAATATTCTTCTGAAATATATTACTCTCTCTTTTGATAGTCCTTGTTGTAAAAAATTCATTCTATATTGGATGGATAGTGTATTTAATGCATAGATATACATTATATTCAAATTAACAATATATATTGCTATGTGATAGTTCATGGTTAAATATTGATAATTTAAGATGTAGACTTAATGAAACCAATGTGTCAAAAATCACTGCATTTTGAAAAGGAGATCAGGGTGGCAGAGCAGGAGGACGCTGAGCTCACCTCCCTCCACAAACACAACAAAAATATGTCTACCCTTGGAGCAATTATCACTGAAAATAAACTGGAGACTGGCAGAAAACTCTTCTACAATCAAGACTGTTAGGAAAGATCCACAAGGAGTCGGGTAGGAAAGAAAAAGAAGTGATCAGGTCAGAACCTGCACTCCTAGGAGAGGGAACAGAAGAGGAGGGGGATATCATGGGCTTCGAAATCTTCCTTGTGGAGTGAGCAGTTCAAATAACATATTGGACACCCCAGTCCTGGAACTCCAACAGCTGGAAGATGAGTTCCCTTAGCTGGCTTGATCACCAATGGGACTTAGGCGAGGGCTGTAAGAAACCTAGACTCTGCTTGCGAAGAGTGCACACACACTTGCTTACTCCCAGAATCATGACAGTGGAAGCAGATTGAAACTGCCCAGGGCTCTTGCCAGTTTCCCTGCAAGGGCTCCAGTGTGCACCCTGGCACCAATAGCTCCAGTGCAGCTCCCCACCAGACAAAAGCTGCCATTGCTGAGGCCAGAGAAAGTAAGTACTTTGGGGAAATGGAGATTACTCCAACCTGACAGTGTATCTGAATGGGGTTAGGGTGACCTTGACTGGTGCTCATGGAGGTGGTGGATTAGGAGCTGTCTAGAGCTCTGATGGGTATGCCAGGACCATCACAGCATGCACCCCAGCCTGTACTGGGCACTCACTCCAGCTCTTCTGGCTTCAGCACTGCTCACCTCTGGGGCAAAGGTAACATTGCTGTGACTGGGAAGAGTGCACACTCAGAAGGAATGGAACCAGCTCACACATGAACTTCAGGGTTTCTGCTCCAGCACCTTGGGAACTGCCCATGCCCCTGGCCATGATAGGATGGTGATGACCACTGAACAGAGAAGACACTCTGGCATACCCTTGTTCTGGCTCTAGCCTCTCTATCACCAGCCCCACCTCACTCCAAGGTGATAGCTGCCAGCACACCCTGGGGGAAGGTGTGACCCTTTCACACTTCTGATCCAGTTCTCACACCAAAGCTACAGGGCACATGCAGACTGTATAGGGACACTCCCATACAAGGAGACCACTTCAAGACTGGGATAGGTAACTGTTTCACCTAGTTCATAGAAACAGAAAAGTTAAACAAAAGGAGAAGACAGAGGGATTTGATTCAAATGAAAGAACAAGGGAAAAAAACATGAAAACACAACTAATAAAAGAGATAAATAATTTACCAGATAAAGAGCTCAAATAATTAGTAATAAGAATGCTAGCTGAACTTGGCAAAAGAATAGATGAACACAGTAAGAACTTTAACAAGGAACTAGAAAATATATAATGAAACTGTAAGAGCTGAAGAATACAATAAGTGAAATAAAAAACACACTAGAAGGAAATAAAAGCCGACTAGGTGATATAGAAGAATGCATAAGTGATCTGGAAGATAGAATAATGGAAAACACAAAATCAGAAAAAACAAATAAAATAATGAGAACAGTTTAAGGGACCTCTGAGACAATATCAAATGTACTAACCTTCTCATTATGGGGTTCACAGAGGGAAGAGAGAGAGAGCAGCATAGCACAGGGAGATCAGATCGGTGCTTTGCGATGACCTAGAAAGGTGGAATAAGGAGGATGGGAGGGAGGTTCAAGAGGGAAGGGTTATGGGGACATGTGTATGCATATGGCTGATTGATTTTGCTGTGCAATAGGAACTAACACAGTATTGTGAAGCAATTATACTCCAATAAAGATTTATTTTATTATTTTTTTTTTTAACCATCTTTATTGGGGTATAATTGCTTTACAATGGTGTGTTAGTTTCTGCTTTATAACAAAGTGAATCAGCTATACATATACATATGATCCCATATGTCTTCCCTCTTGCGTCTCCCTCCCTCCCACTCTCCCCATCCCACCCTTCCAGGCTGTCACAAAGCACCGAGCTAATATCCCTGTGCCTTGAGGAGAGACGCAACAGGGAAGACATATGGGAACATATGTATAACTGATTCACTTTGTTATAAAGCAGAAACTAACACACCATTGTAAAGCAATTATACCCCAATAAAGATGTTTTAAAAAATTAAAAAAAAATTAAAAAAAAAATAAATAATTCATTATGAATGCAATTTAGAAGCATTCACGATTTCAAGCATGAGGGTTGTTTGATGACGTGTTTTAGAAACGTAAGAACAGTAGCATTGTATTTGAATTGATATGAGGGAGAAATTAGAGACAGAGTGGGCAATGAGGTTATTGATATAGTTTATCAGCACTCCACACTGAACATATGTGGATTGGGTCACTGGGCATGATAAAAGGTCTTCCTTGGGTCAGAGAGGCAAGGCTATCTTGCAGTGATGAGTTTCATAGTCAAACTGACAAGATTCTGGAAAGGGAAGTGAAATTAGAATATGGATTAAAGAGCCTAATGAAGATGAGGGAAAAGCTAGATCTTTATGGAAATACAGTATCTAGCTCCTACTTCGAGCAGACTAACTACTGACTTCTCGGCATCAAGATTAATTTTAGATTCTTCCCACCAGAGCAGAAGAGGCTTCTGATATTTATAGGATAACCACCTTATTTCTTATTAAAATTGAGACACTTTTCGAGTGAAGGAATACTGTTGATAATTAAATAAAGGAAACAGGTAAAAATCAAGACTTATCCCGGGAAAACCAGAACTTATGTTCACCTTGCTGTTTGACCACATTTAGCTCAAAACCTGAGCAAAATGAAACTTGAGGTGTTAAAATCTCTTACGTTTATTTTGGGGGAAGTTGGGGCAGTTTCTTGGGAAAACAAATAAATCTTCATTCCATTCATTTATAAAATACATTTTATATTTTATAAATATAAAAGGGAGGGATAAATCAGGAGATTGGGATTGATATATACACACTACTATATATAAAATAGATTACTAATAAGTACCTACTGTATAGCACAGGAAACTCTACTCAATATTCTGTAATGACCTATATGGGAATAGAATCTTAAAAAGAATGGATATATGTATAACTGATTCACTTTGTTGTACAGCAGAAACTAACACAACATTGTAAGTCAACTATACTCCAATAAAAATTAATTAAAAAAGAAAATACATTTTTATAAATATATTTTTAAAATTTATAAATACATAAAAGACTAGACTACTACACATCTAGCAAATAAAATGGAGTGAAATATATTGCTTTGGAGATGTGAGCTCTAGTTCTAACTCCAAGTTACTGTGTGTGACCCTGGAAAAATCAGATCAGGTAATACCACCAAGTCTCTAAAGCTTTCTTATATCATGTGTAAGAGTAGAAATAATATAACCTTCCTGCCTTTATAGAGCTTTTTATGGATCAAATAATAGAATTAAAAATAGTTTTGAGACTGTCTGAGTGACTTCAGCATCATGGTGGCATAAAACATTCCTATTTTTTGTCCCCCCTTTTCAACAAATAATTAAGCATTCATCCACTAACAAAAGCACCTTTATGGGAGCTATGGGATCCAACACCATAGGCCAAGGGGCCCAGGAGTAATCTCATCTACCTGTGAGTCCAGTAATAGGTAGGCAGACCTCATTATGGGGCCAAGCCAAGCAATGAACCTACTCCATTCTTGCCATGGCTGGAAAAAAACCTGAAGAGTGCCGAGTTGAGCAGGTACCAAAGAAATGGTATGCAGAAATAAGTCTTGTTGTGGGGTGATTTTAAAGTTTGGATGCAACAGAGATGACTATAAGAAGAACATTACAGGCTTCCCTGGGGGCGCAGTGGTTGAGAGTCCACCTGCCGATGCAGGGGACGCGGGTTCGTGCCCCGGTCTGGGAAGATTCCACATGCCGCGGAGCGGCTGGGCCCATGAGCCATGGCTGCTGAGCCTGCGCATCCGGAGCCTGTGCTCCGCAATGGGAGAGGCCATGACAGTGAGAGGCCCGCGTACCGCAAAAAACAAACAAACAAAAAAAGAAGAACATTACCAGTACCATCCCCACCCAACCAAGACGAAACTGCATGGATCTGAACTATCAGGTGGCATCTATCTTTCCCGCTGAGGAAAAGGAGAGCAGTGAGTGAGTATCTGGCTACCTCAGTGATCTGGAACACAGCTGGAGGAAACCCATTTCTTTCCAGCACCACCCAGAGTACTAAGGTGGGACCTATATGACTGGGCAGAGGCAGGAGATCATGAAAGAGGTGAATAAGAATATCAAAGGGCATTGAAGGGACACAGTTCCTGATACCTGCTCAGCAGGAAGTCTAATCATGACCCTCTGGTAATACTACACATAAGGGTTTCCCTTCCAGGTCCCTGGGCACCCCCAGAGTCCCAAGCTCTAAACCCACACCTCTCCCCAATCTGTGGTTGGCTCTTTGTGCACACTCCCAATTGTGGCAGCAAGAGCAAGAACAAGTAGATAGGAAGTACACAGGCCAGGGTGTGTGGGCAAGTGAGAAACCACAAACTTGACCTATAGAGCCACCTCAGGAAAACAAAAGAGAGGTTTCCAGTAGCCACGATGGTGAGCTGTAAGAACGAGAGAAGACATAAAAGCTTAAGAATTCTGCCATTGGCCTGGGAAGTTGTCCACCCAACTGCTGAGGTGCCCACAACTCTGGCCTGCTGTCCTTACTCGCAGAGGTGGAGACCACAAACATTATAACACTGGACATGGCAGAGGAACCTGTGCAATTCCCTTTCCCCCTACGGGGGTAGAGCTTGTGACAGGGATCTCAGATGCAGAAGAAGAGCCCACCACCCCTGTGCACCAGGTGGTGATGCTAGAGACACTGGCAGAAACAAGGCATCACTGATCCCAGTGGCACATGTAGCTATAACGAGGGCACAGGGTCACACATTTGACAGAGGAAATGGAAGAGTGGAAAGTACAAATTCTCAAATATAACTAGAGACAGACCAGGTTAAAAAGAAACCAAAAACTTGTGCTCTAGCACCACCTACTGAAAAACAAAAGAAAGACCTATAATTTCTAGTCTGTTGAATCATTAGAATCAAACAAAAAGGTGTTTGCTACTTCAAATGCACCAGCAAAGGAACAAGTAATCAAGAACCATGAAGAACCACAGTAACACTGTACCACAAAAAGAAAATGACAATTCTCCAGAAACCAAATTTAAAGTTATGGAATATTGCTATTTAACTGATAGAGAATTCAAAATAGCTGTCATGAAGAAACTCAATGAGCTAAAAGAAAACTCAAAAAGGCAGTTCAATGAGCTCAGGAATAAAATTAGTGAACAGAAGGAATAATTTACCAAAGAGATTGAAACTCCAAAAGACCACCAAATAGAAATTCTTACGTATTGGAAGTCATAGCACAGCTATCAGACAGGAAAAAAAGGCATCCAAATTAAAAAGGAAGAAGTAAAACTGTCAGTTTGCAGATGATATGATACTATGTATAGAAAATCCTGAATACACCACCAAAAAACTGTTAAAACTCATCAATGAATTCTGTAAAGTTGCAAGATACAAAATTAATATACAGAAATCTGTTGCTTCTATACAGTAAAAATGAACTATCAGAGAGAGAAATTAAGAAAACAATCTCATTTACAATTGTATGAAAAATAATAAAATACCTAGGAATAAATTTAACCAAAGGAGGTTAAAGACTTCTACTAAGAAAGCTATAAGACACTGATGAAAGAAATTGAAGATGACATAAACAAATTGAAAAATAAACTGTGCTCATAGATTGGAAGAATTAATATTGTTAAAGTTACTATACTATCCAAGGCAATCTGCAGATTCAATGCAATTTCTATCAAAATGCCAATGGCATATCTCACAAAACTAGAACAGGTACTTCTAAAGTTTATATGGAAAAAAAAAACAAAAGATCTTGAATAGCCAAACAATCTTGAGAAAGAAAAACAAAGCTGAAGTTATCATGTTCCCTGATTTCAAACTATACTACAAAGCTACAGTAATCAAAACAGTATGGTCTTGACACAAAAGCAGATATAGAGAACAATGGAATAGCATAGAGAGCCCAGGAATGAACCCACAATTTTATGGTTAATTAATCTATGACTTAATTCAAACTGGATTAAAGACTTAACTGTAAGACTTGAAACTAAAACTCCTAAAAGAGAAAATAGGCAGTACACTCTTTGACATGGCTTTAGCAATAGCTTTTTGGGTATGCTTTCTCAGGTGAGGGAAATAAAAGCAAAATAGACAAATGGGACTACATCAAACTAGAAAGCTTTTGTATAGCAAAGGAAACTACCAACAAAAATGAAAGGGCAACCTACTGAATGGGAGAAGATATTTGCAAACCATATATCTAATGAGGAGTTAATAGCCAAAATATACAAAGATCTCATACAACTCAGTATCACACACAAACACACACAAAAACCCAATTAAAAATGGGCAGAGTGCCTGAATAAACATTTTTCCAAAGAAGACATATAGGTAGCCAACAAGTCCATGTAAAGATGTTTAACATCACTAATCATCAAGGAAATGCAAATCAAAACCACAATAAGCTATTATCTCACACCTGGCAGAATGGCTAATATCAAAAAGACAACAAATAACAAGTATTGGTGATGATGTGGAGAAAAGGGAACCCTAGTTCACTGTTGTTAGGGAGGTAAATTGGTAGAGCCACTAAGGAAAACTATATGGAGTTTCCTCAAAAATTAAAAGTATAACTACTATATAATCCAGTAATTCTTTTTTATACAATATACATATGTTTTTATTTCAGTCATATTCCAAAAGTTATTACTGTTTTTACTATTGTTGTTATTTTTCATGGTTTTATTTTGTTAATTCTATTGTCACTTTTAATTTTATTCCATTATTTCATATTATAAATTATAATTGGCATTAATAACAGTAATACAACAACAGAAAACATTTTCTCTTTGTAGAATCCACTCAATTGTTTATTAAAATATGTAGCATTTAAACATTTTTTGAAAGACAAGATAATGTCTCTATACAAAATAGTATGTATTAGTTATTCTATAAAGGTTAAAAATTGAATTGAGTGATGGAAGTGATTTTTTGGTGAAAAATTCAATAAACATCATATGATCCAGTAATTCTACTTCTGAGTATTTTTCCAAAGAAAACAAAAATACAAATTCAAAAATATATATGCAGATTTTTTGATGATGGCCATTCTGACCAGTGTGAGATGATATCTCATTGTAGTTTTGATTTGCATTTCTCTAATGATTAATGATGTTGAGCATTCTTTCATGTGTTTGTTGGCAGTCTATATATCTTCTTTGAAGAAATGTCTATTTAGGTCTTCTGCCCATACAAGCAAACAAAACAAAAATATATATGCACTCCTATGTTCATTGCAGAATTATTTACAATATATAAATGCATAAAGATATGGTGTATATATATATATGATAGAATATTATATATATGAAAGAATATTATAAATATATGATAGAATATTACTCAGTGATAAAAATGAATGAAATCTTGCCATTTGTGACAACATGGATGGACTTTGAGAGTATTATACTGGATGGACTTTAAGAGTATTATACTAAGTGAAATAAGTTAGACAGAGAAAAAAATATGATATGATTTCACTTACATGTGGAATCTAAAACACAAAACAAAGGAACAAATATAACAAAACAGAACAGACTCATAGATATAGAGAACAAACAGGTGGTTACTGTAGGGGAGAGATGTTGGGGGATGAGCGAAAAAGGTGAGTGATATTAAGAAGTACAAACTTCCAGTTAAAAAATAAATGAGTCATGGGGATGAAATGTACAGCATGAGGAATATCATCAATTATATTGTAATATATTTGCATGGTGACAGATAGTAAAATTATGCATTGTACTTAACAGTGCTACAAAACATTTTAAAAATAGATTTTGCTCCTAGACTGTTAACTTTTTATTTCACAATCCCATTTCAAATGAATATCCCTTTTTATTAAGGGTTTGTATGACATTAAAATAATTAAAGGATTAGTTTAGATGAAGGATTAGTTTCTTAAATCCAAAGTGCACTGCATGTATTTGTACATAATAAATTGGCCAATAATTTTCAAACATGGTTTGAAAAAACATACATGTTCATTGAAGACAACTAGAAATACATAAAAGCATAAAGAGGAAATTAACAATCGCCCATAATCCGAACCCCCAGAGATAATCTTCAGTAGCATCAGTAGTCGTATTATAGTGATCATTTTGTAATCTATAGAAATATCAAATTACAATATTGGGCACCTAGAACTAATATAGCGATTCAGGTCAATTACACATCAACTGAAAAAAAAATTATGTAGACATTGGGAGGAAATGCATCAAAATGCTACTGGTGATTATATTTTGGGGTTGGGATTATGGGTGATACATGTTCAATTTAATATATTTCCTTTCAAATTGCATTTTCTAGATAAGTTTGATATCGAACTTAACTTGTGCTTTTTCTTTTCTGTCACCATGCAAATATATTACAATATAATTGATGATATTCCTCATGCTGTACATTTCATCCCCATGACTCATTTATTTTTTAACTGGAAGTTTTTACTTCTTTTTTTGGTGCTTTTTTTTGTTCTTGTTGCTTTTTTTTTTTTTTTTGTAGTGGAAAGTCTATCCACTACTTGTGTCACTACTTGTGTCAATTTATATATATATATATAAATTCAACAAATTGAACTAAAGCTGATTGGATCAAGAATTAGATGGCTTTACTTCAAAATATAACTCAAAAACTTACTAATGGTATATACTTGTACAATTAATTTATCTTCTTTAAGCTTCAATGGCCTCGTCTAAGAAATATGGGTAATAACAATAGTGTTGTCAAAAGAAAATCAAAAGAGATAATGTGTCAAAGTGCACTTACAAATGTAAGATAGCAAATTGATAAATTATATATCCATATGTAACGCTACCTATATTAACTCTACATGTTTATAATGCATCATAAATGAAACTAACATTAGTACTTACCTCCTGATGTTTTTCATAGTAAAAAAAAGCACTAAATAAATGACTGACAATGGTATGTGCTCAAAAATACTTAGCAGTTAATAGTAACATGAATTATTATTATGGAAAGACTATTGGATTTGAATTAAGGATATCTGTATTTAAATATTTTATTTGCAAAATCTGAAATCAATTAGTCTATTTTTTAGAGCCTTAGTTTTCTTAAATATAATAAAATATACCTCCCTCAAGGATTGTTGATAGGATTAAATGAGATAAAACATGTAATGCTAGCTTACTGAGTACTCAATAAATGTTATTTGAATCTAAATCTGAAATACATAAAGTAATTCTAAAGTAATATCCAATAATTAATATATTTAAAATTTTACCATATCCCTGATGATTCACGTTATGACTCCCATAGTCAGAAGTGAACTTCAATGCTTAAATAGATTTTTGCTGACTGATTTTACATTTTATGTTGCCAGATTTTCCTCAGAATTTGGGTTCAGAGAATTATGATTTTAGGCTTCATACCATCAATATACCCATTTTTGCATATTTAGTATAATTAGAAAATAAGACATGCATTTCCAAATTTAATTACTCATTGTGTTGATTTACTATTAAAATTATTTCCATTTTTTGATAAAATATAGTCTGATGGTTTGAATGTGGGATTGGAAATCTAAAAAAATATTGAATTTTATTTAACACAAATTTTTATCCTCAAATATTCAACTTTTTGGCCTTTTTACTTTTTTGGATCTCAGTTGCAAGACATGATCAACAATAGCTATTTTTCAGAATTATTATGTAGATTCATCTTTCAGTATTATGCAGATAACTAGGTAATATCAAAAAGTAGCTATGGAAAAGCAAAATGTAAGATAAACATATATAAACATAAATTATTATCATTTTAAAATAAACTTGCAAGTGCAATTTCTTATTCAACCACACATTTGCATTTGATGCAGTAACTTTCTCCACTTTTAGCATGCAATGTTCAAAAATATTCAATTACATTTTTGTACCTGATGTGGAGTAAGGTCAGGAACATATGTTTCTTCCTAGTATTAAACAAATCTAGTGGGATTTGTTGTTGTTGTTCCTTTTCCTAATTGCATTCTGTATGATGAGTCCCTGTTTATGTAAAATCTGAAAGTGTGTTAAGAAATTACAAAGGTTCCTGCATTTATCCTAGGAAGGTAAGCCGAGATTCTGCTTTGGTGCATCTCAGGAAAAAATATCTGATTAGGAAAGAGAAATAAAAGGGGCTAAGGTTGCACTGGTAATGAGCTGTTTGCTTGTAATTTACGTCCTTAGCAAAATTTGCTGTAGTCGTATAGCAAGATTTGCTAATAGTCAATGCTGATTTTGAAGGAAAGTGGAGATTGGGTAATGGTTGAGGAAGATCTATAGTCATGGTCATTATTAAAGACTATTGATCAACTTACAGAGGCAGCCATAGAGCTAAATGGAGCATGAATACATCTTACCCCTCCACAAAATGAAAGAAAAAAGAGAAGTCATTGAGAATCTTTCTGCTGTGAACATATAAACACTTTATGAGAAGTTTATGTCCTATTTTATCCATATTAACAGAAATAATGTAGATATAATTTCATACTTTATATCACTTTGAACAGTTATTTTTAAATACCTTTTAGGTCACTAACACCTTTTAAAATGTTATGAAGGAAATAGATACCTCCCTCCAATTATTATATGTTTATATGTTATATAAACATATATGTATATATATATTATGTATAAAAATAATAATATGTATATATATATAATTTCTCATAAAATTTCTGGGACTCCACAGACCATCTTAAAGCCTATCTGAGACCACTGTTTACATATTTCTGCTCTAGTATAGTTTTTAAAGGGAAGTTGCATAATATCACTGTTATTAATTTTTCACTCAAAAATAGTTTGCTTTTCAATTAAAAAAAAAAACCAATAAGGACCTACTGTATAGCACAGGGAACTCTGTTCAATATTATGTAACAACCTAAATGGGAAAAAAAAAATTGAAAAAGAATCGATACATATGTATGTATAACTGAGTCAATTTGCTGTACACCTGAAACTATCACAACATTGTTAGTCAACTGTATTCCAATATACAATAAAAGGTTAAAAAATACCTTCTTCAATCTCAGGGCTGTGTACTATCCTACATAGAATGGACATCAGGCTCTCTACTTAGATTTTAGATACTTAAAGGTTTGCTTTGCTCCATATAAAATCCTTGTCTTACCCTTTTTTTTAAGCACTTGTTCTTTTTCATTTATTTTAAAATTATTTTTCATAGACTCCAGTTAAAGGTATGTATGTTAGATCTTTGCATGTCTCTACAAGAATAAATTATCTTTGATTTTTTTTCTTTTTTCCAGGCTGTTTACATTCATATATTTACTTTTTAAACATTTTCAGTTGAATTTATTCTCCCTTGTGAGCCTATTATTTTAGTTTTCATTTCTGGGGTGACTTTTTGTTTCAATTATTTCATATTTTCTCAGTTTTTTTTTCCATTTACTTTCTAAGTTTTTGAATTTATTATTTGAATAATTTTTCATGAATTTAGATGCTTGTTTCAGGACATTTACTTCAGGTTGGGATAATATGGTAAATTTCCTCTGCTCTATGTGTGTATGTTTTGAGAAGAGTTTTCAGCATGTAAATTTTAATTCTCATATTCTATTTTCTTCTAATGATAGTTTTCTATGGTTTTAGGTCTACTCTTTTCGGTTTATTCTGCTAATGTCTCAGTTCTTAAAGATCAGCAATCAGAGTTGGTTGTGAGGTGTCTGTGTGACTTCTTGTTTCCTTAGTTCACCATACCAAGAGGTGTGGTAAAATGCAGTTTATTTTCATTAAGCCATTTTCATCTTGTCGAGGGGAAAGAGCTGATATGCCTTACGATTTTGTGATTCAACTTTGTTTTTAAGAACTTTAATTTTCACTGCTTGTTTCCTTTAATGTCTTCACTACCAATCCACCAACAAATGGGTCCTCCTTCCAAGGTATTCCATTCTTCCCTAAAAGGATAGTTCCCTGAGACTTTTCCACACCTTCTCGAGCTTTTTCTTTTTTAGTCCGTTTCAGTTCCTTTCATGATCGTATCCACATGTATTACCTGAATTAGATATTTCCTAACTGAAGATGAGCCCTTCTTTCTCTGGGGTTGATTTCTTCCAAGTTCTGTCACAAATAATACTTGAACTCTCCACTTTTATGTGCTTATTCTTCCTGAGTCAGTTCTGGCATGGGTTCTGGAACTGACAGTAGTTTCAAAAAGTTTATTGCCTACTGAGTTAGCTTTCTAATGCTGTAACAAATTTCCCCAATCTGGGCAGATGAAAACAACAGATTTATTATCATGAAGCTAAAAGTATGAATCAAAGTGGTGACAGAGCCATAATCACTTCTGAAAACTCTAGAAAGAATCTTACCTTGCTTCTTCCTTGCTTCTGGTAGTTGTCAGCAATCCTTGGCATTCTTTGGCTTGTCATTATCCTATGGGAAATTGATCATCAAAACACTCTGAAGCTAAGAAAATAATCATCAAATTAATCAATGTTTAGTTAATGTTTATAAAATTTTCTCTTGATTCTGTTTACCTTAATCAAAGGTGTTTTATCTCAGGAAAATTGATACAACATCTTATTGAGAATTAGCTTATTTGATGATATTTTTTCCCAGAGGAGAACTCAGAATGGTATAAGAACACATAACCCCTTAAAGAGAGGTTAAGGGCTAAAAATTAGGATGTGAATGTAAAAACAACAAAATATTTTCTGGGAGAAAAACTACTTAATAATATTGTCCAAGGAAATTAGAAATCAGCCAAATTAATAGAACTGGGAGAGTATATTGATAAACACAATAAATTAAATTTTAACCTTTAGTTAACTTGATTTCTAAAAATTTCTTAAGCTATGTTTACATCTGATCTATAAGTTAGGTTCACCTTAAATTATTCCTCATCAACCCTTATTCTTCTGCACTCTGTGAAATTTTTAAAAATTATAAAAAGATAAGTTTTCTGGTTTGAGTTCAAGATGGCAGAGTAGGAGGACACAGAGCTCTCCCTGCCTTCCGCCCCAAAACACATAATAACTACAACTACATGTGGAGCAATTTTCACTGAAAACTAACTGGAGAGTTGTAGAAAGACTCTTGTACAACTAAGGCTGTAAGAATAATTCATATGGAATCCAGTAAGAAGGGAAGAGAAGCAATCAGGTCAGAACATGTATCCTTGGGAGAGGACACAGAAGAAGAGGGGATTACATGGGCAGAGATCCTCTCTGGGGTGTATGTGGTTGCACTCCCCACCCCCAGTCCTAAGATCTGACACCAGGAATACAAGTCCCCTTAGCTGGTTTGAAAGCCAGTGACACTAACAGAAAGGTTGAAAGAAATCTAGACTCTGGTGAAGAGTATGCACATACTTACTAACTCCTGAAATAAGGTAGAAGAAACAGACCGAAACTGCATGGGACTCTAACCAGTTTCCCACAAACACCAAGCACATGAATCAGTCTGAGTCAAGCACCTGCTCTGGCCTGGCTTGCTCTGCAATGCAGCTCCACACTAGGGCAAGGGCTGCTGTGGCCCAGGGAAATGCTTAGTTGTGAGAGACAGAGATGCCTCAGATCCAGACCAGCATCTGAAAGGGGTGGGGGAAGCCATTACTGGTACCTAAGGAGGCAGTGGATCAGGAGCAGCCCAGAGCTCTGACTGGGGTTATGACTGCCACAGCCCATACTCTGGCCTATGCCAAGTACCTGCTCCAGCATTGTTCCCTTCTGGCACAAGGTTACTGGTGCTGGAAAGGGGGAAAGTACACACTAAGAGGGAACAGAACCAGCTTGGACCTGGCCCTCAGGTCTTCTGCTCTAGCAACTTGGGACCTGTCACCACTCCCAATAGTGTAGGGTTGGCCACTGAGCAGAGGAGAATCTCCATCTCACACCTAGATCTGGCCCTCGCCCCTCCAGCTCAAGCCTCACCTCCTACCGAGGTGATAACTCACAGCACACCCCAGGGGAGATGTGAGTCATGCTCACATCAGATCCAGCTCTCCCAACAAAGCCATTGGGCACATGCAGACTATATAGGTATGCTCCCACACAAGGATACCCCTTTAAGACTGAAATACAAAGGTATTTTACCTAATTTCACAGAGACAGAAATTTAAGCAAAATAAGAAGACAGAGGGATTCATTTCAATTGAAAGAACAAGAGAAAATCTATGAATAAACAACTAATGAAACTAAAATAATTTACTAGATAAAGAGTTCAAAGCATTAGTCATTAGAATGCTAACTGAATTAGGGAAAGAGTAGATCAACACACTAAGAATTTTAACAAGGAACTGGAAAATATAAAAAATAACGAGTCAGAACTGAATAATAAAATAGCTGAAATGAAAAACACACTAGAAGGAATTAACAGCAGACTAGGTTATACAAAAAAGCACATTGGTGATATGGAAGATAGAATAATGGAAATCAACTTCAGAATGGCAGAAAGAAAAACAATTTAAAAAATGAGAACAGTTTAAGGAAATTCTGGGACAACATCAAGCTTACTCACATTTGCATTATAGGGGTCCCAGAAGGAGAAGAGAGAAAGAAAAAGGTTGAAAATACATTTGATAAAATTGTGGCTAAAAATCTCCTGAAACTGAAAAAGGAAATAGATATCCAGGGATAGGAAACACAGAGGATCTCAAACAAGGTAAACCTAAAAAGACTCACATCAAGACATATAATGATTAAAATGGCAAAAGTTAAAGACAGAGAATTCTAAAGTCAGCAAGAGAAAAATGAAGAGTCATATAAAAGGGAACCTCAATAAGGCTATTATCTGATCTTTCTGAAGAAATTTGGTAGGCCAGGAAGGAGTAGAATGATATATTTAAAGTGCTAAAGGAAAAAACCTGCAACCTAGGGTACTCTCCCCAGAAAGATTACCATTATGAATTGAAAGAGAGAAAAATAACTTCTCAGATGAGCAAAAACTAAGAGTTCATCAACACTAAAATTAAATTAAATTATATGTTAAAAGTTCTTAACTAATTGGAAAAGAAAAGGCTATAACAAGAAGTAAATATCTATAGGAAAAGAGAAAAATCCTACTAGTAAAGGAAAATATATAGTAAGGGCTGAGGATGAACCACTTAAAAAATCTAGTACAAAGATTAAAAGACAAAAAAAAAAAATGTAAAATCAACTACAGTTACAATAATAGTGAAGGGATAAACCCAAAGAAGTAAAATATAACATCAAAAGCACAAAATGTGGGGGAGGATAGAAAATTTGTAGTTCTTTTAGAATGTTTTTGAACTTAAATGACTACCAGTTTAAAATAAGTAGATATAGGTCAATATATATGAACCCCATGGTAACCAAAAACCTGCAGTAGATACACAAAAAATAGAAAGAAAGGAACACAAGCACACTAGTAAAGAAAATCATCAAACCACAAGGGAAGGAACTAAAAGAAAAAGAAAATGTGAAAGAAGAACTACAAAAACAACCAAAAAGCAAGTAACAAAATGGCAATAAATACATACCTATCAATAATCACTTTAAATGTCAATGGATGTTCTAAGCAAAAGACATAGGGTGGCTGACTGGTTAAAAAAAAAAAAAAGCAGAGCCCATCTATATGCAGCCTATTGGAGACTCACTTCAGAGTTACAAGCGCACACAGACTGAAAGTGAGGGGATGGAAAAATATATTTCATATAAATAGAAATGACAAGAAATTGGAGGCAGCAATACACATATCAGACACAATAGACTTCAAAACAAAGTCTGTAACAAGACAAAGAAGGGCATTATATAGTGATAAATGGACCAATAAAAGAAGAGGATATAATAACTGTTAACATATATACACCCAATATAGGAGCACCTAAATATATACAGCAAATATTAACAGACATAAGGGGAGAAATTGACAATAATACAATAAAAGTAGGGGACTTTAACACCTGACTTACATCAATGGATAGATCAAAAGACAGAAAATCAGTAAACAGTGGTTTTAAATGGCACATTTAGACAGGTGAGACTTAGTAGATAACTACAGGACATTCTATCCAAAAACAGAATAGACATTCTTTTCAAGTGCACATGGAATGTTCTCTAAGATAGATCACATGGTAGGCCACAAAACAGAAGTCAGAAAATTAAGAGGATAGAAATTATATTAAGCATTTTTACCAACCTCAATGGTATGAAATTAGAATTCAATAACAGATGAAAAATGAAAAAAGAGTCCCTTAGTACATTGTTGGTGGGAATGTGAATTGGTGAAGCCACTGTGGAAAACAGTATGGAGGTTCCTCAAGAAACTAAGAATAGAACTACCGTATAATCCAGCAATTCCAAGGCTGGATATATCTGAAGAAAATGAAATCACTAATTCCAAAAGATATAGGCACCACAATGATCATAGAAGCATTATTTACAATAGCCAAGATTTAGAAGCAACCAAAATGTCCAGCAACAAATGAATGGATAAAGAAGATGTGGTAAGAGGACTTGGAGGGTATTATGCCAAGTGAAATAAGTCAGCCAGAGAAAGATAAATACTGCATGATATCACTTATAGGTGGAATCTAAGACCCAGAAACCCCACTACTGGGCACATATCCTGAGAAAACCATAATTCAAAAAGACACATGCACCCCAATGGTCATTGCTGCATTATTTACAATAGCCAGGACATGGAAGCAACCTAAATGTCCATCAACAGATGAATGGATAAAGAAGATGTGGTACATATATACAATGGAATATTACTCAGCCATAAAAAGGAATGAAATTGGGTCATTTGTAGAGATATGCATGGACCTAGAGTCTGTCATACAGAGTGAATTGAAGTAAGTCAGAAAGAGAAAAACAAATATTGTATATTAATGAATGTATGTGGAATCTAGAAAAATGGTACAGATGAACCTATTTGCAGGACAGGAATAGAGATGCAGACATAGGGAACCGACGTGTGGACATGAGGTGGGGAGAGGGGGGTGGGATGAATTGCGAGACTGGGATTGATGTACTTGCACTGCCATGTGTAAAACAGATAGCTAGTAGGAGCTTGCTGCATAACGCAGGGAGCTCAGCTTGGTGACCTAGATGGATGGAATGGGGGGTGGTGAGAGGGAGATCCAAGAGGGAGGGGATATATGTATGCATATAACTGATCCACTTCATTGTACAGCAGAAACTAACACAACATTGTTATGCAACTCTACCCCAATTTAAAAAAATCAAAAACAGAAACAGACTCTTACCAGTGGGGAGAAGGGTGGAGGGACAATATAGGGGTAGGGGATTTAGAGGTACAAATTACTTTGTATAAAGTAAATAAGCTATAAAGATGTATTGTACAGCACAGGATAATATAACCATTATTTTATAATAACTTTAAATGGAGTATAATCTATACAAATATTGAATCACTATGTTGTATACATGAAACCAATATAATATTATAAATCAACCATACTTCAACAAAATAAAAGATAAATTTTCTGGATCATTTTTTCCATTCACTCAAAATGTTTCCTTATTTCCAAATTCCTGTGTGACAACCCTTAATTATCATAACATTCTTTCCAGCTGGCCTCAGGCAGGACTGTGAAGGTGCCAATTATCCTGGAGAACTTATATGGAATTCTCCATGAATAAAGAAATAAATTTGCTCATAACTATTCCTGTTACTCTGTCAGGAATTTATAAAAATTATTACATGTTACTGAGTACTTAGAACTATGCCAAAGAATGGTGGGAGGATAACAAGGAAGGGATGGTATGAGAGACAGTCCACAAAAAAAAAGTTTCACATTTACCAACTAATTGTATAACAAACAAGAATGTGCAGAAAATGATTCCAAGACTTTGATCTCTCTGACAAAGATAATAACTTCTCTGCCCTTCCCAAGGTGGTATTAAAGAGTTTCCAGTCATTTTGGGAATAACTTGAAACATCAGGTATTTTCATTCTTTCATGCATAATTTACATGTTTGAATTGTGTATGTTCTTATTGCAGGTATATTAAGAGGTAGTGAAGTTTGCACATGATTTCCTTCAATGGGTTATCTAGTTAAGAAACTTTTTTCAGCACCTGTGTGCAAAGTATGACATTGAGGATAAAATGATAGATGATTCTTGATATGAACATGTTTTCAAAACTGAGATCAAAGACAGGGAAGATAAACCTAATATCTCTTTTTTTTGAGCTAAAATCTTGGTCTTTCAAGTAATAATTAATGTATAAATCCATCATTGAATAAATGGTGCAAGATATCCTTGTCCAACTGAAGTGGTAGTGTATACAAATAAGTGTGTGTATGTGTGTGTGTGTAGTATCTATATCATACAAATATGTACGTTAAATATATCTATATCTATATTGCTCCACCTATATGCCTGTCAGACTAGAAAAACATGGAATAAAAGCTGAATTAGAATTGCTTTGTCTAGCAATCTTCTTTCTCAAAGTTTTAATATTTATTGTGTTTGTATGTGTGTGTGCATCTACGATATATATGTATATAATATAATATAATATAATATATACCCATCCACCCATATGTCTGTCTGACTAGAATAACATGAACTAAAACATGAAATAAAAGCTGAATTAGAACTGCCGTGTCTAGCAATCTTTCTTAATGTTTATTCTCAGAAAAACTGCAGCCAAGCTCCCTCATTCTTTAATGTAATATGTACCTTGTATTTAATAAATCCACAATTGTCATGTCTTTGTGGAGCTACTACCATGTGTCTTTGACTTCTTGGGTGCAGGAAGAGTAGCATGTCCTATATATTCCATATTCTGCCATGCTTATCTTCAACCTGCTTGTCCTTCCCCTGCTTTGTTCTATACAGAAGGAAGCTTGACCATTATAGACTGTTTCCCAGACTCCCCAGTGAGTCGGCTTCAGTCTAAGGGAAGTAAAGGTTAGAGACTGGAGGATAGAACAAACAGCAGTTTTTCCTCCATGGCTCCAGCCACTGTCAGTCTTGTCTTAGCTTAGCTTTCACCCAATGAAAGTATCACATCTCTTCAGCCCACCATTAATAGGAACTTCTTTCTACTGCTAATACTTTGGTTGCCTTACTGTCCCCTCTTTGGCTTTTCAGCTCATCCATAATCTGTGCAAACAAACAAACAAAAATCACCTGCATTAAAGCCCATCTGCTTTAAGGTCTCAGGTTTCTCTGTCCTGGTTTCATCTTGATTGATTTGATAAGACCAGAGTTTACACACAGACAATGAAGTATTCAGATGATAGGTTGGAGAATAAAGGAAGCTTGCAAAACAAACCACATATTTCAGAGTTTTTACTTTCTTCTGCGTAAAGAGACTCCCCTCATGATCTTGCATTTTAAGAAAATATTAAAGAAGCATAGTCTTCTTGTATATGTTGATAATAGCAACTAAATATTAGCATGAAATAGTTCTCATCCTTCTTTTAGTTGTGTAGCTTCCTTTCTTCAAATGAGAGAAATCTTTCAATGTATTCATTGGGTGAGATTTAACTGCTTTATTTCACAATAATTAATCAATCAATCCCCACATATTTCTTGAATTTTTGCTGTGGGCAATGCATTGTTGTTGAATAAGGAGAAACAAAAGACACACAAATGCATGTGCAAGGAAAATGTTGAAGGTGAATAACTAAAATATATCAATCACCGGGCTTCCTTGGTGGCGCAGTGGTTCGGAGTCCACCTGCCAATGCAGGGGACATGGGTTCGAGCCCTGGTCTGGGAGGATCCCACATGCTGTGGAGCGGCTGGGCCCGTGAGCCACAATTAACTGAGCCTGCGCGTCTGGAGCCTGTGCTCCGCAACAACAGAGGCCGCGATAGTGAGAGGCCTGCGCACCATGATGAAGAGTGGCCCCCGCTTGCCACACTAGAGAAAGCCCATGCACAGAAACGGGGACCCAACACAGCCATAAATAAATAAATAAACAAATTTTTAAAATATATCAATCACCATTGCTCTGAAATGTTTACTGATTTCCAAAGCAAAGCACTGGAATTTGAATTTATAACATTTGCTTTGATAAATTTAGTTCTCACAGAGGGGTAAAAATGAATTAACCTATTTTTACAAGCATAGAGAACCCATTACTCACATTCTTAACTACAGCTCCTAAACTATTCCTTATCTTTTTTTGACAGGTAGGCCACTGACAGTTATCTTTGAATGTCTTTCCTTCTACTCACTTTTTTTTGTATGAGAAAAAACTGAAGCCAAAGAATAAATTTATAGAGAACTATAATTTATATCCTGAATCAGAAAATATCATAGTTTCCTTGATCATAGTATTTTTTTAAATTCTGAGTTTGATTTAAATCTGTCTTAGCCAGCTTCCCGGTGCAGAGTACATGTAATTACCACACATCTAGATTATAGATTATATTTCTTAAAAAGTACCACTATGATTATATACATGTAAGACTATTTTCTGACGTAAGGCTGCATTTAGCTCACTGAAACAGACAATAAGTGTTATTTTCTGATCTGAAAGTGTTATACATTCTCAATGTAACATGAACTGATGAGACTTGTTTAATAGGATTTAATGTTTGATATTGGACTCTTACAGTTTCTAATTTTATTTCTAAAAGAACAAGCTTATGAAGTGATTTAAATGCAGTAATTACTAATCAAATGTACTAGAGGGAAAATGTTACAATTTACAATAGCTTGAAATTATTATTTTCCCTCCATACACATTTGCATTTATAAATTTGAATAACTTTATAATCAAATTACTGTTTCTTCATTTGAAAATGCAATAATTCTGTAATAAATTTTAGATTAAAATTCATAATTTGCATACATATTTTAATGAAACCCACCTATCTCATTTTTAAAATGAAAATAGATAGATAAAATTATGTCAAGCAAAGGAAAGCCAAATGAAAAAGCAGATGTTTTCTGGATAAAGGAATAAAAGTTTAACTTTATCCCTTGGTGGAAATGAAAAATTAATTTGGTGAATTAAAGCCCAAGAAATTTGGCAAAAGCTATTTTAATAAAGCACCCAAATCATAATTAAAGGATAATCCTTTATGAACACAAATATATTTCTTAGATAAATTTTTTCCTCTAAATTAATCTAATAAAATGAGATGTTTCCTCAAAATGTGATTTCTATTCTACAATCCACTTCCCATGCTTTGATAACTGGGAAAGGTAGAACATTATGTTAACATTAATATAGATGAAAGTTGATTTTTATCACCACATTTGGGTTCAACTTCTTTTTATTTTGCTATTTGTAATTAGTACAGGGGTTTGGAATAATTTTTATTTGAAATATGAGGTATAATCATAACCAACAGTGAAAAGAAAATTATAATATCAAAATAATAATTATCAAGACTGAGGTAGCATATGGTATTTGTTTTTCCCTTTCAGACTTACTTCACTCTGTATGACAGACGCTAGGTCTGTGTAAGGAATCTAAAAAAAATTGGTACTGATGAACCTAGTGGCAGGGCAGGAATAAAGACGCAGACATAGAGAATGGACTTGAGGACATGGGGCTGGGGAAGGGGAAGCTGGGGCGAAGTGAGAGTACCCTACCAAATGTAAAATAGATAGCTAGTGGGAAGCAACAGCATAGCACAGGGAGATCAGCTTGGTGCTTTGTGAACACATAGAGGGGTGGGATAGGGAGGATGGGAGTGAGGCTCAAGAGGGAGAGGTTATGGGAATATATGTATGCATATGGCTGATTCACTTTGTTGTACAACAGAAACTAACACAGCATTGTGAAGCAATTATACTCCAATAAAGATATATTAAAAAAAAAGAAAAAAAACTGAGGTAGGTTCCAGTTTGTACTAAAAGGTTCTATATGAAATTTGAACTTTAATTTCACTTTTTCTCTTCTTTTTGTTCTCCAAAGTTTGGAGAATTTCTGTTTTCTGTTGGAAATCATTTATCAGTTTAATGAACACATTCAAGGAAAGCTAACCATAGGGGAGGAGGAGAGGAAGATCTGATTCTTTTGGTGCACACATAGTAATACTATCCATCTCTCAGTATATCTGACAGATTCCAAACATTAAATTAACTGAAATGAAAACCTCATTTTGAACTGTGATTTCCCATACATACCAAACAACCTGTGAAACGCCTTAGGTTTTATGTCCAAATCCATTAAACACACTGCAGAGAAAAGTGTAGCAAATGCATGGTTGAATATATGTTCATAGAAAACTTCCTTACTTTGTTAATTTCATAGCTGAATTGATCCCCAGGGTGCAAAGCAAGGCAGTAAGTGTACTAAACGGCCCGGCATGATCGGTAATGAAATTGCATTCTGTATGAAATCACAACATTAGGAAGAAGCTCAAAATCAGAATCATCTTCTATTCTGTGATCTTTCTACTGTTCATGTGAATTTAAGTATGTAGAAATGGAGCTTGTAAGTGATTGCTGCTCAAAGGCAATGCCAGCTGTTAGAGTGATTATGCTTCAGTAAAGACCTCTTTGATGGAAACCTTCTCAAGCATCCCTCCCTTGATTGTTTGTATATTTCTTACGGATCTTTAAGAGTTTCACTGGATCACTAACAGAAGTTATTAAACTCTTCAATTCTTTTGTTATTATCTTCGTACTTTCACAAGTTTCACTGGCATACAGAGAAGGATTTTCATTTTTCTTCTTTCTTGATAAAGGATATACAACTATCTGAAGCAGCAGGAAGTTAATGGCAGTGAACCAGAATAAAACTAAATGTCACCACATCTTACTTTTCTCTAAAACTTTCTAAGTAGAGTAGACACGTGCAGAAAGCTGTAAAATGTGCCCTTTGCTTACAAGAAAAAGGTCATTTCTGCGCTAACAAATTGTAATAGGTTACTTATAAATGATCACATCAGTGACTGAAATACAGTGCCTTGCACACTTTAAATATTAGTACAATTACCTTGGCTCTGACCAGTGATTTTTTTTGGCCTGAAAATAAGTACATTAAAGGTTTTGAGAGATTATAAAAGTTAATATAATTCACAAACTAAGTGAAATGATTTAAAGTCAACAAAATAACATTCGTTTTGTCATCTACACAGTTTATCTTTTGAGTCTACATTCTTAATTCTGCATGACCATTAGAATTCTGCATGACCTTCCAATTATTATACTGAAGAGACATACAACAACATTGTGGACTACAACAGACATAATGAGCAGTTGAAAAGTATACATGGAAAGGTTATAAGGGCATGTTCTTTTGTAATATGTTCTTTTGAAAAAAAGTCGTAAAGCAGCTGTCACAAAGGGCATCTTAAAACTACATGCATATCGTCAGGAAATGTAAAATTTTCAATCTGAATGTTTTAAAACTACAATGGCAACAGTGGAGGAAGAAGCATGGCTAGGCCAATAGCATCAGTCTCACATTCTATATCATTAGTTTATAGGGGTTTTTTTAAACCTCATTGACTAATTATTTGAAAACTTTCAGAAACCATTTGTTAGAGACAATTCCTATTCTCATGGAAAATATCCAACTTGCTACTGTTAATAAAATGTCTCAAGATCACCTAAATGAGAAAAGACAACTTATAATTGCCTACACTAGCCATTAGGTTTGCAGCAAATATATTAGGCATCAGGTAATAGATATTGGTTGCTTTCTTTAATGGTAGGCCAATGACAAGCATTCTTATCCAGAAGTCCTAGAACACTCATACAGAAGTAGTATTTAAACCTAAAATTTAAACCTAAAATTTATGCAATTGTGAAAGAGAAGTCTTGATTCTACTAAGTTGGTAGTGGCTAACCTGTACTACAGTTGTTAAAATACAATGTCTGTCCATATTCCCAAAACCTCCTGTAAAAGAACGAATCTGATACAGAATTGATACATGACAAGATTTCATGAGGTGAAAAAGTACAGCAACAAAGAGATCATCTGGTTATTAGGCAGCATATATAAGATACCAATTTTATGAGAAAATCACCTGTGTGAAAATAACACACTTTAGTTTGGTGAAATTTTTCTTACAATGTATGGAGATGACTTTTTAATTTTTATTTTACAATACTTTAAAAAAATTACAAAAGTCTGAGACCGACTTTTCTAATTTTTTCCTCTCCATTATTACAAATAACTCAGGTTCTCATTCTGTTGCTTAGAAGTCATCAGTGATTTCTGATTACCTGTGGAATAAAATCCAATTTTCTTTGTTTTGTATCCATTGCCATTCATATTCTTGACCTAAAGAACTTTTCTAGAATAAACCTTTAATATGCATGACATTATTTTACAAAAATTGGCTAATTGCTGCTCCTCACACAAGTCATTCATCTTTGTCTCTGTGTCATTTTGCTCATGTTTTTCTTTCTGCCTGGAAAGTGTTTCCTCTCCCTTTTCTCCTGGAAATATACCCTCTATCTCATAAGACTCACCCAAATATCACTTGTTCTATAAAGCTTTCTTTGCTTTTTTTTTTTTTTTTTTTTTTTTTTTGCTGGGCGCGGGCCTCTCACTGTTGTCGCCTCTCCCGTTGTGGAGCACAGGCTCCGGACGCACAAGTCCAGCGGCCATGGCTCACGGGCCCAGCCACTCCGCGGCATGTGGGATCCTCCTGGACCGGGGCACGAACCTGTGTCCCCTGCATCGGCAGGCGGACTCTCAACCACTGCGCCACCAGGGAAGCTATAAAGCTTTCTTTGAATACTCCTTTAATCTTATTAATTTATTCAACAAACATTTATTGAGCACTTACCATATGACAGGAACTTGTTCACTGGGAATTCTCTGTGAAAAGAAATACAAGGAGTATGTATATAAGATGAAATTAACCACTTCTTTTTTATTCCCATAAGGTTTTGTTCATGTTAATAATGGATATAACCATCATTGGTGTTTTTTTTTCCTTAACTTGAGATATCTGGTTTTCTTTTTTAAATTAATTTTTTATTGAAGTATAGTTGCTTTACAATGTTGTGTTAGATTCTGCTGTACAGCAAAGTAAATAAGTTATACATATACATATATCTACTCTTTTTTAGATTCATAATTGGTATTTGTTTCTATCTCTTCCACTAGTATGTGAGTCTCCTAGCCAAGTCAGAGAAAGGCATTATTCTTCTTTGGATTCCTACCACATTGGCTTTTGAAGTGTTACCATAATGGCATTCGTGTAAAGAACTATTACATTAATGAATAATGATTGATGACAAATACATAAGAGAAGCACATTAGCTTACTTTCTCATAAATTCAGTTAAGCTAATATAGTCTATAAAATCACATACTTCAGATGAAGTGAAAAAATTAAAACAGTATCAATAAGATCATAGGGCCCCTAACTGATAAGTATTCTGTACTAATCTTCTATTTCATAATAGTGCCTGGAATGATTCTTAGCATATCTTAAGGGTTCAATAAAGATATGATTAACTGATGAGAATATTTATGTTCTTAGGAAAGAAACATATCAGGGAAGTAAACTTTTAAGTCAAAGTAAGGAACTTTCTATAGACACCCCACTTTTTAAGACTCATTTCCTGAATCCATTTTCCTTCAAAACGTTAGGATATATTTATATCAATTTAATTTGAAAAAATATAGCAAATGTGTGACAGGTTTCAGAAAATAGAGAAATGACTTAGACTCTCATGGTACATTTCAAAAAATGAAAACATTAAGATTTTCAATAAAGCTACTAGTGAAGATTTAAAGAAAAAATGCTATAATTGTTGTAAAAAGAAGGGGGAAAAATGTGATATTTTATTCAATAACCAATCATGATTTTCTGAGTTTTAATAAGGTTTCTTGCAAGGCCTTGCTCAACTACCTTATAATTTTTATGGACACAAATATAGATTAAAAATAATAACTCCCCCTCTCCTCCAAAGTAATGCTAAGGTACTGCCTATTGTCAGAATTGGAAGGGAATGTCCAGTCATAAAAAGAGAAACAGAGGTGATATAAGTTCTACAATGTGCAAGACATAGAACAATTGTGCCAGTCAGATAGATATTAAGGGTGTTATTATCCAAAAAACTGACCAGCCAGCCCTCATTGGCATGGATATTATTTTTGTGAAAGTGCCAGAGTATTACTTGCCCTTAGACTACTTTTCATTTACATTCAAGGACTATAAGCATCCCTCCTCTACCTCCAAAAAGGAGTTGAAGCTTCTGTATCTGGGTGGATACAGAAGTATACTGCACAAAAAAAAAGTGCAGTTAAATAAATAAACAAAAAAATTGTGTGTTGGTGTGCAGGTACTGGCCAATGGAACATCTGGAGTGTATGCTGGGAATTAAGTTTTCCCAGGTAGTTTATAGGTTTAGAGTATTATAGAATGTTTAAGTAGTTGTAGTAGATAAATAATTTTGACATAGTAAAAATTGGAATGTGATCTAGATACATCAACCTTCTCTATCTGTTGTTTGGGGTAAAAATGATGCAGTCTGTATCAGAGAGTAAGCTGTCTATATTTTTAACTGAACAGCCAAGTATTTAAGCACTGCATGCAGGAAAAAAATGTATGTGCCATGAAAACATGTAAACAAATATTCCTTCTCAATGCAGACAATTATATCATATAAAAGTGATGATATTTCCATTTCTATTGAAATTATAAGACTTACTGGGGCCTATCCAAACCACATTCTGTCTCATAGCAAATATCATGTTTACATCTCTCTTACCATCTCAGCATGTTTAACCAGAATAAAAAAGTCTTACAGAAACTCTCTGAAATGTATTGTAGATCTAGGGAAATAAAACCTACTCCTGAAGGCTCAGAAAATATATCCTCCAAAAATTATTTCATACACAGAAGGAGACTGAATAAAAATAAATCTGATTGGCATTACCAGTGATATGTTAGAAAACATGTTCTCCATGAAACAGCAACAGAAACCCATAAAGGTAAGATTAACATTCTTAAACTGCAAAGAAATGAAAATGAAAACAGTGAGCAATTTATATGGAGATCAGAAAGTGGATATTCAGTTTAACAATTATAGGTATTTCTTAACAACAAATCATAACAATTGACAATAAATATTCAAAGTTAAACTGAAGAGTTTTTTCCCTTAAGTTGAAAACAATCATGTATGTGCAGATTGACAGTCTCCATATTAAAAAAATGAGATCTACATCTAGACATACACTGGAAATGTTTTCAGATTATAAATACAATTTCAAGTTTTTAGAAAATATAACTGATGAAAAATATATAAGCTAAACACATGGAATAGTTGAGCTGGCTTCATACTTCTGTAGAGCATCAAAAAACAAAAAACTGAAGAGAAACAGGCATATTTTTTTCTACCTTTTTATCATTTATGTGCCTAAGGCACTCCCATTACTAACATCATTGCTTACATCAAGGGCTGTATAGTTGAAGTCACTTTTTCTCACTTTTAGAGGTGAGAATAACAAATATTGAAAGAGTGAAAACTAGAATGCAAATTTTAATTGTGTAATTTAATTGTGTAATTTTAATTGTGTAATATCAGATTGGTTTTGGACATGTCAGTATAAACTTTTACTGAGGGGACTTAGAATCAATGACTCCCCAGTAGGAATGAACAAAACCAACAATCAGATTTTCACTTATGCATACCATTCTCCACTAAAAGACTCCAGAAATCATTGGAGGAATGGGCAATTCCAAGTCTGGATCAGGAAGAATACAAGATGATCATGGAATAGCTTTTTGTGCCAGAAAGATAGGAAATACTCAAACAGATGATGAGGACATGTCTAAGGGACACAAGAGGTAGTTTTAATGAATTCCCACTGGCCAAAATTGAGGCAACCTAAGATCAAATTAAATTATTATAATAATGGATAATAATCATTTGAATATTATAGAATCCATGAGTTTATACTGATATAAATGAATAAATAGTTAAATAAATATATGGGGAGGACAGAAAGCTCTTCTTTACATTTGAATGCTAACTAATAAATGTAGAAGGAATGACGGAGTTAGAAAATTATAAAAGAATGTTAAAAATAGTGGATGGAAACATTCATGTGGAAAAGATATTTACATAGTCTCTAAGTATCCCCCCAATATTACTTATTACTTACAAAGAGAAACATAGTATCTTTACAGTGGAGAAATCTGACAGGACCACTTAGCTAGGTGATCAAAGTTAACATCATCAGCATCCATAATACATTCATCTTGATAAAATGCACTAAAGAGAACATATCATTTCTGGGCCATTCTTGCCCTAAAATGAATAATCTGAATCCTACAATGAACAACATCAGACAACACCAAATTGAGGAATATTCTACAAAATGACTACCCTCTGTATTTAATTTTGAGGTCAAGAAACACTAAAAAAGGCTAAATAACTATTCCAGATTGTAGAGTACAAAGCGGACATCACAATTAAACATGAGGTACGATTTTAGATTGGATCTCAGAATGAAAGAAAAACAGATGTAAAGGACATTATTGCAAAAATTGATGACATTTGAATGTGGGATGTGAATAGATAATATTATTATATAAAAATTAAATTCCTTGATATTTATAATTTTACTGTGACCATATCTTTTTGCTTAAGATATTTATGATTTACTTAAAGGTAAAGAAGCATGGTAATTACAACTTACTCTCAAATGATTCTAAAAGAGAGAGAGAAGGAGGAGAGAGGAATAATAATGATAAAGAAAATGGGACAAAATATTTTAAAAGATCATGAATGGGCTTCCCTGGTGGCGCAGTGGTTGGGAGTCCGCCTGCCGATGCAGGGGACACGGGTTCGTGCCCTGGTCCGGGAGGATACCACATACCGCGGAGCGGCTGGGCCCGTCGTGAGCCATGGCTGCTGAGCCTGTGCGTCAAGAGCCTGTGCTCCACAACGGGAGAGGCAGCGACAGTGAGAGGTCCGTTTACCACAAAAAAAAAAAAAAAAAAGATCATGAATCTGGATAAAGTGCTCATGACAGTTTTTTGTATTATTGTAACTTTTCTGGAAATTATACCAATTTTTTTGAAAATAGGAAAATATGAACATGTGGATGATAATTGGAGCAGACTATCCTTGTCAAATCTAAAAATGCATATAAAAAGGAAAAGACACAGTGCAACAGTAGCACTAGAAATAAGGAACATTGACCAATGCTATGATAATAATTGAAATAATTTATTGTCTACCAAAGTTTAAGAAAGTCTAGAGACTAGAATCATAGAGTGGAGTTAGTGATAGGATCACACGGGGGAAAAATAGTGCATGCCCATAAACACATTCCAACTGCATAACTATCTCAGAGATAGAGACATTTTCTTTGTAATAGGAGGGAAGACACTCTCCCATTACAAGAACCAAATTTATAAAGTGTCCCAGGCTATCATCATTCACCTTTAGTTTAGTTATCATTCACCTTTAGTTATCACCTTTCACTTTAGTTTACCTAGGGAAAGAGGAAAAGTAGGTTACACTTTATCCCTGGAGATGTGATTTTGACAGTAGTCAATAACTTAATCTTTAACAATTATAGTAAAGATGCACTCCGACTGTTTTATCTGTTCATTTATGTCTTTTGATAGGATAAGAACTACAGAAGCCTTGATATTTTTTCTGAACAATTCTATTATTCATAATTACTTGAGTAGGAGAAAAGACTGTGAGACTTTTTCTCACTAGAGCCCATTTATGTTAAATAAAAGAGTGAAAACAATGCAATATTTCATTTAAATATACTCTATGCCTCCAACTTAAGATTTGAAAAGTGAATTTTGCTCACTCAAGATAAATTAAACAGAAAATAATCTATATAAGGCATGTACATAAATCGAGGAGCAAATTTTTAAAACAGGAGAATATAGCATATTAGAGAGGGAGAGCATACTATTGAAACATTTTGATATAAATATAATTCATGACATATTTTCTGAGAGTTATAAAACATTTAGTTTGCATTCATTATGAATTTCAAGAAAGTATAGGAATATACACTGTAGGATATAATGGTAAAGTAAAAGATAAAGCAATAGATTTTGATAAATAGTGAGCTAGTCAAGTAATAAGTGAGAGAATGATGGTAATGACATGAAGAAAGATGATCAGGAAAATAAAATTACATAGAAAAAATAAAAGCAACATTAGAAGAAGAAAAGAGCAGAAACAAACTGCCAAGAAAGGAAATATTAATGTGGAGAATAAACATGAACATTCTTTAAATTCGATTGAACATGAAAGCACAAATATCTTAAGAGAAGAAGATAGATATTCTGGAAGAATGTAAATCCAACATATGCAGAATTGGGAAGAACAGATCAGAAATAATATTGAAGTTATAATAAAAGAAAATTTGTATGAGCTAAAAAAAGTCCTAGACTGTAGATTATCACAATTTATCATATTCTGGGTCTAAATAATAAAGAGATCCGTCATTAGACATATCCTGTAAGAATATTAGAATTTAAATGAGAAAAAATTCTACTGCTGGAAAAGAGCAACTAAATAGGTCACATCAAAGATATCAAGTAATTAATATTGTAGGTAAAATGAATTTAGATAGATTGATTTAGATATATAAAATAATACCTCC